>NW_020940527.1:17777296-17863015 GCF_900497805.2 Vombatus ursinus
AGGAACTTGTTCTGCCAGTAATTTAGCTTGATGATCTGAATTTTATGTTAACCCACTGCTGCAAGTGGACATTCTCCTCTGAGGCAATGTCTAAAGTAAGTTCCCAGTACTTACCATCACATTAACTATATGCCACCCTTCTTTCTACTCATATATCAAGAACTGCAGTGGGGGTGGGAGGGAATAGAAAGGAAAGAGAAAATGAAAAAGAAATCAGAATTAATTTCTACTAGTCTGAAGTAAATTTAAATTTATTGTTGTTGAATAAATTAGTGGCTACTGGCCATACTTCCCTTCTGGAAGCAATGAGGCCCAGTGGAAAGGATGAACCAGGAGTCAAAAGACCTGCACTTTAGTTCTGCCCCTACCATTAACTAGCTGTTCATACTTTGACAATTCACATAATCACAGAAAGTCAGAGTTCAAAGGAGACTTATGGTCCATCTCACCTAACTCATACCCAATAAGTGGTTACCAAGCCTTTTCTTAAAGGTGTCCAATTAGAGAAATCCCATTATCTCACAAGAAAATTCATGCTATTTTTGGATAGTTCTAATTGTAGAAAGTTTATGCTGATATAAAGCCTTTATGGGCCTCTTTGCTACTTCTGCCTTTTGCAGCTTGTTATTCCTTTTGGAAGTAAATATAACACACCTAATCCTCTTCCTCATGATAGCCCTACAAAGATTAAATGGCAGGTATCATGTTGCCCCAGCCCTGCCCCTAGAGTCATCATCAGGCTCACTAACTCCGCCCCAATTCCTTCAACCAATCCAAACAAGTATGATTTCCCGGCCCTTCATCACCCTGGTTACTCCACCATCCTCATCCCAAACACTCTCTAGGTTATCACTTTCCTTCCCAAAGTGTTGCTCCCAGAACTGAACATGGTACTCTCAAATGTGACCTGGCCAGAATACACTATACAAGGACTGTCGCCTCGTTCCTGGAAGCCATGCCTCTCTATGAAGCCCACGATTACATTAGCTTGTTAGTTTACCTGCTATATCAAACTCTTGATTCCTATTAAGATTGCAGTCCACCAAAACACCTAGTTCTTTTTTCAGATAAATTGATGTCTACCCATGCCCTTCCCCATCTTGTAATGGTGAGGTCTTTATCAATCCTAGCATTCAATTTATTCAATAAATATTTATTAAACACTCACTATACACGAGGCTAAACATTGGAGATACAAAAGGAAGCAAAAGACAGTCTCTTCCTTCAAGGAGCTTACAATCTAATGGAGGAGACAACGTGCAAACAAATATATGCCAAACAAGTTATATACCAGATAAATAAGAAATAATTTAAAAAAGAAAGCACTGGAATTAAGAGGGCTTAAGAAAAGCTTCCTGTAAAGAAGGTAGAATTTCTGTTAGGACTTAAAGGAAACCAGGGAGATGAGCAGTTGGAACATAGGACGGAGAGCATTCTAGGCATGGGGGACAGCTAGAGAAAATGCCTGGAGCTGAAAGATGGAGTGTCTTACTCATGGAATATCTGGAATCCACTGTCACTATTGAAGAATATCTGATGGGGAATAAGGTGTAAGAAGATTGAAAAGTAGGAGGGGGCTAGGTTCCAAGAGGCTTTAATGTCAGAGAATTTTGTATTTGTTTCTGGAGGCAATAAATAAGCAACTAGAATTTACTGAGTGGGGGGGGGATGCTGATCAGACCTGCATTTTGCATTTTTCCCTATAAAATTTCAACTGATTTTACTCAGTCTTATGTTCTAATCTCAGCCTAGCACATATCTGTCCATAGTTTTCATAGAAACAGCATGATAAACTTTATTAAATGTTTTACTTTAAGTCTATGTAAATTATATCTACCACATTCCCTCGATCTACTAGTTTAGTAAAAGAGAAAGAAAGCAAGAAAGAAACAAAGAAATGAAGTTAGGAAGGAAGGAACAAAGAAATGAAGGAAGGGGAAGGAAGAAAGGAAGGAAGGAAGGAAGGAAGGAAGGAAGGAAGGAAGGAAGGAAGGAAGGAAGGAAGGAAGGAAGGAAGGAAGGAAGGAAGGAAGGAAGGAAGGAAGGAAGGAAGGAAAAAAGAAATATCTCAATAACCCCTTAGAGTAATCACTTAACCTCTTCGTGCTTACATTTCCCTTTTCTGAAAAAGTGGGAAAATTATCATTTTTATATCTACCTTACAGGGATGTTTGGAGAATAACATGAAATGACTTAAGCAAGCATTTTGTAAATCCTTATACAAAAGTAAGGCATATTTCCAGAAACAATAAGAGATGAGTCAGTACTGCCAAATTGGTTGTATAGAACTAGGTCAAAGATGGCAGAGTGAGTGAAAAACAGAACAGCCTAGCTCTGTTGAAACTGTTCAGCAAAGATGAAAGAAAGAGAGAGAAATTATAATACTTAGCATTTATATAGGTCTTAAAGGTTTGTTGTCTCTTGATCATCACAAAAACCCTTGGAGGTAAGTGCTATTATTATCCCTATTTTACAAATGAGGAAACTAAGGCAGATAGAGTTGAAGTGAGTTATCCGGGGTCACACAGGTAGAAAGCATCTCAGACACGATTTGAGCTCAGATCCTCTTGACTCCAGGTCCAATGTTCTATCAATGGAGCCACATGATGAAGAAATTTATAGAGAAATTACAGTAACTGCATTTTACAGCCTAGGTCTACACAAAGCACCAGCCAGAAGTGTATATGCACCAAGTGAAGGAAAGGGGTAAAAGCATTTTTATAGCACCTAACATGTGCCAGGCTGTGTGCTAAACACTTTACAAATATTATCTCATTTGACCTTCACAACAACCTTGTGAAGCAGATGGTGTTGTTATTCCCATTCTACAGCTGAGGAAATTGAGACAAACAGAGGTTAAGTGACTTGCTTAGGGTCACACAGCTAGTAAATATCTGAGGCTGTTTTTGAACACAGTCCAGGGAAAACTTCATTTCCAGTCTGGGAATGCAGTTCATAGAACACTTCATAGGCACACCCTGAATCAGGCTGCTCCTCATACGCCCCCCCATTTACACTGCTGACCAGTCACTCCTGGGGTACTTGATGAACACAGAGCTCATTACCTAATCCCCAGATAATGTAGAATACCAGAGAAGACCCACTATTTCTCCCAGAAGTGCCTAGAGTTCAATGTGAGGCAAAAGTATTATATGGCTGGCAAATTTTTTTTAATTTAATCTTATACTTTATAAATAGAAGCAGAGACTTCAGAATGAGGAAGGTAAAAAGTGACAGTCCCTCTGCCCTCTACCTAGAGGCAGCTAGACAACATAGTAGATAGAACTCTAATCCTGGAGTCAGGAAGATCTGAATTGAAATCTGGCCTCAGAGACTTATTAGCTGTGGGACCCTGGACAAGTCACTTAACTTCTGCCTGACTCAGTTTTCCTCTTCTGTAAAATGAGGATAATAATAGCATCTACTTCACAGGGTTGTTGTAAGGATCAAATAAGATAATATTTGTAAAACCTGGAGAAGTCCCTGGAACATAGCAGGTGTTAAATACTTATTCCCTTTTTTCCCTACCTTGGCCAGACCACTTTTGGTAACATATTCAGTTCTGGGTACCCATTTTTACAAGGACTTACATAAGCTGAACAACAACTTTCTCTGGACGAGATGATGAGAGGCCTCAAAACTATGCCATGTAAACATTGGTTAAAGCAAGTAGAAATATTTGTCCTAAAGAGAAGAGAGGAGGAACACTATTGCTACCTGAAAGGATTTGAAGGGCTGTCATGTGAAAGAGAGACTATACTTCTTTGGCCTCAAAGGGCAGAACCAGGTTGGAAATTGCAGAGAGAGGGGGATTTAGGTTTATATAAGGTAATATTTCCCAACAGTTAGAGCCATCTCAAAGTGAAATAAACTGTCTCAAGAGGTAATGAATTTTTCCCATAACTGAAAACACTTTAGAAGACATGGGATTATCAAGGATGCTGCAGAGCAGATTCCTTCTCTGCTGCAGATTGAACTAGCTGATTTCAAGGAAACTTCCATCTCTGAAATTCCAGTATTCATTCTATCAGTGACACTCTTTGGAATGTGCTTTTTTCAGGTTTTGTCACCTCTTGTGGATTTCACAAACATTCATCTATTTGAGGACTTTGGAAGGGTTTTTGCCATCTGGTCGGTTTTCCTCCTGTCCTTTATTTCTAAAATGGGACACAGATTCTTATAACAGTCATGGATTTAATGAAGATTTTCCTTATTTCTTATAATGAAGCAAAAAATGTTCCATTGATTGGATTAGTCTTAATCAGACACATCAGGGTTAGTCAAGCACAGGTAAACCTCTTGCCCTTTAAGAATGAGACCACAGTTGTTTAATAACCCCAGACCTAGAAAACATCCTGCCTCCAACCCTAGGCTACTGAAGCAGAAAACAGGAAAATAATAAACACTAATCTTGTTACTTCTAGATGAAATATGAAATGACTAACTACTTCTTCCTTTGTTGGGCTCCTTTTTTGTTTTGTTTTGTTTTCCTTTTCTCCACCTTTCAATTATTCCCATCTCTATTCCTCACCTAACAACCCTGTGATCCTATTATACAAATTGCCTCCCTCCTCCCACTTCCTCCCTTCAGATCTCACCTGGAAATGTATGACTTTTGAGCAACCTTTCCTAGACCACAATAAGCTCCCCTATTGATTCTCAAAGATAAACTAAGAATAGCAACCCATATGAACTTCATCGGCCATTCCCACTGCTGCCCATATATTTCTAGTGTATGATCTCTATACCTCCAGCTTCTCACTTGTCTGCCTGAATTTTACTCTGCTGATTTAGATAGCAAGTCTGCCTGGACCAGCCCTGCTTATCTCAGTGTTGGTACAGTGTCTTTAATACACTTGGTATTTGCTTTTAGACATCAATGACAACACAAGGACAGAGGAGGAATGAAATGTTAGGGCTGAACTGATTCCCTACCCTCACAGCCCTACAGTTATCATAGCTGGTACCACTTAGCTCCCACCTGCAGGCTTGACCTTGTTCTAGGCTCTGAGATTAGTTCAACCCTTTGGCAAAGGAAAAATATAGTGCAAAAGAATTCATAGCTCAGGTGGCTTAGCTTCAAGCCAACCTCCCTTCTTGTTTAGCTCTGACTAGGTGTTCTAGTTTTAGACACTGAGCTCTCATATACAACTCAATTCTGATAACTCGATCTCTTTCTTGGTTGCCTAACTAGTAGCCTAGGTCCTAGGGTTCTAATTTTCTCCCCACATTTACTGAGAAGTGGCATCCTAGAGAGCTAGGTGGAACAGTGAATAGAGTGCTAGACCTGGAATAAGGAAGGTCTGAGTTCAAATCCTGCCTCAGACACTCAATTACCTATGTGACTTTGGGCAAGTCATTTAATTGTTGTCTGTCTCAGTTTCCTTATCTGACAATAACATAATAGTGTATGTAATATAATTATGTTGCATAAAATTATGGTGCATATTAATATTATATCATAATATGATAATAGTAATAATACTATAATCCCAAAGTTCTTGTGACCATAAAATAAGAAATTTTAAAAAAAAATACTCTGCAAACTTCGAAGTACTATCTAAATGCTGGTCATTATTAGCCTATCTTTGAACCTCATTTCCTATGGACAGATTTCCCTGGTAGTTGCTGCCAGCTTGCCCTTTGACTCTTGTGCCCATTGACTGCCCACCTTCTGGGAGAGCTATCTATTGTTCCTACCAGACCTCCCTGATGCCAACCATATGTCTGTCTGGACTTCCTTGTACTGGTTACTGTGCTTAGGTCCTAGCCTGCTATGGTTGTCTTCTCAGGCCTGATAGGCCCGGTCAATGTCTCATCTGTCCTATATTACAGAGTTCAAAAATCCAGTTTTGACAAAAAAAGAAGGCCAGGGAGTCAAGCCCTTCTCCCAGTAGCAATGTGAGAGCTTCATATGGTTTAAGGGGAAAGCTTTGTCCTTCAGTGATTAAAAGTCAGTTTATTTCTTCCTTACCCCCCTCAAAAAAAAAAAAAAAGCAAAAAATGTCCACTACTTTGGTGGGTCTCTGCCTTTGATGGAAGAACAGACATTCAGGTCATGGAACACAATGGCATCTTTCCCTCTCCTGAAACTGACCTAAAATGCACGAGTAAATGAAATCTAAGCACTGCAAGGAATACTGAGTAACTCCTGTCCCTTTGCTATAAGGTCAGTCTGCAATCCAAATTAAAAAGCTTAAGATAGCAGCTGTCCATTGAAACACACAGAGGTTCCAAACAGCAGCCAGAGGAAATCTGCCCCCTTGTTCTCTGGATTGTCTAGAGGGAAGAAATGTAATAAAGTCTATAAGCCAGGCTCACAGATTGACTTGTAAATATACCTTTTCGCAGCACTGCACAATCCCCCCATGAATTGAGAGCCATTTCTCTGTGCTCCTGCTGAGCTCCTTGCTCTAAATATTGGCCTCATTCCCCTGGATTCCCAGTTGAGCACATGCTGTTGTGCTGCAGTGTTTATTCCTGAACACTGAGCAAAGCAAGGTTGCCACAGTGTGAGACTGGGATCTGGCACCTAATCTTTCAAAACCGAAAAGGGGAGAAAGCCCGAGGCTTATTTGTACACAGGCAATGGCCTTAGGTCTGCTTCTTTTAGAAATTGCATGCTTTATATATCTTGAAGAGGACCTGGCAAGCTGTTAATATAGCCAGAACAATAATACAGGATAACAGAAAATATTCCTGATAGGTTTTGACAATGTATAGCAGTTAATGCGATTGGAGGCTGCGTCACCGAGGCTGCTGTGAAGCATCATGTACCAAGGGGACAAGAATATTGTTTCAATTGTACATCAAAAGCTAGCACTCAAATAAAAGTTAGTAAACGAATTAGCATTGTAGAACCAAGTTGGCCCTAGGAAGGAACCAGAAACCTGGCCTATAGGCACATAGCATCAGAGTTGAATAATAGGGCAGACGTTTGGCACTTCGGTGTATTTAATAAAACAATGGAGTTTATGATCTTGCTAGTTCTCTAAGTAGAACTTGTGCAGAGGAGAGAGAAAACATATGGCTGTGGAGAAGAAGCAGAAACAGATGGAGAATGAGGGACAACACAGTAAAGTCAATGAGCCCCATGTGCGTAGGGAAGCTCTGAGAACTCTAGTTCAACACAACTTAAGGGGTTTAGATAGTAAAAAAAAGATATTCTCTCAGTTTCTCTTTATAAAACCAAAGATCTTTAGCTCACTGTTTCAAAGCATTATAAATATTCCTACTTTGTAGAGATGGAGAATGATGGGCATAGAACATCGCATACACTGTCAGACTCAGTTGATGTGATGGTTAATTTTTCTGAACTTTTTTTGCTTTCTTTTTATTTTCTGCAACAAAAGGTGACTCTTTGGAAGAAGAATGTGAGTGATGTATTTGGAAATAATAATGATATAAAAACAAAATATATCAACAGAAATATTTAAAGAAAAAACAAAAATGGGTGATCACACAGTAATTAGTTAATTCCTAAGTTGTGATAATAAAGATTAAATTAGTCCGAAAGCAAAATCAAAAGAATAATCTGCAAATTAGCTAGAAAAAAGCCATTGCAAGAAGAACTGAGGCATAACAGACTAATTGATTTCTAGCCAACAAACCAGATTCTCTTCTGTCTGATAAAATTTTTTAAAAAAACAGTAAAAATAATTATTTTTGCTGTTGGTTAAGCACCAATACACTTAGTTCATCCTACAATGGTGCCATGGAAAAATAGACCTCCTTTGGAGTTGGGGAACTCAAATTCAAATCCCCCCTCATTGACTACCTGTATGACCTTAGACAAGTCACTTAACTTCTCTGAAACTTGGCTTCCTAACCTGGAAAATAAGGGGGTTAGACTAAATGACCTCTAACTTGCCTCACTTTTTGGCCAATGTTCCTATTTCATTTCAAACAATTCATTGCCTAGAGAATAAAAATGTTCCATAAATTCTAACTCGACTTCTTATTACCTATGTGGCCTTGAGCAAATGACTTCATTTCTCCAGCCTTTTGTTTCCTCATTGGTAAAATGAGGGGGTTGAGGTAGATGGCCTCTATAAGGCCTGATCTAAACCTATGATTTTATTGATCAATAAATTAACAAGCTTCTATTAAGAACTTGTTATGTGTCAGGCTCTGTGTTAAGAACTGAGGATACAAGGAAAAGGTTAAAATCCCCTTGGTTTCATGAAACTCATATTTTAAATCTCATGACCCTATGATTTGGAAAACGGAGAAATAAAATCTAATCCAGTAATTTCTGTCACTAAATCTTTTTCAAAAGACACTGACATGTTAATGTCATTAGGAGATGCAAACAATAGTAAACAGACATCCTAGAGATTCATCAGTTTCAGTATAGTTGATATAGTAGATTCAGTATAGTTGATTCACCAAGCTAAAGCTGTCCCAGGAAGAAGTCACAAGGCTGACATGGGAAAATAACTCAGTCCAACTAGTACCACTAACTCAGAGTACTTCCTGGAGTCTGCTTCTGCTTTGGGAAAATTAAACACAATACTACAAACTCAAGACAGTTCAAAAGAAGTATCGACATAGGTTCTTGGAAAGGCAACGACATAGCTGATCAAAGTGTGACAAGTTGTTCAAAGGATAACTGAGATTATTTCAAAAGTTGCCTTTGAAGATGTTTCAGAAACCAAGGACGTCTTTCTTTGAGAGATATGGCACAAAGGTGCCTGTGGTAAAAATCAGAAAAATAAGTGGAAGAGACCTCTTTAGTCTGCTCAGATTTTAGCCAATAGTGACTCCTAATGCTAGGATTGCAGAATAAAGCCAATTCATTATGACATAACAGTCATCTAAAGATAAAGAGGCTGTCTTTCATCAAGTTCCTAACTTCATGTTTGAGAACAGAACACCAAACAATCAGTACCCTATTTGCAAATGCAGAACCCAGGCCCTGGCATTCTATGTTATGGTCCCTTAACTCTGAAAAAAAAAAAAAAATCAGTTGTCTTTGGAGAAACCGACACCACAATATCCAGGGACTGGATCCAGTAACATCCATATACCCATAACTGTTTTCAATTGAAAAGAGAAATCACTGTTCATTTTCTTAAATAATGTTAATGTATTCTACTAAATCCTTTCTTCTTAACATCTTGGTACACGAGGTAATTTCTTTATAGTCTAAGTAAACATTTTAAGGGGCTAAGACTTCAACATATATTAACAAGAATGGTTTAGGAATTTGGGTGATGGAAACTGCAGAATGTTAATCTGCAAACATTTTTTAAATATCTAAGGTAAAAAGAGACCCAAGGTGAATAGGAGCATTAGGGAGTGCCAAATCCTCAAGTGATAATGAAGGATTTAATGTGCCTATAGATATTCTGTATATACATACCCACATATATTCTTACACAGATAAATATGCAAATCTAAACAAAAATACATATGAAATATGCATTGTGTGGATACATATGTATTTATTAATAAATATTTGTGTGTTACTGCATGCAAACATGTATGAATTCATATGTGCGTATGTAAACTTTTTTACAAAATAATATGCTCATATGGCTACATATATGAGTCAGCATGGACTATCCTCAGAACCAGGAAAACCTAGGCCAAAGTCCGACCTCTGACACATAATGACTGTTTGACACTGTGCCAGTCACTTAATCTTTTCTTGTTGTTGTTTGTCCTTCGTTCTCAAAGAAGACCATGACATCAAAAAGGTAATGCTGTGACTTGCAAGTGAATTGGATTTAAGTGAAGGAGGGCTGTGCAAAGTGACCAGCTTCACTCTCTTCTCTGGAACCTCTGGGTCAAGTGGCAAGATACAGATCAGGACAACTGGAGATGGCTCCAGGGCAGTGAGAGACCTTGGCCTTTTTAAGTTAAGGTCTTTCCCAGATTTCACTTTGACTGAGGCAATGCCCATTCAGTAATTAAGGCTAGGTAAGAAATGAGGCAGAGGATGGCCTCTTTTACCAAGTGAAAATAAAATCAATCTGTGAAGAGAAAACCCTCAGAGTTTCTGACCAAAACAGAAATAATTGCTACATACACTCACTCTGTGCCATCAGGGACAAAAAAATGAGCAAGTGAGATATGATATGAGACCTATTATTGGCCAATCAATGACAGCCAGAATAAAAAGTAGTGAAGAGTCATAGTAGGAGTGTTGGCTTTCAATCAGAAAGACCTGGATTAAAAATATATCTCTAGGCAACTAAGACTAAATTACAGAAAGGATACCAACCTGTTTTGGTAGAGGGAGTTTTCTCATACAAGGATTCCCTATACCAATGAAATCACAGATCTAATCCATATCCCGGAAAAGAGAAGAAAATGGAGAGCTACACAGAGTCCCTTAAGGAGCTGAGAGAGAGAGATGTATGTACAGATGCATAATATTGCCTTTTAGAAAATATTGTGAACGTATGAATATATTTCGGTTCTCGATATTGCAGTATTTCAAGGAATTCTCCCCTTTTCCCCTCCTTCCTCCTCTCTCACCCCTCTTCCTCTTCCTCTCTTTCCCCTCTTCCTCCTCCTCCCTCTACTTCCCTCCTCCTTCCCCTCTCCATCTCTATCTCTTCTCCCTCTCCCTCCTTCCCCTACTCTATTTTTCTCTCTTTCTACATATTTATATGTGTATGTACATATATATATATATATACATACATAGGGGTGTGTGTGTGTGTGTGTGTGTGTGTGTGTGTGTGTAGATGTAGATGTATACATGAGGGTAGGCTGAGATCCCTCAACCCTGAGTGTCTTGCCATGAATCTCTTTCCTCTGTATTGTCACCATGATATATGAGAGAATGTGGATAGGTATAGTATTTTTATTCATATGGTTAGAACTCCTCATATTTCCCTACAATCCAAGACATGTCTCTCTATAGAGAAAGAAGCCCGGGGTGTGTTGGAGCCAGCTCAAACCAGCTCCTGAGAGTCAAATGTTATATTTTCATTGTGAGCATTTATACTTCAGAAATTGGCAAGCATTAAAAATAAGATCTTGACTTGTTTTGTTGCATATTAGTTATTGTTAAGAAAGTATAAAGAAAGTTATAATAATTCAAATATGTCATACATACATTTTTAAAGAGTTGATCATTAAACATTTACCAGTACACCCCTGGAAAGAAGGGTCAAGAAAAGAGTCTCTAAGCCACATTTACCAGAAGCTCACGAGTCAGGCAGCAGCTTTCAATACAGCACATTTAAAATTTCAAAGACATTCAAGAATACTAACGAACAAGATGAGGAGGAGAGACAGAAGAGATGGACCCAGACAAAGAAAGAAGAAGAATCATCAGACCAGCTTCCAGTCCAGTCCCCACAGCCATCATTGAAAGGAGAAATCACTGTGGAGAGGGGATTCATCTTCTTCATCACCACCAGCAACACTGACCAACTGCCACCAACAAGCAGATAGGCATAGGAATACCAGGAATAACAACATCTCTCCAGAATACCAGTCTTACTTCTAGCACAGATCTCACAGCCATCATCCGGGAAAACAATTTGCTCCCTTGGAAAGAGGGCCAGCCATCTTCACCAATTGCCATACACAAAACAGGTAACCAGCCTAACTGAAAGATCAAGGCATGCTGAGGAAGAGAGAGGAGATAGTACATGCCAGGCAAGTTAAACCATTACCACCATCTTGATCACCATTCCTTCTCAGACCCTGATGAGGACAGCCTAGAACTCTGAAACCAAGAGCCTTGGGGATAGTAATGCTTCTAACCCACTTACCTCAGCTACCATTCTGGGAGCTATAGAGATATAACCTGGTAAATGCTCTTGCAGGTTCTTCAACCACAGCTACTAAAAGATCCAGAAAGAAAATTCTTGCTACCAAAGTCCTTAGTACAATCAGAAACTTATAAGATTTCAATCAGTACAAATGACATTAAAGAAGCATTAACATCTGTTTTGCCACTCTACCCTAAGGATCATGTGTCATTCCCATCAGACTTGCCGTAGAAGCCTTCCCTCACTCCCCCACGGAAGTGGGAGGTACTTGAGATCAAGGACTGCCCTATTTTTCTTTTTGTGTCCCTAGTGCTTAGCAGGGTGATTTGCACATAGCAAGCACTTAATAAATTCATTCATTCATTCATTCATTCATTCATTCATTCAAAATTGAGTACTGAACCTCACTCATGCCAGAGCTAGTGGCAAGAATAACTCCACTTCAACACTTTCACTTGTTGTTTATCCTTCATTTCGAAGAGGACCAATGACTTCCCGGAATGATGCCTTGACTTCCCTCTGAATTGGATTTAAGTAAGGCAGAGTTGCACAGTCATCATCCTCACTATCTCTTCCACAGTCATCGAAGTCCAGTAGCAAGACAAAAGTCAAAATGACTGGTGATGGCCCTGGATGCAGTGGGTGACCTTGGCATCTTCAATGTCTGACCAAGCTGTAAGCTTCCATAGCACCTGCTTTAGTTGCCTTCACAGCGGTTGGAACAAATTGTTCTCAACTGCCCATTCCACAAGGGGAAGTCTTCACATGCTTAAGGTAGACATCATCTTAACTCACTGAAGGGCTTGAGGCCTGTGGCAATTCTCCTCAACTGAGTCTGGATCAGGTGATGCAGCACTACCAGTACAAGTGGGGCCCAGAGATGTCTTTCCCTCTAGTTTCAGAGAGGAAGAAAGAAGGATCTTGGAAATGCTTCAGCAATTACATGATGAAATGGAGATTTTAAATATTGAGGATTTGATGTTCATCCTAAGGGAAAATCTCTATCACCACTCTCTCATTTCCTAAATTGAAGTACTATACTAAAAAGCAACATGGGGTGCCTCAGTTGTACTCACAGCTTCCAATCCCTGGAGACCTGGGAAATTGTGGTTTGGAAAATGAGTTTGGTGAATACTTGTACTGCTTGATTTTTTCCTCGTTATTTAATTTGCTGTTGTGTTTAATTAAATGTATTTGCTTTGCATTAATTTGTCCTCTGATTTGGTCTGCTTTAAAAAGAGAGCCCTCAGATGAAGACAACTCTTGTGCTATGATTTGGAATAGAGGCAGATGCAAATTTAGTCTTCCACCATGATGCAGTTTGAAAGTGGTCAAGTTGAGGAGATGGCCAGTTGAAGAGAGACTATCATGTATCTTTTAATAGATTATCAATGAACAGAGAACTTTGTATTCTCTATCTCAATCCCCAAATCCTCTTCTGAACCCTTTCTTTACCTGAATGTGATTGACATTTAACAGAGTCATGCTTCCTAGTCCCTTCTAAGACTGCCAAGAAAAGCTCTACTTCCTGAGCTTTGGACCACAGGTCTATCAAAATAATGATCATTTATTTCCCAAGGGACACAAAGTAAAAAAAAATAGTAAGGGATGAATTAGCATCACACCTTTCATATCACAGGTACTGAATAAACAAATTGTTAGATTCAAAATAAAGACAATAGCTGGTGTTTATATGGTTCTTCAGAGTTAACAAAAATTCATATCCATTATCTCATTTGAACCACATGATGGTCCTATAAAGTAGATGGTACAGATAGTATGCCTCTTTTATACACAGAGAAACTAAGGCAAAAGGAAGTTAAACTTGCCCCAGATCATACAACAAATAACCAAGCTAGAATTCTTAGCCAGGTCTTCCAAGTCCAAATACAGTGCTCCTTTATCTATACTGAAGCACTGAAATACCGAGGTTTCATTGGGACCTCAGGATAACTTTATTTTTTTTATGTTGCAAAAGGACAGTATTAATTACTTTTAACTCATTCCATACTTTCTTTTTTTTAGAGTGTATAAACTTTTTTATTAATTTATTTTGATTTATCAACAATCATATCCATATGCTTTTGAGTTTAAAATTTTTCTCCCCCTGCCTCTTCACCACCCTCCCCAAGACAGCGCACAATCTGATACAGGCTATATATATATACACACACACACACATATATATACATATATATATATATATACACACACACACACACACATATATATACATATATACATTCCTATTAAATGTATATAGATATATACATTCCTATTAAACATATTTTCACATTAGTGATGTTATAAGTAAGAATTAGAACCAAAAGGAAGAACCACCAGAAAGAGAAAACAAAACTCAACAGAAGAGAAAAAAAAAAGCAAATAGTATTCTTCAATCTGCATTTAAATTCCATAGTTCTTTCTTTGGATGTGGATAGCATTTTTCATCACAAGGCTTTTGGAGATCCTTTAATGTCTTAGATCCTTGTATTGCTGGGAAGGGTTAAGTTTATCAATGTTAGTCATCATACAATGTGGCTGTTATTGTGTACAACATTCTCTTGGTTCTGCTCACTTCACTCAGTATCAGATCATACAAGTCTTTCCAGGTTTTTCTGAAGGCTGCCTGTTCATCATTTCTTATAGCACAATAGTATTCCATCACATTCATATACCACAACTTGCTCAGCCATTCCCCAATTAATGGGCATCCTCTCAATTTCCAATTTTTTGCCACCACAAAAAGAGCTGCTGTGAATATTTTTGTACATGTGGGTCCTTTTCTCATTTGTATGATCTCTTTGGGATACAGCCCTGGAAGTGCTATTGCTGGGTCAAAGGGTATGCACTTTTTTATAGCCCTTTGGGTATAGTTCCAAATTGCTCTCCAAAATGGTTGGATCATTTCACAACTCCACCAACAATGCATTAGTGTTCCAATTTTCCCAAATCTTCTCCAACATTTATCATTTTCTTGTTTTGTTATCTTGGCCAATCTGATAGGTGTGATGTGGTACCTCAGAGTTGTTTTGATTTGCATTTCTCTAATCAATAGTGATTTAGAGCATTTTTTTCATATGACTATAGATGGTTTTAATTTCTTTCAGTATGACTTTAAGCAGAATTTTTGAAGGTGGAGAAGTGAATAACTTCACTGGAGGTGTGGTCTAGAAATGCCTTGTGGCCCTGGGGCTGAGTCAAGAAGCTTGGATTACAGACAGTATTGAAACCCAGTGAAGAGAGTTGAATCCAGAATTAAAGAAAACCGAGGTTGAAACTTTAATCAAACTTTAAACACTTATTAATTATGTGACCACTGACAAGTCACTTACCTTCTCTGAATCTCAGTTTCTTTGACTATAAAATGGAAATAATAACAACTACAGCTAATAACATTTAGATCAGAGGGTTATTGTGAGGATCAAATGTGATCATATATATAAAGCTTTTTGCAAACCTTAAACCTCTGAATAAAACAGGATATTGAAAACAAAATATCTACTGAGAGACAAGAAATTCTCCAATATTTGGCTGTGGGGGCTCATTAACTATGATTTTTAATTGGATGCTGGCCCAAAGCATGCCTTGAACCTTAAGTAACCTCTGGGAGGGCCCACAGCTGAGAGCTAGGTGCACTACTCTTGAAAAGATAGGAGGTGGGGAAGAACTCTTTCCCCACAAAGAGCTACATCTAGATTTGTTTTCCTTTCTCAGTTTGGAAGAACCCAAATCCAGTGATAGAAATGAGGGATTTTCCTTTGTTCCCTTTGTTTATGCTTTCCATACCCACAGAGATTCATCAAGAAACGGAGTTCTTGCAGGATACCCTCTCCCCACTGGAACTCCATATCTTGCTTCCACTACCAGATGATTGAAGTTTCACTACAACTCGGAATCTAACTTTTCACAGAATCAAGCAGCCTTCTTCCCCCAAAGGTCTATTTCCTCCTGGAACAGGACCTGACAAGCTGCTCCAGTCTCCAAAGAATTATTATCCAGTTTAGTTACTCATTTACTTGGTAAGATTATTCCAATCACATCTGAGTGGGGCTATGTTTTTTCCATAAATTGCTAAGCTCCACAAGTCCTGGGGCCTTCTTATAATTTTCCTAAGTCAATTCAATCAGAGGAAGAGGACGATCTGAACTCAGAGTAAGCTTCAGTGGTGATGATTCATAAGTTAGGAGACTCAGGTAGCCCCATAGGCTTTAAAATGAAAAGGAGAGCCAAGTGCCAAAGCTGAAGTTAAATCACCCAAATTCTTTTACATTACAACATCTGGAGTAACTGGGTCTCTGAATGTCCCTTTCACTGCCCTGATGTTAAGATGTTCTTTCCCCACTCCCCACACCCATTAATACTTGATGCTAGGAATTCACCATCTCCTCCTTAACGTTTAAGAGAACCTGGTATTTTTGCAGAGCTCATCTTGAGGTAATAATAAACAATTATGCAAGGATTCTTAACCTTTTGTTTAGTATCATAGACCCCTTTGACAGTCTGTTGAAACCTACTGACCATGCCTCAGGATATTTCTAAATGCCTAAAATAAAATATATAGAATTACAAAGGAAATCATATTAATATAATCAAATTATATTGAAATAGTTATCAAAATATTTTTCAAAACAAGTTCACAGAGTCCAGATTAAGAAACCCAGTAAACATGTCATGATGGGAAGCAATCAAGCAGTTGCTGAATTCTGAAGGCTATCCCTTGGAATAGAGTGGAAAAAAATGCCATGGCCCAAGAAAAGATGCAGTATGGAGTGGTGGAAAGAGCATCAGATTTGGGGTGGGGGGAAGAATACCTGGTTCAAAACCCAACTCTGCCATTTATCAAGTAGAGTACCTTATACAAATGACTTCACCTCTCTTGGCTCCAGTTTTCTCATCTGCTGAACCTGAATATTCTAAGTTTGTGTTTTTTCTTTGGTAAATCTTGCTTCTCTATAACATCCATTCCCAAAGAAAGAGCTTCCTCCATAATTTGTGGAAATTGAATCTCTCTGGCTGCTTCTTCAAATCCCCATTTGATCCCAGCACACAGCTGGATAATCCCAGCAAGGCTTCTGCAGTCATGGAGCAGTCTTAGGTAATTTGAAAATTCCTTGATTTCACACTCTGTGAATCTCCTAGTAGTTTACAGAGTCATTGAACAATTCAAGTCCATTTCAACTCAACAAACATTTAAGTGCCTACTGTGTGCATTACACTTGGTTTTATGTATCTAATCTAAGTCATACTAGGTATACAGTTAGCTTTATTACTTACATATAAATTGCCTACAAGGCTCACAGCACTGCAGTAGGTGCTAGAAACAAGTCTTGAATCAGAAAAAAAAGGAGGAAAAAAAGAAAAAGAAGGAAGGGGTAAACTAAGGGAGAAAGAGAGAAAAAGGAGGAATGGAAGGAGAGGGTAAGAAAATGGGGAAGAGAAAGAGATCATAGGATCATAGAGTCGAGCTGGAATAGATCTTAGAACCAATCCAAACCTCTAATTTTACAGAGAAAGAAAATGAGGCAGACAAATATTACATGACTTGCCCACATCCTGATAAATAGAATAGCAGGGAATCTAGGGCTCTACCTCTGAATCCAGGGAATTTCCTCTGTATAATATAGCACAGATGAACAAGAGGGAAGATGAACAATGACGGAGGAAATGGAAGGATGGAGAAATACTGTAAATTAGAAAGACATTCTAGTGAATATACCTCAATCAGTCTTTCTACTAGGGCTCAAAATGAGATTGATAATTTAAGATTAATATTTTAACTCTTCTGAAGAATGTAACTTCAATTTGAGTGAGACAAGATGATCTCGATTTAAACAGAAATTCATCTTTTTTTAATGCTTATTCAAAATTGACTTGACTTCTACACTGTAGCTAACACTGTTTAGTTTTGAGTGCTTTATTGTTTGAAAAGTGATGCACCTAAGGCTCTGCTTATCATAATTCAATCACCAGCATTTCATGACCAACTGTCACTTCAGAACCTAGAATTTTACATTTGGTAATTGAAATGTAGCTTCCCCATCTTAATTGTTTCACATTTGCAGACATCTTAAAGGTTCTTGAGATTTAGTGCTTTAGGAGCCAGTGATGTGGAATATTATGAAAACAATTACTGTCATCCACAATTGCCTCTGGAATGTCTTGCTTAACACTTTCCCTCCCTTCCCAAAGTGAAAAGGTTGAAGAAGAAAAATGTCTAATCTCTCAAAAGCTTTGACTCAGAATCTATCCCTGGGCTCCTTAGCATTGACCATTGTTCCAAGCGGGAGCATTAAAGAATATTCCCTACTAAAGAGTTGGTAGGTCTGCCTTGGGAGCTGTGAGTTCTAATTGACTTTTAATTAATAAAAGCTTAATGAAAAAAGGCAGTAGGCACCATTCCCTGAGAGAAAGGACAATTAGAATTTCAAAAGCCTACTATAGTTTCAAAGTTAAGGGAAATTAACATCTTAAAATGCAAAGGTGGAAGAAAGGAAATTTCACATACATCATAGTTTAATGGTACTTTGTGGTTCTCCCACTGTTCAAAACCTCAAGTGATTATTACAGCTTTGGTAGGAGGCCTATGTTTCAACATTGTTTTGTTAATTGTTATAAAATTTGATTTTAAAAAATGATGCGGGCACGAGTTTGGGAACTAATATAAGGTGGCACAAATGAGCAGTAGATTTGGAGTGGCCAGCGTGGTACAGATTAGAGGATCCCTACGGTTTCTTCCAACACTAACCCTATGATCCTATAACCTGGATTTAAATCCTGGATCTGCTATCTATTCCCTATGCTATCACTTAGCTTCTCTGGGCCTCAGTTTCTTTATCTGTAAAATGAGAGAGATAAGACTTGATCTCAAAGGTCCCTTTCCAGCTCTAAATTTGTAATCCTTGCTCTATGGATTCTATGGATTTATAGATTTAGATATATAGATAGAATATAGATACAGATATAGATATAGATATAGATAGAATATAGATACAGATATAGATATAGATATAGATAGAATATAGATACAGATAGAATCTGCAATTTTGTAGATTTATAGAATTTTTAGAGTTGGGATTTTAGAGGTCATAAAATTTAACCCTTTCCTTTTACAGATGAAGAAACGGAGGCCCAGAGAGGTTAAGTGACCAGACACCAAATCACAGGACCATAGACATAAAGCTAGACCAACCCCCTAATATACATGTAAAGAAGCTGAGGTTTAAAGTGGTTAAATGATTTAATGAGGGTTACCTAAGTAGGTAGTTAATAGCAGAGTCAGATTTTGAACCTAGGGGCTTTGACTCTAAATTCAACCCACTTTACACTGCAGCACAAGCCAGAAAACATGGAATTGAATTCCACATTTGACACTTCCTGTATCACTTACTAGCTACGAGACCATGAGTAGATGAAATTACTTAATCTCTCTAAACCTCAGGTTGCTCTGGAGGTAATAGTGGAGTAAAATGGCAAAAATGGAGGTAGTAATAGGTGCCCTATCTCATAGAGTTGTTCTGAGAAAAGACTTTTGTAAACCATCAAGTGTTTATTGAGGCCTGGAAGTGATCCTAGTTTTTCCCAAGCTATATCCGCAGACAGGAAAATCTAACAGATCTCGGCAAGCTGGAAAGACTTTGAGTAGGGGCCCAGTGATGGGCTGTAATCCTATTATCCATGGAGAAGCCTTGCTAAATTTGGAGAGGCACATTACCATGTTGCAGCAGAATGATGAATTAATTGGACATCCCAACTGTCTAAGACAAGCCACTAAATTATAGACAGGTGGCAATCTGTTTCAGTTAAAGAATGAAATCATGTGTCCTTGAAGCATTGTTATTTTTTCACAAAAAGTTTTACCCTATTGAACTCACTTGTACCTCTCTATCTTCTGTCTTCTCCTCACTTTACTATCAGTCTCATGCATCATGTTCTGCCTCCGCAGTCCATCATAGATTCTCCAAATGATCCTAATCAATCTCTTCTCTTTTGAGGGCACTTACTCCCATGATGATGACTGTCCCAGTTTATGAAGTGAGGCAGGACATATCCAACACAGCTGCTACCCACCTTGTTAACCAGGATGTCTGAAGCACACTAGAAAATATTCAAAAGACTGCCTTTGTGTATGGCCAGCAGAGCTGTCTCAACACAGTTTAAGCCAGAAATTATTTTCTCTTTCAGTAGAAAAAAAAGGAAAAAGAAATCATATTGTGCTTGCATTATTTATTCTATTAATCTTGACCTTGAAAATAGCAAATCAACTACCATGTAATCATAGCATAATTGTCTGGTAATGCCTGTCCTTGAAACTAGCAAGGTAGAATCAGTTCTCAGAGCTGAAATTCCCATGGCAATTAATCTTATACTTATGGAGCTACTTCAGATAAAACAAACATGTTTTCCTTGGTAAACAGTAACTTTAGATGTTATATACCCTCTATAGCTGGGTTATATAATGTATATTATTAGCTGTGCTATATATTATGTACTTAGACATGAATTACCTATACATGTCTTTTACAAATCTTTCTTAGAAGATTCTATAGTTTTCTCAGAGGTCCTAGGGTACAATTCACAAAACAAATTTGGAGAAGTCACCTAGAGTTTCTAGGGAGCATTTAACAAGAAGAATTAGGCATTAGATATTTCAAGTATCTGTGATTTCCTCAATGAGGATACCCCCTCCACCATCACAGATAATAATTTTTCTCTGACTTAGCCAATGCTCTACAGGAGTTAAAAAATCATTCTATGACTAAACTAGTATACAAATTATATTCATATTCATAGTCACGTAGTTGTTTCCAACTAAAACTCAAAACCATGCCAGAAAATACAGTATAACTTTATCACCTGATTAAGGTTTCATAATTTAAAAAAAAATGCTTAGGGGGACCAGTGATTTTGTTGTTGGCAGAGGTTCATAACAAAAGAAAATATGAAAACAAAATAACTAGGCCAGAGATCACCAATTCTATTTGGACTTTTAGTTCAAGTCAAGTTGCATGACAAGCAGCAGTACTGTAGGGTTGGAAAGAATCTAGTCATCCCAGTTCCACACAGATTCTTTGCAGTTTTATTCAGTTAAGTCTCTGGAATGTCTTGAGAGGATACAAACTGCGATATGACAGAGTTTGGAAGGAATTTTCTAATCCCAAATTAGATAAGAGACTGAAATTGGGGCACCTAAGCCCAGAGAAAGGGAAAATATGTGAAAGAAAAGAAATAATCTTAGCTTGGGGGCTTCTGTTCATTCGTGCTGACTGTCTGATGAGGTATAACTGCAGCAGCTGCACTACAGCAGATGGTAACAGAGGACCCAAAGATGCCGCAAAGCTGAACACCAGCTGAAGGCAGAGAACTCAACAGAGATACCACTCAAGCACAGCAAATATACCCAGCAGCTGCAGAGGCATCCAGCAGCAGAACATACACCAAATCATAGGTGGCAGAGAGGTCAGAGCAGGAAAAGACCTCCAAATCAGGAGAGAAAATAGGTTACTACATGATTTCAACAAAAGTCATCTATATCTCTACAGCACTGTGCCTGGTATATGTTGCTCTGAATTGATATGCCCTGACCACATAAGTTCCCTATGGGTTCCCTACCATGCATTTACCTTGGTCAGACATGACCCATGTTTATGTCCTTTCATTATATAAAGATGTAATAATCTGTGGAATACTGTACCACTGTTTGGGAGAAGGAGAGAACTTTCTTGTCATTCATCCTTCTATATTGTTCCCTTAAAATGGCATCTTTTGCTCTGAATTAATGTATCTTCTGTTTGGCTAGTAAGCAAAACACACTATTGATAGCTCATAAGTTATATTTTAGAGTGGTTGCTGATCCATACACATGAAATAACTCAAACCAGGAGTAATATTCAGAGACTCCCACGGATGTCTGGGGGGGGGGGGGCGCAGCGCACAAACATAAAGGTTCTATGACTCCAAAAAGTTTCATAGGATCATAGATTTAGAGGTTAGATAGACCTTAAAGTCCATCTAGTTCAACTCCCTTCATTTTTACATATGAGTAAACTGAAGCACAAAGAGATTAAGCCGTTTTCTTGGTATCATATAGCTAGTAAGTGTCTAAGGATAGTTTGGACCCAAGTCTTCCCAACTCTAAATCCAGTGCCCTATCGACTATACCATCCTACCTCTCAATCCCTGGTCTAAAAAGCATTATTCTTTTGATAATATAGCAACTTCTTGGTTCTATATATGGCATCCAGTGTCCCCCTCTATTATGGACTCTTTCTAACTTCTAGCTAATTCATAGGTTAGAATTCTCTCAAAACCATAGCTTATGAAACCCTACCAATATATTCATTTTTACCAGTCAGTCAAAGTACATAGAGTTCATAGCAAAAAAAAATAATGAAAATGCATAGTAATTAAAAGAAGCAATAACAGAACTCCCTCAACACCAGACCTGAAGCCCACTCTTCCACAAATACATACATCCTCAATGGGAAAAGTAGATATGCACAGATATTGTGTACGGATCATAGACATGTAGAAAACGTGTTGCTAGAGCATTCATACAGAGAGGTACACAAGCATAGGCCAAAGTACACATGTTGAAAGGGAAAGAGGAGGAGGAAGAAACTGTTTTCAACCTCTCCCCATCATACTCTTTGGTTCTAGGCAAATCACAAAACCTGAACTATTTGGGGGTTTAAAAGGCTGATAATGTCTGTTCAGCCTCTCTCCAACCAATAAATCTCAGGCTACTATACCCCCCAAAAAAGAGCAAAGAAAGAGGGAAAAGTATTATATGTACAAAAATATAAAGCTCTCTGTGTGGTATCAAAAAACTGCAAACTAAGGGGATGGCCATCTATTGGGAAATGGCTGAATATGTTATGGCATATGAATATAATAGAATAGTATTGTGCCATAATAAATTATAAGAGACATTGTTTCAGAGAAATCTGGGAAGATTTATGTGAACTGATGCAGAGTAGAAGGAACAACACAGGAGAATAATTTATACTATAACATCATCATAAAAATGAATAATTTTGAAAATTTAAGAACTCTGATCAAAATACTAACTAACTTTGATTCTAGATGGCTGGTAATGAAGAATACTACCCAGTTCCTTATGGAGAGTTGAAGAATTAATATGTAGAATGAGACCCATATTATTGGACATGACTGATACAGAAATTCATTTTGTTTGACTCTATTTGTTATGAGATTTTTTTTTCCTTTTTCTTTTTTAAGCAAGTTAGAGGTTGGAAGGGAGAAAAAATAAATGCTTGACAATTGAAAAAATATAAAATGTAATTTTTAAAAATACAGCATTCATTGATAGCAGGCCTGCACAACCTGTGGCCTGCAGACCACTTACAGCCCATCGGGCAGCCCATGAAAAATGTAGAGGAAACAATCCTTTGGCATGCCACAAACAACCCACAGGCTGTAAGTGGCCCTTGCACCACTGGTTGTGCAGTACTGATTTATAGGATTAAAAGTAAATTTATAAAATCACAAAGATCTTCTTGAAAGTAAGAGAGTTTCTTTCCTTTAATCTATCAAGAAAGCAGAGCCAGGAGTGGGATCATGTGACAACCAGGAGTCTTTCCTGGAAATAGTGCAGATGCTATAGACCACTGTATCTTGAGGACCTAGAGAGGATCACAAGGAAGTCAGCAATAAGACAATCTGAGTCCGTGGGGGGCAGCAAGAAGCAATGTAAGTGGTAGGAAGAGAAAATGAGGTCAAAGGCTAAATTGTCAAACACAAAGTCCAAGGAGGGACTGAGACAAAAAGCACTTTGTTTCTTTATTTTCATAGTATTAACATTCAAATATTATCAGGACACATGAAATCCAAAGGAGTCAACAGAATCAATAACCCAGATTGTTGACCAACAAAATGGAATAATAGGCAAGTCAAAAGACTGACATTAAGGTGGGACAAACACTCCCAATCCATCATGCTCAGTGAGTAGATGATACCTGTGTTTTTAAGCTACTATATAGAACTTGGTCCTACCGCCTGTTCCTCCTTATTACCACCAGCTGTGAATGCTCACGTCTACTGCCTCCTGAATGGGAAACAGCTGCATAAAACATTTTTGTACATATAGGACTTTTTCCTTCACAAGGCATCTTCATAAGTCACCCAAGTTATCTCTGTCTCCTAGGAAAGAACATCTGCGTACAATTTGGAGTAGTCAACTGATCATTCAGTCATTAAAGCAGTCTTAGACTATCTAGTCCACATCATTTTGCACAGCCCTTCCCAACGATCTTGGTTTGCTGCTGATATGCAGAATGCATCTAATAGCATGAATAAGTTCAATATTGGCTCATTTCTATGTGAGGCAGCATGGTGTAGGGGACAAAGCACTGGAATCGGAGTCAGAAAGACCTGGATTCAAATCTCATCTCTGACGCTTACTAGCTTTAGATCCATGGGCAAGTCACTTAACCCCTCCGAGCCTCATTTTCCCATATGTAAAATACCTGTAGTGTCTACCTCATAATGTTGTCACGAAGCTCAAATGAGGTAATCTATGTAAATACTTGACAAACTTTAACACACTTTATATATGTTAGCTATAATTAGTTTCCATTTTTATAAAAAGCATTAATTTCCCAACATACGTCAGGACAACAGGCCCGGGTGAAATAGCTAGATCATGGGGAAAGATGAATGAAACATTCATGAAAGCTCTCCATTCCAAATGGAACTCAATCCCCTCCTCTCAGCACTCCATGCCAATGTTGATTTGACTCCTGAAGAGACCAGCTTAGCAATAGAAGCACCTGGAATTTAAGTTAAACTAATGCTCACATTCAGTGTGCCAAGGCCTGCACAGTTGGTTCCACACCATTCCTTCTGAGGGGAATTTCCAGCTCTGAGCTTTCTTTCTCTAAGTTCTGACAACTCCATCCATTCCCCCAAAGCCACTCTAACCCAGACCAGACACAGAAAATCTTCAGTCTTGAGAGGTTCCTTCCTGAACCCTTTATGAAGACGTTTCCTGAACATTTCCTGACAGGCCCCCAGTGGGAAGTTTGCTGTCAGATTCCTGCACAGCAGCCAGTTTTGAAATGTTTGAGAGAGGACTCTGCTCTTGGACTTTCTCCAAATGGTCAGAGCTGGGAATTGGTAACCATACATTTAAATGGCTTATTTAGCTATGTGTGCATCACGTTAATTGCCTCTGCCTTCAGTTGCATTCATGCTTCTTAATTTCCTCCTTAAATGGGGAACATAGATAAAAATCGATGGGCCACACTTGCCTCAGCCTGGACATCTGCAAATCATCCATGTCCATTTATGAATGCAAAAGCAAAGAATGGGCAAAAGTATAAAAATTCACAGGAAGCTGGTTCAGACCCCACCTTTCAAAGGTGCTGCTCTTGGTCATCATTTATTTAGACTTCTACACATCTGTTGTTCATCTTCTCCCTTTTGTTTTATGAAATAGAGTTGTCAGTTGCTGCCAAACACAAAATACACTTCAGAAGCTTGGTTAACACCTCCCAACAGAAGGAACAGCACGAATACTTTCCATGGCATTTCCTGAATACAAGGTATTATTACAGACTCTGTAAAGGCCTTTCCTATCTCTAGATGTTTGCTTATTGTACAATGGCATTGTTCACAAAAGAGCTAGGACCTATAGCTATGCTCCATAAAAAAAAACAGACTTTAGCTGTTGCTTTTTCCATGCCAGCTTTCATAACCAATACTTGTTCAAAATTATACTACAAATAGCTCAGGGAATGTTTCATCATCCTATGACTTTCTAGTTCAATAAATTTTCATTCCTCCATTAAAGTTGTTTCCTGAAGGGATATCATGGTGTGGAGATCACCTCTCAATAGCTATTCCCAGGTATCCATGCTCTAACAGGTCCTACTGTCCTGGAAAAGCTCCAACTATAGGATCGATGACAGACTGACAGGTCATCTGATAAAAAGGTGAGCTAAATTCAGAGTGGCTCATTATAAGATTGACCACCCAATCATACTATATTAACCAGAACAACTCATAAAGACTGTCCACTAAGAAGAGTCTGCTATTTATGTCAGTAGAGAAGATATCCATAATGACAAAATCATAAATGCTTGAAATAATGAAATGAAGTTTCATACATTCATACATAAGTTAGTGGTTATTAATGGATTAGATTTATATCTTCCTGACTTGCTCAACAAATCATCATATAAATAAGTACAGAATATCAAGGATATTTTTGGTTTAAACCTTCCTTCATCCCTAACAGTGAAAAGACTTGGGCACTAACATTTGTAAGGACAATGCACTATTTCCATCTTGTCATTGAAAAAAAAGTTTTTTTCTTTTCTTTTCTGAAACTTAAACAATGACTCTGGCTTTGATGATACTCTGAAGTTCATTATTAGTAAGTTCTGTATTATTAAGACCACACCTGGAGGATTGTGTTCAGTATATAGCACTACATTTTGAGAAGAACATTTGCCAACTGGACCCTGTGCAGAGAAAGGTGAACAGAATGGGAAAGGCATTTGAAACTATGACATGGAAATATTATTAGAAAGAACTATGGATATGTAACCAGAAGAACGCATCCTGAGGGAGGAAATAAGAATTGTCTTCAAATATCTGAAGGATTGTTGTGTGGAAAAGGCACTAAACTAGACTCCAAGATTGCAAGTACACAAAGAAAACTCTGGCTAAATTCCAAGACTGTCAGAAAATTCTCACTAGGGAATGCACAGTCAATACTGTGAGAAGTTATAGGGGCTTCTTATATACTAGAAACTGTATTGGCCCTAGGAATAAGCTGACTCAAAGAATTTAAGGTTGATTAGAAAAGAATTTGTTCTTTTGACCAGTAATCACAGTATCATAATATTTTCTAATTAGAGGCAACCTCAGAGTCTATGTAATCCAACCTATGTCCTAAAGGAATGCACTCAACAATATATCCAACAAGTAATCATTCAGTCTGTTTTTGAAGACCTCCAATAAAGGGGAACCCACCATATATTAAGGTAGTTCAGTTCCACTTACTGACAACTTTACTCATCAGGACGATTTTCCTGATATCAAGCCTAAATTTGACTTGCGACCTTTACCCAATCCTTCTGATTCTAATCTCTGAGGTCAAACAGAACAAGTCTAATGTTTCTTTTGAATGACAGATCTTCAAAAATTTGAACATAGCAAATATATCCCTCTCCCTGAATCTTCTCTTCTCCAGGTTAAATATTCCTTATACCTTCAGCCATCCTCATATGGCAGTGATTTGATGCCTCTGACAAATAAACACATACGGAAGAGAAATTCAATTTGTCTGACTGTCTCCAAAGAGCAGAACTAGGAGCAATAAGTGGAAATTGCAGAAAGGCAGATTTCAGCTCAATACAAAGGGAAATTAACCTGCTGCAAGTTAGGGCTGTCCAATTTGAAAATGGCTGCCTTGGGAAGTAGTGAGTTCTCTATCACTTTGAGGTTTTCAAGATGAGACTATAGGACCATTTGTCAGTAATGCTACAGAAAGGCTGATTTTCCAAATACAGGTCGGACTACATGACTTCTGAGGTCCCTTCCAACTCTATGATTCTATCATAATTCTGTTTTACCCCAGAGGACAGAATTAGAAATCATGGGTGGAAACTGGAGAGGAGTAGATTTCAGTTCAATATAAGGAAAATTTCCCTAATAATTAAAGATACATAAAAGGGGAAGGAAATGCCTCAAAACACATTATGTTCCCCATCACTGAAGATCATCAATAAAACGCTGTTTAACAACTTTTAGAAATGTAGTAAAGGGAATTTCTGCTTCAGGTTGGGTTTTACTAGTTAGCTTCTGTGGGTTCTTTCCAATTCAGAATCTATGATAGATGCTATATTGATCCACAGCATTCCTATTTTCCCTGTTCATTTAGGCTTAGCTGAAAACCCCTCTTTGTTGACTCATGAAAAGGTCTGATGATACTGACTATTTTTGCACTATCTTTTTATTGAAAATTTATGACAATAGCCCTTGTCAGTAGTAAAGGTCAGTTCAGAGAGAAAATTCCACAAGTAGCATCAATAAACTGTATTAGTCTAAGAGACCAGCTGATCAGTGCTGGTTTGAATTGCAATGTGCTAGAAGTGACTTACACAAGAGATTCATAAGGCTAGAGATGTTTATTGAAGGATACACAGGATCTGGTGGAAATCAGCAATTCTCTAGTTTATTCACATTGGCCCTGCAGTGGCAGGCCCCATTTAGCACTGCCAGTCCCAAACCTCAACTTACTGAACTCTGAGTTATTTTACAGACTTACCTAGGCCACAATGAATGATGAAAAGCTCAACACTGAGCCAGTCAACAATTTCTCCCATTTTAGAGTTGAATAGAAAAATATTGGCAATGACCTCATGATATCTCATCAGATGACCTTTTGCAAGGTACTATGGAAGGAGGCAGGGTTTGGAGGAAATTTGTGCCGTGCTAGACATAACATTGTCTCTGAGAGGAGGCTTTAGGATCCAAAAGAAGCAAATGCTTTATAAACAGGAACTTAATCAGAAGAGCAAACCTTAAGGCATAAGGGATGTGATAACTTTGACTGGGAGCTATAGGACCTAAGAATGAAAAAACATTCTACTGTGGAGTTAAGATCGACTATTCTCTTCCACATAAACCATTCGGGGCAGAGTATAAACCAAAGAAAGGGCACCAGGAAAATGGACGAGAAGCTTATGTTTGAGTGCTTGGAAATTCTTAGTCCTACAGAGACAAATGTTGAAGATACTTGCTTTATCCTAGGACAGGACGTAGAATTTCAGGAACAAAGGGCAAATGTTGTGAATATGCTGCAATCAGATATTTCATTTTAAAATTTAAAATTTGGACAATCCTAATGAAATGATGAAAAATGGTAAGAGAAATTCATTCAGAATAAGTCCAAAATATATAGAAATATTAATGACAAACCACTCTAGTATCTTTGCCAAGAAAACCTCAAATGGGATCAAAAGAGTTGGACACAACTGAAAAATTACTGAACGACAGCAAAATCTATAAAGACACATGTAAGAGTTTTATGAATACTATCACAAAGCACTCTTTACAGAAAAAAAAGTATTCTTCAATAATTATAGATGTCAACAGCTCATGACTGGGATGTATCAATACAATAAAATGGAAAAAAAACCTACCTACATTAATGTATTGATTTGATGCTATGCCATCCAGGGATACTTTGTGGAACTGGACAAAATAACAATCAAATTCATTGGGGAGAATCAAATATCTAGAATTTCAAGGAAAATAATGGGAAAACATACAAATAAAAGTAAAGGATTACCAGATATCAAACTATATTATAAAGCAATAGCTATCAAAGCTATTTGATATTGCTTTTAAAAATGGAAAAATAAATCAATGGAACAAATTAGATAAGCAAGAAACAGAAGCAATCAAAAATAGTAGCTCATTGTTTGGTAAATTTAAAAAGGTAAGAAG
This sequence comes from Vombatus ursinus, assembly GCF_900497805.2. Lineage (NCBI taxonomy): Eukaryota > Metazoa > Chordata > Mammalia > Diprotodontia > Vombatidae > Vombatus > Vombatus ursinus. The sequence goes on from NW_020940527.1 coordinate 17,806,513, forward strand.
GACTCTATTCAATAAGAACTGTTGTTAAAAATATGAAAGCCGTTTGGCAAAAATGTAGTTTAGACCAACAAATTATATTTTACCACACATTAAAAATGGATCTGTGATCTGAATACAAAAGGTCACACCATTAAAAAAATAAGATCGCTTACTTTACACACTTATAGAAAAAAGTCTTAACTAAATAAGGGAGAGAAGAGAAAAATTCATTCCCAAATAGATAAGTGATCAAATGATATTATCCAATAGTTTTCAAAAGAAGAATTACAAACTGTAAGTGACCACAGGAAAACATGACCAAATCATTAGTAGGAGAAATGGTTAAAAAAAAAGGCAAAAATAACAAAAGGGGGAACAATCAGTGTTGGAGGAACTGTGAGAAGATAGGAACACATAAACTGCTGATGGAACTGTGAAATGATCCAACTATTTGGGATATCAGTACAGAATTATGCAATAAAAATGTCTAACCTACCCTATCCTTTCACCCAGGAATCTCACTACTGGGCATATACCTCAAGGAAATTAAAGACCGAAATTTCATCCACACGTGTGTGTACAACAAAAACTATGTATATACATATTTTGTTGTATTGTCATAAATATATATACACATATATATTTATGTATACAGACAGACAGATGGCTCAGTGGAGAGAGCAGTGGGCCTGGAGTCAGGGAAATCTGAGTTCAAATCTGACCTCAGACACTTACAAGCTGTGTGACCCTGGGCAAACCACTTAACCTTTGTTTGCCCAATCCATCGGAGAAGGAAATGGCAAACCAGTTTAATATCTTTGCTATACACACACACACACACACACATAATTCATAATAACACTTTGTGGTGTCAAAGAACTGGAAGAGGTGTGCCCATCAATTGGGAAAAAGCTGAAAAATATTATTGTTCAGTAAGAAATGACAAATAAGAGTTCAGAGAAACATGGAAGATTTGCATGAAATAATAGAGAATGAAATAAGCAGAACCAAAAGAACCAGCTACACAATGACTATAACAATACTAATGAAAAAAATTACAGCAAAAGGAATTTGAAATATGAGTAATTGAAAACCAATGAAAATTCTGGGGAAAAGATAAGAAAATCCACCTCCCTGCCCCTCCAGCTTACTTATCCAACACCCCACCCCAGAAGGAAGGCAGAGATCTAAGACGGCAGAATATTGAATACAGTTTCAGGTACAATCACTATGTTGGATGCTTTTGCTTAATAGTGTTTCTTTGTCATAACAGGTAGGCTCTTGGGGGGAGGGAGGATGTAGTAAAATTACCATAACGTAAAGACAAAAGGCATCAATAAAGCCTTTTCCTAAAAGGAATTAAAGCACTAGTTCTGAGGCTTCACAATCATTGCGTTAGAGGCTATGCAACCCCAAGCCTTCTCAGTGGACTGAAAGAATTGTAATGTAACGGGTTAGTACTGAAGATGGTCAAACACAACAATTTCCATTGAAGTTGAAATACGCCTCATGTCCCAAGCATTGGGACAACAGAAATACGTTAAGGAAGCTGTCTGTCTGAAAAGATGACCAAGGGGATGAAAAATGTGCTAGGGAAGCCTAAGATTTAGCAGGTCTGGGAAGAATGAAGAAAGCACAGTAAGGCATAGTTGCCTTTTATGTTTTTCACTTAAAAACATACCACAGAACATTTTTTACCACCCAATCTTAATATAATTAGAATAAAACATTTTTAAAAATTAGTTGAGAAAATGTATTTTGATTATATGTATGATGGGTAAAATCTGAAATAAATAAGGAAACAAAGGTTTGAGATTCTGAGCATATTGATTTATTAAGCGATGATTTCATCTATCACATATGTGAATTAATCACTGGAATGTTAAATATTCCCTCCACTTATATTTATATACCCCTTGCCCCACCCCACTAATTCCAACACTTCTATAAGAGTCTCAACTGCCTTACTTTAATAATAAGAGTATGAATGGAATACTAGACCAGGAGTTAGGAAGACCTTGGCTCAAATTGCTTCTTTAACGCTAGTTCTGTGACCCTGAGCAAGTCACTTAATCACTCTGAGCCTCAGTTTCCTCAATGGTAATATTCACAATACCTGTCTTACATGGTTATTATAGACTCAATTGAGATTTTATATGTACATATACACACATATACATACATACATACATATATGCATATATATATATATATATAACTTCAAACACTATATCAAGGTCTATTATTATTAACATCAGAGGGAAAAAATGGGTGCTAGCAAGCATCAGGATGCATAGGGAACGGAATCCTTGAAAAATGAAACTATTCAAACTGACTGTTCTCTTCCCCCAACCAGGTATCCCTATTAGGGTGGTACAATAGATAGAATGCTAAACCTGGAGTCAGAAAGACCTGAGTTCAAATTTGGCCTCAGATATTTTCCATAACTGGGCAAATCACTCAACCTCTGTCTGTTTCAATACCCTAGTGTGTAAAATTGGGATAATAATAGTACCTATCTCTCAGGGTATAGATAATATTTGTAATGTGCTTTGCTAGTTGCTATTATCATTGTCATTGTTATCCCGTGTAAGCGAGTCGTATTGACAGCTCTTTTCTCTCCCCAAATGTATGGGATATATCCATTGAAACTACACTTCCTCACAATGAGTTACAATACAAATATGTTTCAAAAGCTAATTTCTGCCATCATCATTGGCCTAATATCATCCGAACACTCAGTGTCCAGATTACAGTACCAGGTCTTAACTGATTCATTTCTCTGATGACTCTTTAGCATTGTCTTTCATTATCAATGGTCTCTGGTGAAATTAGGAAAAGCCCCCTTCTGTTCTGCTGGTGACATTCAGGAGCCCTGATATCCTCTTCTTGGCATTCATAACTGTCATAAGCTGTGCAGGCTGCACCACAGATCACCAGGCAAAAGAATCTGATTTTCATCCTCCTTAAGTGAGACAAAATGGGAGAAATGAACAAGATAAACAAGGTCATTTCCCTTGGAGGCCTCTGTTATTTAGATTGCATTTTGCCCACAAAGAAACTGATATCTGATGTGTGATTTTGTTTTGTTTTGTTTCCTTGAATAGTTAATGTGAAGTACAGCAGTAAATTGATTATTTTTAGAGCCAGGGAGAGTGCATAGTCAATAGAAACAAGTGACAAGGGCAAGTTGAGGAGGGGGGTGGGAGGAAGGAGAAAAAGAAAGAAGCACCTTTTAGAGGACGGATAAGTATAGGATAATATTGAAATAGCATCAGCAGCTCCTAACCAAGCTTCCAATTATGCAACTTGTTATAGAAAGTGATCTTTTCTGGCATTAGCATCACTGTGACAACCTGCCAAAAAGGTATCCTTGACCCAACTCATCATCCAGTGCTAGTGGCACAATGTCTCCAATGGGTGAAGAGGTCTTTTTGGGATAAGAATAAATATCCCTGTTTATCAGAACCAGAATTAAAGGAGATCATATTAAGAAAAAGAAAGATCATCAAAGTAACAACCACAGTAACAATAACAATAGCTGGTATTTATGTAGTACTTCAAGAAGTACAAAGTGCTTTGCTGTAACATCAACCCTAAGATGTAAGAAGTGCAAGAACTTCTCCCTCATTTTATGGATGAGGAAACAGAGGCTCAGTAGGTTAAATGATTTGTCCATGATCACAAAGATGGATAGATAGACAGATGGCTGAGTCGAGTAATTATCCTATTTCAGTATCTAGCCTCCCACAACAGAAGTCCCCAAATACACAATAACTCACATTATTATTTACTCTATAACCATTTACAATATACCATTGATATAAATCTTCTGCGTGTGACTCCCCTGAATACTGAGCCTGGATTTCTTTTTTAGGTCTTTAAGGGTCATCTAGTCAATCAGTAAATCAATAAGTATTTATTTAGCACCTACTATGAGTGAGACACTGTGCTAAGGGATACTTTTCCCAAGGTCACACATTTTTTTTGCCTATGACTGCCATGAATCCTTTCTGAGTCTGATTTTTTTTAACATGCCACATTTATGCATGATCAATGCAAGTGCACCTGTCTACAGATTTCTTCTTCATCCAGACACAATCTAGACATTTGGGAGAGAAAAGAAAAAGGAATGTGTCTAAAAGGCTAACAATAGAAGTATTCCATTTGGTGCAAACTGAATATAAAAACTCTGTTCAACCAAAAGAGGGCATCTCAGTGCCAGGCACTATGTTAAGTGCTAGAGAAACAAAAGCAAAAAGTGAAACGAGTTCCTGCTCTCAAAGAGCTTGTATCCTAACAGGGGAGGCAACATGCATATATAAAAATTATGTAAACTGAATTTACAGTATGAATACAAGGCAGTTTGGGGAGGGAGAGTACTAGCAGATGAAGAAGATAAAGGAACCTTCATGTAAAAGGTGGCATTTGAGCTGAGTCTTAAAATGAGAGCTCCCAATAGGTAGAGGTGAAGGAGGAGTGCATGTGGTACACATAGGGGACTAGGAATGGGAGAAAGAATATACTGAAAGTTGAAAAGCAAGCAGGCCAATATGACTGGGCCATAGAGTACATGGAAGGGAACAAAATGTAAACAGACTGAAAGATAGGATAGGGCCAGGTTTTCAATGTCAGCCAGTAGAGTTTTTATTTAATTGTCACGATAATGAGAAGTTACTGGAGTTTGTGGTGGAGGTGGAGGAGATAACATGCAACTCTATATTTTAGGGGGAAAACCCTTTAAGAGCTATGTGGAGAATGGATGAAATAGTGAGAGACTGGAAGCACAGATATCAATAAAATAAATACATTTTAAAAGACTTTTTGTAATAGCCCAGAAAAGAGGTAATAAGGGCTTGCACTAGGGTAGTGGCTCTGTGAAGACATAGGAAGAACAATATCTGAGAGGTGCTGTAAAGAAAAAAATAAGTTTTGGCAACTGATTGTATATGTGGAGTGATAGATACTGAGTCAAGGAAAACCGTGAGATGGGTTTGTATGAGGAAAAAAATGAATTCTGTATTGGTCGAGTTAACTTTGAGATGCCTGTGGGGCATTCAAAATATCCAGTAGGCAGTGCATGACACAAGATGAAAGCTAAGGAGAAAGTCAAAGGTTGGATATATAAACCTGAAAGTCATATGCCCTAGAGATAACAGATTTAGAGATAGAAAGGTTCATTTGGTCCTGCCCATGCCCAGAATGTACTCCCGTTTTACCTCAGCCTCTTAGAATCCCTAGTTTCCTATAAAGCTAAATTCAAATATCACCTCCTACTTGAGATATTTCCTAATCTTCCAGTCATTAAACACCTCTTCCTCCAAAAATGTTCTTATACTTATCTTGTACATATTTTCATATACTTATACATGTACATCTTGCCCCGCTAACAATTTGAATTCCATGTCTCGTTTTTGTCCTTGTGTCTTTAGTGTTGGCATATAAGAAGAGCTTAAAAAATTGTCATTGGTTGATTGATTGATTGCTCAGGGCATGTAGAAAATGTTTACACTGTGCTGTTGTTTGTCCCCTTTGCTACCACTACAATTGCCTTCTTGAAACCTGCTTTCTCCTCTCTCAGTCTTTGACACAAATTCGTACAATGTAACCCAAGCCTCAAAAACTATTGGCAAGGGAATCTCTCCTCGTTGGGGGAGATCAATGTCCCATCCTATGTAAGAAATGGGGCAGAGTTAGTGAGAGGAGAGAAGAAATATCTGGCCTCTAGTCTCTCTGGGTCTTTCTGGATTTCAGCTTTAAGAGAAAAGGTAGGTGATATAGTTCATGTGGCTGAAAGGAGAGAACGACACTGGGAAGAAGCTGACATGAAAAACTTTGATCATGTCTTCTTTCCCAATGTGCTACACTGAGACTTTGGGAATTTTCCCCTTGGGTAAGATATTGGGATCTCTCTCTTGGTTGAGATGAGTTACCTCACTCCCAAGGGAGAGCTCCTTCAATCTGTATTGTCTGGTATATATTCTCATATGTACACTTTCTCTGATTTTTGCTTTCCTATAGACTTGGATATGTGGGTTTCTTTGCTATCTGCTATGTGTGATCATTGTGGAACTGGTATCTGGTGGGAAGGGAGTCAAGCCTTGGATATAAAGCTTGAAGCCTCCCTTGCGCATTAAGAAACTGTGATCAGGAGTTTAGCTCAAACCTTAAATTTGCATTCCCTAGACTAATAATATTTAAAAGGAGCAGACAGATATAATTCTAGCCCAGTACCTCCTGTGTCTTAGGAGAGGAGAGTGGCCAACCATTAACCCAAATGTCTTGCCTCCCTTCCCGGCAAGAATTAAAGTCTTCCTTAAAGAAGGGTGAAGTGAAGAGATTCTAGACCTGTCTACTCTGGCTTCCCTGTGAGCCATACACTCAGAATGGCCTCATCTTTGTCTCCACCAAAATGTGTCCTTTCACCTCCTTCGACTTATCTCATCCCTGAAAGTTTCCTTTCCTGACAAATTTCATTTGTCTCTTTTCACTTCTTTCATTCCAGGATGGACACACACATACACATACATACACACATATACTTTATACATACATACATATACACACACACACACACAAATATGCATGTATCTGTGTATATAACTGAGTACAGCTATGTTTAGTATGTTCATTCATCTATGGTTTTCTTGTCCCCCATACCATCTAACAGTGCTCTACACACAGTGTGCTCAATAAATTTTGATTTCTATAATTTACTATTCCTAACTTCTAGCTATATTACTTCAAGGTAACTCACTTCACTGAATCTAGGAGTCCATGAGTTGAAATGAATGTCCAAAGTTCTCCAGCACTACCTGGATCTGAACAGAATCTACCTAGGGGATTTCATTTTAGTACACTAACTGATTTAGTGAATAGGCACAGTTAGACAAGACCTGTGTCCTCTCCACTTCACTGACACCACCATGACCCCAGGTCAAACTAGTGTAAAGGAGTAAAGTTGTATACTTACATAGTTGAGTCCAAGAAAAATATGTGGTTCTAGGTAGATAATTGCTTCTAGATGGCCCAGAGATGTCAAGGAGGTGTAGAATTTTATGCCAAAGTAGATAAATGGAGTTGATACTTCAATCTAGGGAAAAGAAAGCTCCAATTTTGCATATTCTTATCATAATTATAATTTAAAATAACCTTAGATGCTATCTAGTCTAATGCATTCATTTTACAGAGGAAGAAATTGAGGCACAGAGAGATTTAAATAAGCTGCCTAAGGTCACACTGATAGTAGTAAAGTCAGGATTTGAACCCAAGGTCATCTGACTCCAAATTCCAAGCATTTCTTCCATTATATCACACTGCTTCTCAATCATAAGACAAGAAAAACATAGACAAAGGAGTTGGTAAAATTCCTTTGGAGTAGAATTCCTTTTGAATATCCTCATGGATATTTATCAATCATGCTAGCTCTCTCTATACATATTTTCCCCTTCCACCTGAAGGGACTGATCTAACCAAACTCTATCACTTAGACAGATACTTTGGATGAACAGTGAACTGGTCTCTAAATTGAACAAGAGAAGAAAAGGAAGCTAGAATTTATTTGGGAAACTGCAGCTCTTTTAATGAACCTAAGCTAATCTGACACAAAATTCCATCTTTCAACACAAAGTTTTCCAATGATTGTAGACAGTTGTAAGGCATGAAAAAAAAAACGATCCCTGAAAAATTAAAGTTACACGTGACTCAAAAGACAATGGAGATATATGTGGAGCACAGAAGTAGGGGGTAGCATATTGCCAACAATGACTCACATGTAGAAAGTGCCATAAAAATGTCATGCATTAAATAATAATAATAATAATAATAATAATGATAGCATTTATTTGGCATCTATTATGTGCCAGACACTATGCTAAGTGCTTTATAAATATTATCTTATTTTTCTTCCTCTCAACAACCCCAGAAAGTAGGTACTATTATTATACCCATTTTACAATAGAGGAAACTGATGCAAACAGAGGTTAAGTGATTTGCCCAAGTGTTTGAGGTCAGATATTAATTCAAGTGTTCCGGACTCCAGGATGAGCACTCTATCCACTGTGCTACTTAACTGCCTTTAGAAAGAAGGTTGGCTGGTCATCTAACAATATTAAGGGATAACAGACAGAAAGCTAGAATGTTTTACTGGTACCTCTGGGACGTTCAAAGACCTAAAGGAAGGTCTCCAAATTATTGAACTATTCTTTGAAGGATTTATGGGAGAATAAGAGGAGAACATGGATGAATTGTGATCTGTATTACTGAAAGGAGTGCCCACAATAATTACTTCGTGAATGTATTAAAATAAGGCCAGCAGAAAAATAAATTTTTATGAGTATAAAGCTTGTATCAGTATCCCCCTTTAGGAAAGGACTGAATACATCTTAGGGTAATTCTCAAAGTTAGGATGATAAGATGAAAGGGACCTCAGAGTGTATCTCCAGAAGTCTTTAACCAAAAGTCTATGAATTTTTTTTAAAAATCTTGATAACTGTATTTCTATGTAAATGGTTTACTTTGAAGCTCTGTGTGTTTTATTTTATGCATTTAAAAACATTGTTCTAACAATGGGTTTCTAGGCTTCATCAGACTGGCAAAGGGATCCAGGTCACCAAAAAAAAAAACCAAAAAACAACACATATACGTACACGTACATACACACACACACACACACACACACACACACACACATACGTATACATATGTGTATATAGTCCCCAGGATGGAAAATTATTTTCCCAAGTTCACATACGTAATAAACAATTAGCAAGTCAGGATGCAAATCTAAATCATAAACTTTTACATCGATAAGGAATCTTAAAGGTATCCCACTTCAGTCTCCTCATTTTATAGATAATCAGATGATTCAAAATCCAACACTCTTTCTACATTGTTCATGTTTCCCACTCCTAGGAAATGTAGGGAAATCTCTGCATGATACTATAAAGTATAATAAGACTCCTCAAAATCATAACCATGCCATTTACCATTCTATCAAAAAAAATTTTGCCATGATGAAAATAAAACATAAATTTTTGAATGATCAACAATTAATTCCAATAAAAGCCAATTTAAATTTCCAGTCACTTAGCAGTATCAAATAGGCACATTTTGAGGTAGGAGCCAAGATGGCTGAGAAAAGGCAGCAACTAGCCTGAGTTCTCTCCAGAACTCCTCCGAACACCTTTAAATAATGCCATAAAAACAATTCCTGGAGCAGCAGAACAAAAGGACAGGGTGAAATAATTTTCCAGCCAAAGGCAACTTAGACGGCCAGCAGGAAAGTTCTGTCACACCTGGGTGAGAGTGGAGCACAGTCCAGGACAGGCTGCCCCAGCACAGCCCCAGCCCAAGTAAACCAGGAACAGGTCTTGGGAACCACTGAATCAGCAGTGTCAGCAGCTATTTCCAGAACTCGCAGCCCACAGACTGTAAGGGGCGGGGGGACAACAACGGGTCAGAAGATTACAAGGGTCTCTTTGTAAGAACTGAGACAGGACTCTGTTGCTTTGCCCATACTCAGATCTGGATCACAGTCCTGGACGGTGGTCCAAGGGCAAGACAGAGCACCAGCACACCAGGGCTTGTGGCTGCAGTGGAGGGGGTGCCTTCTTCATAGTTCCAGGGCAGAAAAGAGTGCTTGTGGTTACTCACAGACCAAAGCACAGGCCAGGAGAGTAGTAAACACACCTCTCTTTGGAACATACCATCTTGGAAGAACTGAAAACTTACAAGTCCCTGGAAGTATCTCTGAAAACAGCTGCACAAAACCCCTGAAGCTTGGAGCAGTACAGCCTCCACCCTGGAAGCAGAGCCCTACATTAACAAAGAGTTAAAAGTCAAGAAATAGGCTGGGACAATCAGCAAATAACAGAAAAAAATTCTGATCATAGAAAGTTACTATGGTGACAAGGAAAGTCAAAACACATACTCAGAAGAAGATAACAAAGTGAATACTCCTACAGCCAAAGCCGTCAAGGAAAATATGAATTGGTCTCAGGCCATGGAAGAGCTCAAAAAGGGTTTTTAAAATCAAGTAAGTGGAGGAAGGGGAAGAAGGGGACATGAGGGGAAGTAAGTGAACTTGCTCTTATTAGAATTGGCTTAAAGAGGGAATAACATACACATTCAACTGGGTACAAAAATCTGTCTTACCCCACCAGAAAGTAGGAGGGGAAGGGGACAAGAGAAGAGGTTGGTGATAGAAGGGAGTTCAGATTGGGGGAGGAGTAGTCAGAATCAAAACGGTTTTGAGGAGGGACAGGGTGAAAGGAGAGAGAGAATAGAATAAACAGGGGGAATAGGATGGAGGGAAATACAGTTACCAATAGTAACTGTGAAAAAAAATTTGAAGTAAGTTTCTCTGAAAAAGGCCTCATTTTTCAAACATATAGAAAACTGAGTCAAACTTATAAAAGTTAAGAGCCATTCCCCAATTGATAAATGATCAAAAAATATTAACAGTTTTTAGATGAAGTAATCAAAGCCACCTATAGCCACATACAAAAAAGTTCTAACTCACTATTGATTGGACAAATGCAGATTAAAACAATTCTGAGGTACTTCCTCATACCTATTAGATTGGCTAATAAGAAAGAAGAGGAAAATGATGGATGGGGGGGGAATGTAGGAAAAAGAGCCATTAATGCACTGTTGGTGGAGTTGTAAACTGACTCAACCATTTTGTAGAGCAATTTGGAACTATGCCCAAAGGGCTATAAGACCATATATACCCTTTGACCTAACAATGCCACTACTAGGTCTGTATCCAAAAGAGATAAAAAAACAAAAAGGAAAAGGACTTAAACGTACAAAGATATTTATAGCAGCTCTTTTCTGGGAGCAAAGAATTAGAAATTGAGGAGATGCCCATCAATTGCAGAATGGTTGAACAAATTGTGGTATATGATTATGATGGAATGCTATTGTGCTATAAGAAATGATGAGCAGGATGCTCTCCGAAAAACCTGGAAAGACTTACATGAGCTGATACAAAGTGAAATGTACTATGTACAAAGTAACAGCAATATTGTAAGATGATCAACTGTGAATGACTTAGCTATTCTCAGAAATACAAAGATCAAGACAACTCAAGGACTTATGATGAAAAATGCTATCCATCCCCAGACAAAGAACTGATGGTGTCTGAATTACAGATTGAAGCATACTTTTTTTTTTACTTTATTTTTCTTGAGGTTTTTTTTTTTTTTTTTGGTCTATGGTTTCTTTCACAACATGACCAATATGGAAATGTTTTGCATGACTACACACATATAACCTAGATTGAACTGCTTGCCTTCTCAGTTTGGGGGAGGGGAAGAAGGGAGAGAATTTTGAACTCAAAGTTTTAAAAACAAATGTTAAAAATTGTTTTTACATGTAACTGGGAAAGAATAAAATACTAAATAAATTACAAAAAGGGGGGCGGGAATAGGCACATTTCTCAGCCTGAAGTCCATCCCACAATTCTCCTTCTCTGCTCTCATCTTACTTGGACTCTTTGGGGGCCACTATAAAGTTCCTTACTACTACCAGTAGAAAACTTCAAGTGGTGTTCTCTGTTAGTCCCAGCTCTTAAAACCTTGATGTTGTTCTCCAGTGCCACAAAGCAAATATCATTCCAGCAAGGGGAAGACAAATTTGTGTGCTACCTACACAATCTTTGCTAACAAAGTAAAGTAAAAAATGTTTAAAGTTCTCCATGTGTGGTGGAAATTGCAGGTCTCTCTGCATTCCATCACAGCTCAAGTGATAGATATCCTTTTGCATCTTTAGCCATCACTCCTACCAGCTTTTCATCACCTTGTATCAGGACCTACTGTTAAATTCCATTTTATAAATTCTCTGTCACAGACTCCAGGTTCAAGAAGAATTAAAACTAGGGCAGAGCAATGAAGGCTTTGCTCAAAGCACCAACATTCATGGGGGACAAAAATAGATGCATTCCTATCATAGAATGGGAACAACTAGCTTAGCACATAGTTAACAAGATTGTTTCCTCAACTAATGCAGACAAGCACTTTCTCTTCAATTTATCATCTTGGAGAGTTTCTTGGAGCACAAAGGTTATTCCAATCAATCAACCAGCAAACATTTGTCATGCACTTACTATGTGCCAAGCACTGTGCTAAACACTGAATATGAGAAGAAAAAAGGTTGCAGAGACAGTATGTGGTAAAGACAAGCCTTGAATACGGCTCTTCCTGACTCCACAGTCAGCTTTCTATTCATTATGTCACATAGCCTCTCCATGAGCAAGACTAATTAGTTAAAATCAGTTACCAGATGTGCATAACTGTGAGGCCCGATAGTAACTAGTTCCTCCTCCTGCTGCTTAACCAAATTTGTCTTAATTACCTAACACAAAAACTGCATTATTTTTCCATTGTGAATTACAAAGTTGATTTAAGGATGCATTTCACGCTGCTTATTCCAGATACCAAAATTACCAGTTATGGCTCCGACCTCAGGTCCCGTGAACTCTGATGTCTTTTCCCCCTCTGATGCCATAATAATTTTCTAATCCCAAGGGAATGTTCCAACTTGTTCAAGGACAACAGAGCACCCTAACTGTCCCTCAGTTGTCTCTGTTTGAGCACTAGAGTAGGATTATTCAAATCACCCAAAGTTGTCAACAGTCTTCTAATTACTAGCTTCATTACAAGTTGACTACATCTTTTGCAGTCCATAAGACATACATGTCCTCAGGTCCAAACCTAAGTCAGACGAAGAAAAGAGAGGGAGACAGAGAAGATGTCAACAAGGACAACATAAGTATACCCACGCAAACCAAAAAAAAAAATAAGTTATTGAGATTTCCTTGTAAGAAGTCAAGAAACCTGGGTTCTAGTCCTAACTGTCACTAACTGTGTGACTCAGAGTAGGTCATGGTCATCTCTCTGGAACTCAGTTTCTTCATCTTTAAAATGAAGGCACTGGAGACTTCTGGCAAAGACATTTGTCTGAACAGAGGCAGATTATCCAGCTTTGACGTACCTATTCCAGCAAAAACCTGAAATGTGTACTGAATCAAATAACGTTTGAAAAATCCAATGAGAAAACCTCACAACCACCAACCATATGAGTTAAATACTACTGTTGCCCACTTTAAAGATGAGGGACCCAAGTCTCTGAGAAGATAAATGACTAGTTGATGGTCACGTAGCTAGTAAGTGCCACAGATGGAATTCAACCTCGTCTTCCTACCAAGTCCAGTACCCCATGCCACACTGCCTGTTCTAGAGAAATGAAATAACATATTTCTCAAGAAATATTTCAGAGTCTACTGAAACTTTTTTCTACCTTCTCCACAAGCAAATTGCTAGGGTCTGAAAAACTCCAGATAGTATTAAGCCTTTTGCCATGGGAATTAATCTACCCTGATAATGGCTGGCTTACCCCTTCAGGCCAGGCTGGCTTGTACCTATAAACTACTGCTCCTTGTTCTGTTTTGAGCACGATAAAATTAATATACTGCTGATAGCTTTATACTTTTCATTTACATTGCCGACGCTGCAGTTACATTCCACTGACTTCCCAAAATTGGATATTAATGATTTACTCTCTGAAATTTGCAGGGGCCCATAAAGCGTGGCGGCAGGAATGGCTCTGAAATCAAAGATCTCTCCCAGGCATTTCTGTGGGGCAGTGATGCTGATTTATGGGTGGGGGCCACTTCCAGCCTGTTCTTATGGTATCTTTGACTAAGAAGGATGAGTAAGGGGACCTACCCCAAAAAACTCAGGGGCCTCCTGGCAGCATGACGATCAATAACACAGAGACAGAGCTCTCAGTGATGGGCCAGTCTACGAGAACTCAACCATATCTGCATGCACAAATCAAGAGGACCTTTCCTAGGCAGGTAAACCACAGACGCCTATCATATATGGCTCAAGCTCCTCTGCCATAGGAATGGAGAAGCCCCTTCAGCAACAAGGTATGGAATTGTAGGTTTATAATGGCACACAGGTAAGTCTATGAGAGCTAGGTTCAAAACTGATACATTTGCTACTTTGGGGTGACCATGGACAAATCACTTGACCTTCCTAAGCTTCAGTTTCTTCATCTTCAAAATGGAGCTAGTAATTACCTTCCTAGGTTATTATAAGGATCAAATCAGATGTTTGTAAAGCATTTTCTCAAACCATAAATATAAGAACAAACGTCACTTGTTGTTGGACACACAACATGGAGAGGCTATCCAAAGCCATCACTGGATAGGCTTATGTAATTGAGATACTACATCTGGGAGGGGAGAACCAACACTGGATCAGACAACATAAAGGCCAACAGCAAAAGCTTCACTGAGCATGCTATGCAGCAGATACATTCAGAGAGAGGGTCTTCCTCATCTAGTCACAAAGTCTTTTGTGTCAGTAACTGAGGAGAGAGCACTATCCTCTTGCCTTAGGTCTTATTCAGATATCTGCATATTATCCAAATGAGAATTTGCTTCAAAAGTGAAGTGCTGGGTTTCTTGAGAGTTTGGGTTTCTTCTCCTTAGCTTTCAAATCCTTATCCCTCATAACTAGTTGCATACTTGAGAATATAGAAGTTCTAGGCACTAAGGTCATAAGTTTAAGGTCATTTGTCCGATATAATTCAAGCGTGTAGCTCTCCATCTTGCATCATTCCCCCAATATCCTTCGATTCCAGTCAAACAAAGTTACTTGTATTCCAAATGCAACTTGCTCAATTCATCTCTTTCACCTCCACCTTTTTTCCAGCTTGACATGCCCTACCTACTTTTCCTTGTCAATCCATGTGTAAAGAGGTAGGTTTTTTCTCTATATAGAAACCTTTGCTTTATGTAGGAACTAAGAATGGAAGGCGGATAAGTGGATAGGAATAGCCACTCAGAGTACAATCTCTGCATGCCAACAGGTGATACTTCAAATACGAGATACCAACCCCAGGCCTCCTTCAGTCGCCTTCACACATGTAGGAAATTAACAGTCGTGGGAGAGGTTCTTTCTACCTTTCTTTTTAGTGCCTACCCATGTTCTACCTTAACTTGTTCAGTCTAAGTTTTAAAGTATATGGATCATGCAATATTTCATAACTTTATCAAACTAGTTTCATCCCCATTCTTATTAAGATGGCTATATTTTCCCCAATTTTGCATAACCAAAGAAATATACAACCTCATTAAAAATTTGAATACACTTTCTGAATGGAATCACAAATAAAAGTACATGAAATCTCACAAGTGGCTGTTTCTATTAAGGTCTAAACCTCCAACTACCAGAAGTAGAGAGAAGTCACTTCTATTAAGATCTATGATTGTACAACTTTGAACAAGACAAATGACTTTCCCAGAGGCTATACATGAAGAGGATAGCCACAACTCTGTGATATTATGTCTCCAAAACCCATTTTAGAGGCTCTGACCCTTCTCCCTGCCAAAAAAAAAAAAAAAAGCCTTATGTGTTATGTTGAGATTGAGGTGCCACATAGAGCTTTTCTCCTAAAATCCTCATCAACTGATATGCAAATGAATCTAGGGAAAGTAGAAATTCTCCACCTCCCTACCCTGGTTATATGTATCTACTAAAAAACAAAACCCCTTTGTTTTCATTCATATAATACCTGGATAGTCTCCCAACAAATGCCTGATTCAAATATTCCCCATCTCATTCTTCCCTTCTGACCTCAATTAGGGAAGTATCAACCTGCACTATGGAGTATTTTCAATCTCAGGACATAGGTCATTCTGCCTTCCTAGAAGCACAGCTGGAAGGAAATAGTACATAGACGATGTGCTGATTTATTCTATATCGAGAATTAGGGTTGGGAATTTGACTGGTAGTTAGACCCTTTTCCAAAGGAAAAGACAAGACATAATCTGTCCTCACTTGTGATAGGTATAACATATGCATTCTGAAATATTTAGGGGAAGAAGTTAAGACTAATTTGTCCAGGGCTCATCTAGAAGCACACCTTCGTGCCATTCTAATGGTACCTCCTCCACTGATCTAATACTGTTTTCAATGTTTTATTTATTTATTTATTTTTTTTGGTGAGGCAATTGGGGTTAAGTGACTTGCCCAAGGTCACACAGCTAGTACGTGTCAAGTGTTTGGTCTGAGGCCGGATTTGAACTCAGGTCCTCCTGACTTCAGGGCCTGTGCTCTATCCACTGTGCCACCTAGCTGCTCCAATGTTTTATTTTTTAAACAATAAATTACAAGAAGGCAATTTTTTTTTCCTTTATCCAAGTTCTACTTAGATACTTAAGCGCAGAGTTGAAGCAACCCCAGGTCCTTGAAGACTATGCCAGTGCTACATAAACTCTTTTGTTGTTGCTGTTGTTTAGCCATTCAGTTCTGTCTGACTCTTTGTTACCCCATGGATCATAGCATGCCAAGCCCTTCTATCTTCCATTATCTCCTAAAGTTTGTCTGAGCTCATGTTCATGGCTTCCATGACACTCGCTATTCATCTCATCCTCTGCCATCCCCTTTTCATTTTGCCTTCAATATTTCCCAACATGAAGGTCTTTTCCAATGAGTTCCATCTTCTTGTTATGTAACCAAAGTATATAAGCTTCAGCTTTAGTATTTGACCTTCTAGTGAACAGTCTGAATTGATTTCTTTAAGTATTGTTTGCTTTGCTCTCCTTGCTGTCCGAAGGACTCTCAAAAGTCTTCTCCAGCACCACAATTTGAAAGCATCAGTTGTGCAGTACTCAGTTTTCCTTATAGTCCAATTCTCACAGCCATACACTGCTATTGGAAAAACCATAGCTTTGACTAAATAGGCATTTATTGGCAAGGTGATGTATCTGTTTATTAGTATGCTGTCAGATTTTCCATAGTTTTTCTTCCAAGGATTAAGTGTCTTTTAATTTTGTGGCTGCAAGTTGCCATCTACAGGGATTTTTGAGCCCAACAATATAAAATCTGAGACTGCTTCCATTTCTTCTCCCTCTATCTGCCACAAAGTGATGGGACCAGTTGCCAAGATCTTAGGATTTTTTGATATTAAGCTTCAAGCCAGCTTTTAAATTCTCTTCTTTAATGCTCATCAAGAGGATTCTTAATTCTTCTTCACTTTCTGCCCTCAGAGTAGTATCATCTGCATATCTGCACATGGGCCTATTTCAACTGTCCTCTAGGTAGGTGAACTTCTTTACTCTCACTTTTGATACTGTTGCAAAGAGAAGCCTTAAAAGATACCCTCCAATAACTTTAAACACCCACCTGATCTCCTGGGAGCCTGTCTAACAACGCTCCCTTACTAGTAATTGACACTGAGCTTCACTTACTTTTCCCTGTCCTTTCTTATAATGTTCCCTCCTACCTGGAACTAAAGAAAGATCAGCCTGAACCCAGATGGCCCCACACCTTTGTTACTGCAAGCCAAATTTTACCCCCTTGGCTCTCAACCTTGGGCTTCTCTTCTCAGTTCTTTTTTTTCAATAAACTTCCTAACTCCCACCCTGAACACCAGTTTTTCCTTAAACATCTGTCAGAGAAAGGGCTCTGCAATGACAACTCCCATCCCTGTGGTCAGCAATTCTTCAGTGACCAGGAGGTCAAGCTGCTAAAAATGGATTCTCCTTTAAAATTGGGAGGGACATCCTGGTAACTACAATGTTCATTCCTGTTCAGAACTGCAAGGTACAGGGGGCGGAGCCAAGATGGCGAGGAAAAGCAGTGACTTGCTTGAGCTCTCCCCCAAACCCCTCCAAATACCTATAAAAAATGGCTCTAAACAAATTCTAAAGCAGCAGAATACACAAAAAGGCAGAGTGAAACAAATTTCCAGCCAAAGACAGCCTGGATGGTTGATCAGAAAGATATATTGCGCCAGGCGGGGAGAGGAGCACAGTTCGACATGGGCACACAGGCCTTAGCGAACCTGGAGCAGGCCTCAGAGGACTGAATCACAGGCAGCTGTGGTGGTTTCCAGACTTCTCAACCCAGGAACTCCAAAGATAATTTAGAAGGTCAGTGGGAAAAGTCTGTTTCTGCAGTGGTGGGAAAAGTCTGTTTCTGCAGTGGTGAGAAAGAAGTACAGTGGGGTTCCAGCCCCAGAGAGGCAGCTGCTTCCTGAACTTCCAGCCCACAGACTGAGGGGGAATCAAGTGGCTGATCAGAGGGGGATTGCAGGGATCTCTCTGTTGGTGCAGGACTCTCTTGCTTTGCCCTGCTTGGATCTGGGTCACAGTTCTGGGTGGCGGTCCTGGGGTGAGGAGGAACACTGGCATGGTGCAGCTTGTAGTGGCTGTGGAGAGGAAATCCTCACAGTTCCAAGACAGAAAAGAGTGCTCGTGGACCAGAGCACAGGCCAGGAAAGGAGTAAACACCTCACCCTTGATCACACCACCTTGGAAGAACTGAAAATGTACAGGTCCCTAGAAGTATCTCTGAAAACAGCTGCACAAAACCCTTGAAGCTTGGGACAGTACATTCTCCACACTGGCAACAGACTCCTACCTTAACAAAGAGTTTATAAGTCAAGTAATTGGCCAAGATCATGAGCAAGCAGTGCAAAAAGAGTCAAACTATATTGTCTTACTTTGGTGACAAAGAAGATCAAAACATACAACCAGAAGAAAACAACAAAGCCAAAGCTCCTACATCCAAAGCCTCCAAGAAAAATATGAATTGGTCCCAGGCCATGGAAGAGCTCAAAAAGGATTTTGAGAAGCAAATAAGAGAAGTAGAAGAAAAACTGAGAGTGATGCTAAAGGAGATCCAAAAAAATACTGAAGAAAATAACACCTTAAAAAACAGCCTAACCCAAATGGTAAAAGAGGTCCAAAAAGCCAATGAGAAGAATGCCATAAAAAGCAAAATTGACCAAATGGAAAAGGAAGTCCAAAAGCTTACTGAAGAAAATACTTCCTTAAAAATTAGAATGGAGAAATTGGAAGCTAGTGACAATTTGAGAAATCAAGGCACTGTAACACTGATCCAAAGGAATGAAAAAATAGAAGAGAATGTGAAATAACTCATTGGAAAAACAACTGACCTGGAAAATAGATCCAGAAAAGAGAACTTAAAAATTATTGGACTATATGAAAGTCATGATCAAAAAAAGAGCCTAGACATCATCTTTCAAGAAATTATCAAGGAAAACAGCACTGATATTTTAGAACCAGAGGGCAAAATAGAAATTGAAAGAATCCACCAATCACCTCCTGAAAGAGATTCCCAAAGGAAAACTCCTAGGAATATTGTAGCCAAATTCCAGAATTCCCAGATCAAGGAGAAGATATTGCAAGCAGCCAGAAGGAAACAATTCAAGTATTGTGGAAACACAATCAGGATAACACAAGATTTAGCAGCTTCTACAGTAAGGGTCCAGAGGGCATGGAGTATGATATTCCAGAGGGCAAAGGAGATAGGATTACAACCAAGAATCACCTACCCAGCAAAGCTAAGTATAATCCTTCAGGGTAAAAAATGGTCATTCAATGAAATAGGGGACTTTCAAGCATTCCTGTGGAAAAGACCAGAGCTGAATAGAAAATCTGACCTTCAAATACAAGACTCAAGTGAAACATGGAAGAGGTAAACAGGAAAGAGAAAATCATAAGAGACTTATTAAGGTTAAACTGTTTACATTCCTGCAGGGAAAGATGGTATTTGTAACTCATGAGTCCTTTGTCAGTATTAGGGTAGTGGGAGGGAAAAAATTATTTTTATGTATAGATAGATAGATGGAAGGCACAGGGTGAGTTGAAGATGAAGGGGTGATATCTAGAAAATAAAATTAAGGGGTAAGAGAGGATTATATTGGGAGAAGGAGAAAGGGAGAAGTAGAATGAGGTAAATATCTCACATGAAACAGAAAAGAAAAGGCTTTTACAGTGGAGGGGAAATGGGGGAAGGTGAGAGGGAATGAGAGAATCTTATTCTCATAGGATTTGGCTTAAGGAGGCAATAACATACACAATGGGGTGTGTAAATCTATCTTACCCTACAAGAAAATAAGGGGGGAAGGGGACAAGAGAGCAGGTGGGGTTGATAGAGGGGAGGGCAGATTGGGGAAGGGGATAATCAAAAGCAAACACTTCTGAGGCGGGACAGGGTCAAAAGAGAGAATAGAATAAATGGGGGGTAGGATAGGATGAAGGAAAATATACTTAGTTTTCCACAACAGGACTACTATGGAAATGTTTTGCATGACTACACATCTATAACCTGTATCGAGATGCTTGCCTTTTCAATAAGGGTGGGTGGGGAAGGAGGGAGAAAATTTGGAACCCAAAGTTTTAAAAACACATGCTAAAAATAAAAAAAGAAAAAGAAAAAAAGGAAAAGAAAAATAACTGCAAGGTACAATCCTGTTCAGAAGAAAGGAATGTAAGCTAATATCCAAGAAAGTCTTTCATGAAGATGTGTGTGTATGATTATGCCCTTTCTATAAGGAAGATGAAAATCTCGAGGAACTGCAGAATCTCACAGATAGAAGATACACCAGAGGTTATCCAGTTCAAACTCAAACCTGAACAAGAATTCCTTCTACAGATCTCTAGTCAAGAAGTCATACAGTTTTTATTTGAAAACCTTCTCTTCTACTTTTGGATAGTTCCTTATTGGTAAAAGGGTAATGGAAAGCACATTTTTCCTAGAACTGAATAAAACAGTCCAGATGTGGCCAGACCATGGCAGCTGACCATAGGGTAGTCTACAGTGGGTACAGTTCTGGGCCCAGAGTCAAGAAGACCTGAGTTCAAATTCAGCCTCAGACATTTTGTTTAGTCATTTTTCGTTTATGTCCAACTCTTTGTAATACCATTTGGGGTTTTCTTGGCAAAGATACTGGAGTGGTTTGCCATTTCTTTCTCCAGCTCATTTTACAGATGAAGAAACTGAGAAAAACAGGATGAAATGACTTGCCCAGGGTCACACAGCTAGTATCTAAGGCCAGATTTGAACTCAGGAAAATCAGTACCTCCTGACTCAACTAGGCACCACCTAGTTGCCCAGATATTTACTAGCTGTATAACCTTGGACAACTTATTTAACCTCTATTTGCCTCAGTTTCCTCAACTGTAAAGTGGGGATGATAATAGTACCTACCTCCCAAAGTTATCGAGAAGATAAAGTGAGATATTTGTAAAGTGCTTATCAGGATCCTTGGCATATAGCAGATGCCATGTAAATGCTAGTTACCGTTACCATCATCATCATCATCATCATCATCATCATTATACCATGGCAAAGTAAAAGTAGAAGACTCAACTAAAGTCTTAATGGTCCTATGACTTTTGGCTTCTTATTCAGTAACTCTTGGAGTTTGTATATATCAATTAATTGTCCCATTACACAGACCCTGACTCGCCAATTTCCTTCTTTAATCCTCTTCTAAGATTAATAATGGCTAGAATTATTTATATAGCACTGGAAGTTTTAAAAAAGTGATATATACATACAGATTATATATATATATAATTTCATTTCATCCTTACAACAACCCTATAAAGTAGATGCTATTATTCCCATTTTATAAATTAAAAAAAAAAAAACCGAGGCTGAGAGTAATTAAGTGAGATGCCAAGGGAAATGTAGGTAGTGAGTGTTTGTCATAGGATTTGAGCTAAGGTGTTTCTGACTTCATACTATGCCATCTAATTGAACCTAAATGTAAGACTAAGATCATGGTGGGGAAAGATTTTAAGGTTATTCTGGTGAATTGATTTTGCCTCAAATATTCTCCTTAGGAAAATTTCCCTGTGGGGATCAGGAGTATTTTTTATACTCTAGCCAAAATACTAAGCCATTTGCACAGGTTGGCTTTGTATATATTAAATTGGCTCCTGAAAAAAATCAAAGGTTTTAAATGTTAGATTTTTTTCAGGAGCCAATTTAATATATACAAAGCCAACCTGTGCAATTGGTGATGCCCACATTTATATCTAGATCACCTATAAATCAATCAACCATAATTTACATTTGTATGGCATTTTAAGGCTTACTTAACACTTTCTGAACAAAAACCCTATAAGGTAGGTAACAAAAGTATTATTATCCCCATTTTATAGATTATAGATTTACAAACTTTGAGTTCACCTAGTCCAAACTTTTTGTTTCACAGATGAAGAAACTAAGGCCTAGAAAGTTTAAGCAAGTTATTCAATATCATTTAAGCAGAACTGAGATTCTAACCCAGGTCCTCTAAGACAGTGCAATATAATGGATATCAAACTAAGAGTCAGGAAGATTTGGGCTCAAGTAATGCCTCTGACATTTAACTAGCTCCAAAATGCCAAGGAAGTCCCTTGGTTAAGTAACTTAGTTAAGCTCTCAGGCCCAGTTTCTTCATCTGTACAATGAGGGGTCTAGACTCTCAAAGGGCCACTTCCATCTCTGAACCTACTGCATTGGGTTAATTCCAACAAATATACCTCCTTTGTATTCAGTACTTTGCTAGACTTGGGAGAAATACAAGGGAAATAGAAAACAGGTCTCTAGTTAATAGTCTGGCTGAGGAGATAAGGCACACTACCATGAAACAAACAAGTGTGAAACCCTATGGTAGAGACCCTAAGTGCTATAATTCAGGAGAGCACAGATAATAGCATTGACTAGAGTAGTCAGCAAAGGCCACATGGAAGAATTGGGGCTTGAACTGGGTCTTGAAGGACTAGCTTGGGTTTAGACATTAAGGAGCTAAATGGACATTCCAGATGAGGGAAGTAGCACTAAGAGTAGAGAAGTAGGAAATGCCATATTGTGCGTGGGAGTCAGTGAAGGACACCAGCCTAATTTTAAGGAGAAAGGACTCAATGACTTTAGCAGCTTACAACCCTATGCCTAGAACCTTAGCTTTTTCAGAGGTAGGAATCCAGATAACTGGCTTTGTCAGCAGTTTAGCTGACCACCCAGAAAGTCAAAATAATCAAAAGTCAAGAACGGTGGACCATTTCTAAAATGAAAAGAGTAAAAGAAGAGGAGAATCAATTTGTAATCTATCTACTTATCTCCCAAGACAAATATTTTCCTACTTCATCAGAATCAATATCTGTGTCCCAAGGTCAAATTTTGGAAATTTCCACACCATTAATTGCTGGAGAAGAGCCAAGCTCTTCGATTTATAACTTCCCTTGTCCCCAAACCCAGTTCAACAAGGCTGAACTCAGAGAAATGGCCTAAGCCATGTGAGGTGACTTATCAAGGCTAAGCTGGCTGGTACCTCACTGACTGTGATTCATCCCTCATCCCTCTCTCTGAGTCCTTTAATTGAATTTACATGAGTAGGTCTAGTGAACAAATGGGTTTACTAAAGTCTCTTATTGAGAAACTTCAATGCAAACAACATTGATAAATATTGACATGTTCCTCCACTGAAATGATTATCTCTGAAAGCTCTTCCTGGCACAGAGATAGACATGAATTCCCAAAGGCACTGCCAGCAGTGAGAAAGTTCTGGCAGGGTCCTCCCAAACTGAAAAAGCCTAGAGCTAGACTGAGTGGCTATCACTCAAGGACCAGATGAGCTAAATGTGGACAGGCAGTAATCATATTGACTGGAGAGTAATGATTTTTTAGTCATATCAAATCTGAAAACAATTACTTAAGGCATAGAGGAGTCCACACAGTGCCTTGATTAATTAATTCCTTAAGCTTAGCTAAGAACTGAAGATACAAATAGAAAAGTAACATAGTCTTTGCTCTCAAGAAGCTCCCATTCTATTAGGGGAAACAATACATATAAGAGATTTCAACTGCAAGTCAGATGGATACGTCTCATGGTGTTTAGGCTGTGGAGTCAAAACAGGGTAACATATTACCATATGTCATGTCCAATAATAAATGGCGTATCGATTTTTCCTGTTGAACCATCCAATGGAACTAAGGACTTGGGAAAGGGCCTGTGGTCTGGGAGTACTGCCACTCCCAGGGCTCTTGGATTTACCTATTGGTGGAACTTGGTTAGTCATTGATGGTGGTGATGGTGAGGAAGGTAAGCCCCTTCTCTTCAATGATCTGTCCCCTCAATGAGGGCTACTGGGGCAAGGCTGAAAGCAGGGCTATTGGTCTGGAGGGTATTGATATTCCTAAGGTTCTTGAGTTCAGAGCCTTGGCCTATTTCCACTCAGGTCTTAGAGCAGGTGATAGTCAAGGAACTGGTGGTAGTGATTTGATTGGTACAGCACTTGCCACCACAGGCCTCTCCTTGAAGGTGTCTTGTTGCTTCAGCCAGAAGGAAGTCGATTGGCAGCTGATGGGGATAGCTGGTCCTTTCCCCTCAGGAATTGCTTTTCTGGATGACAGCTGTGTAGGACTGGGCTGAAAGGGGCCTGGGAACTGGGGGGTCTGGAGGGTACTGGTATTTCTAAGGCCCTTGGGTTCAGAGTCTTGGGCTATATCTCCAACTCTCAAAGACATTATAAATGGAGATGGTAATAGTAATTTGATTGCCTGGCACAGCTGAAGTAATGAAGTGTCAGGAGGAGCCATGTGCCAGGATCTAATAATAATCACAGTAGCTTAATTATTCTCTTTGTTTCAAAGGTTTGTTGGATAGTTGGGAGTGAGGAGATTTGGAGAACATATTTGGAAATGATTGATCAAAAAAAGGCACCAGAAATATCTTCTAAAGTGACACTAATTAAATAATAATAATAATAATAGTTGTGGGAAATGTCCACTGGTCTCTCATTTTATCCTCACAACAGCTCTAGTGAGTATAATTATGTCCATTTCATGGATGAGGAAACTAACTTCTGCAGTCCCAGAGCTGGCAAGTGACAAGTCAGAATTCAGGCCCAAACCTACTGATTCCAGATGAAATGTTCTTTTCACTTTACCATATCTGCTTCTTTGCAATGCCCCAGAATGTGATGATTCCCAAATTAATGAAACTGTCACTTAATTCCATTACCCAAGATGTATAGGCTTATGGTGTTTCATTTTCAGGGAGATAACATGTACATGAGCAACCTAGCACAGGGGATAGAATTGGACTCTGGAAGACCTGAGTTTAAATCCTACTTCTGGCACTGACTAGCCATATAACTATGGGCATGTCACTTAACCTTTCTAAACATCAATTTCCTTATGTATAAAATGGGGGCAACAATCCGTATAAGTACCTATTGCACAGGGTTGCTGTGACCCCAAATGAGATAACCTATGTAAAGTACTTTGTGAACTTTAAAGTGATATACAAATGTCAATCATTATTATTACAATTATGTAATGAATGAGTTGGCCAAAATAGGGAGCAATGAAACAAGCACTAGAGTAGGATTTAAAAGACCTGGGTGTGTTCGTTGTAGTTTTGCCAACGAACCAGAAGCTGAGGGCATCCCAGAGAAAGGAACTTGTTGGGAAGTCCAACAGCTCAGGTAGGTTTTGAACAAAAAAAGAAGTTATATCTGTTAGCAGAACTCGGGCAGAAAGCAGCAAGGAGAAGCCAGCCTCAGAAAAGATGATCACGGTGACTTCGGCCTTCTGGTCCCAAGATTACAGAGCTTCAAGAGAGACTGTGAAGAGGTTTACATACAATTCCCAGAAAAACCTTAAAACTTTTACTCACTTACCTCTCTTTGACATCTTTCCTCCCCGGCCCCAAAAAGAACCTGGCTTCATTTTTGTTTGCCGGTCCCAGGAAACCCTTAAAGTTTTAGAAACTGCTTTTATTTCCCTTTGAAAGCAAACTTCCCCTTCCAGCTCCCTTCATTATCTATACTCATTGTCTGCTCAAATCACTCAGATATTCCAAACCAAAATTCTCACCTGGACCCTTTTTCCAAAGGCTCACCTCCCCCCTTCAACTGGGCTTTCCCATTGTTTCACCTTCCTGTGGCCTTTGGCCATTTCTTACCCTTAATCCTAGCTAGGCTCAACAAGTTGTACCAGGACCCAAGCGTTCCGTTCCCCCCAGCTTGCTGGCCACTCCCATCCAGATCTCCTTGGACCCCTCCTCCCCTCACTCCAAACTGCTTGGCCACTCCTAGACCCCTCCCCAATCTTTCTGCACTTAAAGACTCATCTTTCCCCCATTCAGACGCTGAGCTGTTCTCAAGCTTAGAAGCTGAGATCCCTCAGCCTGCCCGTCCTCACGGGCGTCAGGTGGCCCATCCACCCAACCCCTACTCAGACACTGAACTTTCCTCACACCCAAGACGTTGAGACTGCCTCACGCTGCACCTGACCACCTTAACCCCATTTAGATCACTGATGTTTGGGTTCCTTTGGAGTCTAGCCTATATGCTATATTTTTAATAAACTTTTTCTCTGGCTAGAAGACCTGAGTTGAATTCATTCAGGCAGATCTGTGCCACGATCTGGGCTTTTTCCCGCGATCTTGGGGTGCCTCTGTGCATCTAAGAGCACCCCAAACCCCCCCTTCAACTGGGCCCCAGATGCTAGTCTAGAACAGTAGATGAACATACCAAGCTTCAGCTAAAGAACTAAAAACAAAACTAGCCATGACTTCCAGACAGTGAATTTGTTTCAGGGTAACTAATCAAAAGAAATATGATTTGTCAAGTATGAGGGAAGAATTCCAGAAACCACGACCACTCAAATGTCTAAGATGTTGAAGATGGTAGGAAGAAGACCTAAAACCCAGGGGAAGAAACTTTGGAAACCAGATAGGGAAAGGTTTTTGTCATCCAGGAAGCTTGAATCAAGGATCAATAGTCACTGAAACTAAGGGTGATAAAAGTGACTATGAGATTCTTGTTGGATGGCCTAAAGCTTTGGGAAAAGCATGAATTTTGTGTGGGGGGAAGGACAGGATAAGATAATACTCAGAAGGGAATAACCGAAAGTCTTACATGGAGGTACAAAAAAATCAATTTCTCAATATAAATGAAGTATGGTTAAATTACAGTTACTCTGAAAAGGGCTTGTGATTTAAAGACAAAAAGCTTGATAAGAGTCAGCAGTACAATATAATAGCCAGAAAAGCTAATATGATCTTGGGAAACATTAAGAGAGGTATAACTTTCAGGAACAGACATGTCATAACCCCACAGTATTCTGCTTTCATCAGATCTCATTATGGAGTATTGTATTCGGTTCTGGGCACTCTGGTTTAAGAAGTTAAGGAGCTTAGTTGAGGAATGTCTGGAAGAGGGCAATCAGGATGGTGAAAGGCCTGAAGACAATGACTTACTAGATCTGAAGCAGTGTAGGGAATACTCACATTGGCTCACAGAAACACAGACGTGGAGTTGGAAGGGATGTTAGAGCTCATCTAGTCCAATTCATTTTACAGATGAAAAAACTGAGACACAGAAAGGCAAGATAACTTGTCCAAAATCACACTGGCTTTTCCCACTCCCCACATCTATTAGTGCCTTTCTCTAAGATTGTCTTCCATTTACCATGTAGGTATCTTGTGGGGAAATAGACAGATAGATACACACACATATATTATACACACACACACACACACACACACACACACACACATATACACAAGCAAGTTTTCTTCCACATTAGAATGTAAACTGCTTGAGGGCAGAGACTGTTTTGCTTGATTAAATTTGTATTCCCTGCACTTAACACTTTCTGGTACAGGAGAAGTACTATGGTAAATGCTTATTGATAGATGTTCTCTGACTCCAAGTTGCAAACTCTTTGAACCATACACACCTCTACTTCATTGAGGTCACAAATCTATCAATATGAGTATATTTTATAACATAGTGTTGGTTTATTGTGTCACTCCTTATAAAGTTTCCCCAAAGGATGATGGAACACCACTCTCACACTAGCCAACACTCCCCAAATCTCTGCTCTCAGTAAGAAGAGTGACAAGTGAGAAACTATGGATATAACTGAACAACCCATCTAACTCCACAACTGGAAAAAGGACTCAAAGCATAGGACCTAGAAATGGCAAGTCAAAAGTATTATACTCACATAATGAAGGGCAATGTATTATATTCAAAATATATGCCTTATTTCTATAAACTTTTGATAAGCAATTTTTAGAAGCTACAAAATAAACCAACAATCTATTGTACCGTATGCATGCATTAAAAATTACTCAGATTTCACAAGCTGTACCTAAAAGTCTCAAGGGAAACATTATAGTTTGTCAGCTAAGCATTTCTACAATGAGCTAAATACATATTTACATAATAAACCATAATGGTTTTGGCAGCTTTGCAGGCAAATAAGATTCAGAATAATTGATCAAACGTCTATTTACCGGAAAAGAAACTATTGTCTCTTCACTGAACCATTGGTTTGGAAAGAACCTTCCAAGGTCATTCAGTCTATCTCTTCATCTCTAGGTAAGGCTGTTTAAGGTCCCCCATAGAAAAACATTGCCAAACTTCTGCTCTCAGTACAATCAAGGGGCAGCAAACCACACTGTCAGGAAATTCTTCTGCATCTTTAACTGGTTTTCCAGTCTTTGTTATACATTGAAGTATTTTTATAACAACTAAAATATACAACATAAACAAGGAAGAAGCAAAATTCAAAGCATTATATGATCATATCTTGAAGGTATCACCATTCTTTCAGTCATGCAAGTTCATAATATTGGAGCTATCCTTGACTTTTCTCTTTTTCTCACCCTTTCCCCAAATCCATAAGATACCAAATCTTCTTGTTCCTGCTTCTATGCCATGTCTCACATTCATCCCCTTCTCTATATGCATATAGCCTTTACTTTAGTTTAGGCTCACTTTGCCTCCCACTTGGACTATTATAATAACATCCTAATTAGTTACTTTGCTTTATTTCTTTCCAATTTATCCTCCATTTTGTTTTATACTCCCAAAATACAGAACCGACCAAACCATCACCAACCACATTCATTAAAAATCTTCAATCATTCCCTCTTGCCTTTAGGATAAAATATAAAATTCTCAACCTGATATTTAAATCCTTCCATAGAATGGCTCTTACCTTTTTGGGTTCCTTTAAAATTATTTTACTTCATACACTCTCTTTTTCAATGAAATTGGCCTGCTAATTGCTACTCATCTCTAATATTCTTCTTATGTCTGTACCTTTGTACAGGTGGTCCCCTAGACCTAAAATGCATTTTCTCTTCATCTCTGCCTCTTAGAATTTCTAGATTCCTTCAAAGCACCAGGGATGTGCCCCTTCCTAGATGATACCTTTTTAGATTACCCTCCCCTAGTTTTCAGTGATCTTCCCCCCAAATTATTTTGTATACATTACTTTGTATACACTTTGTATATGTGTGTGTGTATGTGTATGTGTGTACTTTGCATATATTATGTATTTATTCATCTGTATACATGTTATTTTCTCACAGAAGAATACATTTCCTTGAGGGCAGAGGCATGGTTTTTTTTTCATTTTTTTATCTCTATTGCCTTATACATGGTAGATGTTTGATAAATGGTCACTAAACTGAACCTAATTGCCCTCTTCACTCCAAAACACTTGGAACTAGTCCAGGGGTGGGGAACCTGTGGCTTTAAGGCCTTAAGACTTCTAGGTCCTTAAGTATGGCCTTTTGACTGAATCCAAATTTTACAGAACAAATTATTTTATTTTTATTAATACATTTTTGTTCATCTTTCATATTTTTATTTTTAAAATATTTAAAATAGCAAAGAATAAAATAAGTTTCAACAAAATAATCCTCCCAGATTGACTGGCACAATTAGAACATTAGTAAGCCATATGGGTTAAATTGATAGCTGCTATGCTCATTATTTAGTTCTAACTTCCCCTGTCTGACTGGCACCACTACTGCATGAAGCTGGTGGGTGAGAGTTTATGAGGGTCAAATATGCCAGTCTGTTATCAGCTTTTGACAACAGTGTACTATGTGTCTGTTGAAGTAGAATTTGTGAATAGTTGCGCATTTCAACAGAATTTTTTAATTCTGTCTGCTTAACAGTCCATCATATCAAAGCAGACCAAGAGAACACTGAAGGGAGAAAATAGTTTTTTTTTAAAATGATTGGGAATTGCAATATTATCTTGTTTCTGCTAAAGATAAGATTATTTGCTTGCTTAGTAATATTCCAATATCAACATTAAAGAAATTCAGTGCTTATCAGCATTATAACACTCATAAGGACCACAAATATTTTAAATTAGAGGGAGAGGCATGAAAGTTTGTAAGAAATTAAAAGATGAAAAGCAAAAGCAAAGACAATTCTTTCACACAGCAATGAGACCTGGAAATAATGCCACTGAAGCAACTTATATAGTAGCTTATATACTCAGAAAAAAAAGGAAGCCATTCAGTGATGCAGAAATTGTGAAAGAATGCATTGTCAAAGTTTAGGCTACTTAGACTCCAATAACATTTCAAAGCACAAACAACTGCTTCTTTCAAGGAGAACCATAACTGATTGGAAGCATGAATTAACAGAACAACTTCCTGCAATACTTCAAAAGGAAAATATGTATCATTCAATTGCTTTAAATGAATCAACTGATACTACTGACTCTGCACAGGTTTTATACTTCACTCGGGTCATAACAGAAGATTTTCTCTGCTACGAAGAGTTAGTTGCTTTGAGCACTCTTGTGAAGAGAGCACAGGGAATAGGTATCTTTAACATTTTCAAGAGAAATATCATGAAGTTGGAATGAATTTGGTAAATTTAGTGAGTATGTGTACAGATGGTACACCTTCCAAGACAAGAAAACATGAAGGGTTTATTGCACAGATTAAAAAAGTATTAACAGATCCAGATACTCTCATTTCTTTTCATTGTACCTGGCATCAGCAAAATCTGTGCTAAAGCTACTATTTTAAGTGACACTGTGTAACAAGTTATAAGTATTGCTAATTATATTCATGCAAATGCAATACAGCATCATCAATTTCATAACATGCTAAAGTTGAACAATGAGGTATTCAATGTGGATTTGCCATATCATTCTAAAGTGTATTGGCTATTGCAGGGACAGCTGTTAGCCAAAATTTTATCTCTGCGAGAACAGATAGTCAAATTTTATGAAGAACAAAATCAGCAATGTGAATTATTAAAAGAAGACTTCTGAAGAAATTCTGCATTTCTGTGTGATATCATGTCAAATCAAAATGACTTAAATATTTCTTTGCAAGGTAAAACTAAGTCTATATATGATATGGGGCAAAAAAAATCCAAACATTTTGAAAAAAGCTATCTTTTTTTCAAAACACTTCTTCTTAAAAAGGAAATTTCAGATGAACATTTTCCCCAGTTAGCACAGGTCATTGATGAACAGGATGATATTTGTGAATCATTTGAAGAATACACAGCTGTTATAGACATATTAATTGGAGAATACAGTTAAAGGTTCAGACTTTGAGAATCATGACATCACAATCAAATTAGCATTTCAGCTTCACCTAGTTAATATCCCCAATGCACCTAAAGAACTACAGATGGAATTGATAGAGCTCTCAGTAGATGACATCTTAAAGTCACTGTTTGATGCTAAGAAAGATCCAACTGAAATATGGAAAAATGCAGCAGAATTCCCAAGTCTTTGGCAACATGCCCAAAAAATGCTTTCTTGCTTTTCAACCACTTATTGCTGCAAATCTACATTCTCCTACCTAACCCAAATCAAGATGCTCCTAAGGTCACAAATGACTCATTTTTGGATCTAGAGAATCAACTGAAATTGCAGACCTCCATGATGCAACCAAATATTCAAATGCTTTCAAGCAAAAAGCAGACATGAGAAAGCCATTAAAAGGTTAGTTAATTTTAAAATTAACAAATAGTTTTCATTTTTTGAAATTATTAAGTACATAGTAGTTAGATTTTTACAAAATAGTGTACATTTTTAAGTATATCTAATTTAAGTATCTTGAATGTGGCCTATTTGATTACAACTAAATATTAATGTGACCTTCCAACATGAAAAGGTTCCCTACCCCTGGACTAGTCATTTCCATCATTCGTTATCTTTTGGAACTGAGGTATATCCAAAAAAAGATTATATTTTTTTTTACAGAGATCATAAAGTTGCCACCACAGTGACAGATATCCTTAAGAAACCCCATGGTTGGTGCCTCCTTCCTAAAATAGCCTAATGTTTCCAAACCTCTTCTAAATGAAAAACTGTATAATCCTTGAAGGGATGTAGCCTTTTAAGTCAATTTAACATCCACTGTTGTACTGTCCTCCATGGAGTTGAACAGCAAACTCTAAGAAAGGATTGCTTTCTCTTCTTTTCAGGGACTAGACTCCTAGGGGAAAAAAAAGAGCCATAGTATATTTCAGGCCTTTGCAACATCCCCTGCATTTCAGTATAGGAACAATGCAAATTCAGAGAGGGAATGTTCTACAAACCCATTCACATATCCTTAATGAAAATAATGCTAACTGACTTTGAGGACTTGACAAAGACTGATAGACAGAGAAGTATCCAGCTAGGTCTGACAAGCCAACATAAAAAATTGGATATTTCCAATGAGTTCTATAGTATTCTGCTAGAAACATAAGACATTGTTTCTATGACCAGACATAACAAAAATTCTACTGCACTTGTAGGAGATGCTTTTAGAAAAGAGTCCAAAACTCTATAACTAGCAATTTAGCATATTCAAAAGATGCACAACCTCTGTGCTAAGAATGGCATTTCAATAGTCTCAGAAGTTCCACATGCAAGAGTTTAGTGGTATTTAGATGCCACCTAAAAGAGCCTTCATCCACTCTTCCACTGATTTCTCAAAACATTCAAAATTTGCTCTCATCCTACTTATCCAAATTTATTACCCACTATTACAAACCACAAACACTGTTTATAGAACCTTAAAGTTATTTAGATCAGAGAGGGAATGAATCTATCAACCATCAAGTATTTATTAAGAAAACTTTTTATCTTCTAAATTTTGAGTGGGGTAAAATAAAGGCTCTTATTATGCCCAATAAGCACATTGTTAAACTTTGAGTGTTTTATTATTTCTGGAGGAATCCTGTAACCCATATCTATGAAGATTTAGAAACAAACTAAAGATTTTCCAGAATAAAATTTGACATGTGCTTAAGAGTCAAAAGAATGTGATAAAGAAGGTAAATACAGAATAGGAGTCAAATCAGAATGTGATTTAATTACTATGGAAATTTCATGGGAAAGTGAGAACAAAGGTGGTCCTAAAGGATAAGCAGATTTTTGTAGTTAGTTTAGGACTTGGAAACAGGAAGACCTGGGTCTGAATCTAGCCTCAGTTAATACCTATGTGACCATGAGCAATTCACTTGACCTCTTTGGGACTCAGTTTTCTCATCTATAAGTATGGGGAAAGTAATAACATATGCACTTGTGATGAGGATCAAATGAGAAAATGTATGAAAATTGATTTGTAGACCTCAAAGATTCATCTAAATATCTGTTATTATATTAAAGTTCTAGCAACTCCCCCTTGCCTCTAGAACAAAAAACAAATTCTTTTTTTTATTTAAAGCTTGACCATCTGTTTCACCCTAATGTTCTAGACTTATAGCATATTATTCTCCATCATGTATTCAATCAATCACGCATTTATTAAGCACCTACTATATACCAGGCACTTCACTTAGTGATGATAATTCAAAGAAAGGCAAAAACAAGTCCTACACCCGTGAAAATATTCTAATGAGGAAAATAATATGTATATATATATATAGAAACATATACAAACAAGATACATACTGAGTAAGTAGAAGGTAACCTTAGAGGGAAAGGGAATAGCAGCTAGGAGGACCAAGAAAGACTTGGTGGCATTTGAGCTAAGTCTTAAAGAAAGCCAAGGATTCAGAGATGAGGAAAGAGGGCATTTCAAGCATAGGGAACAGCTAGCATAAAAGCATAGAGGTGGTAGATGGAGTGTGAAGAACAGGTAGATCACTGTGGCTGGTCCATAGTGGTAAGGAAGCAAATTAAAAGAAGAATGGAAAGGCAGGATGGAGCTAGTTTGTGAAGAGCTTTAAATATCAAAGAAAAAAGTTTATATCTGATTCTAGAGGTGATAGGGAAATAATAGTCTGGAGAGGGGGAGGATTGGAAGGGTGACTTATACTTCATAAAATATCACTTGGGTACTTGTGTAGAAAATGGACTGGAATGGGGAAAGATAAGGCAGAGAGACTAATTAGAAAGTCATTACAATAATCCAGGTATGAGGTGATAAGGGACTGAACTACAGTGATGGCTGTGCAAGTGAAAATAAGAGGACTATGCAATATTATTGCATTAGAAATGACAAAATCTGGATTTCTTCAAGGGTTTAGCTCATACATACAGATTATCCAGCTCCCCGAATTACTAGTGCCCTTCTTCCTGGAAACTGCTTTGTATATATGTTGCATTTACTTAGAAGAGAGTTTAGAATGTAAGGCCCTTGAAGGAAGGGACTTTTTTTCATTTTTGTCTATGCATCATCAGCATCTAGACCAATGCCTGACACATAACAAGCACTTAATAAATGCTTGCAAAATTAATGAAAGAAGGAGTCCAAACATGTCCTACCTGTGGCCAGCCTCTGTATTCTTGGCAACTTTCATTTCTGAACAGCAACTTCAGGAGAGGAGTTTTCTGTGAAAGGCATCACTCAATAATCAAGGCCAATTTTTTCCTCTTCAGATTTAGATTGCTCTCAGGGAACTGAGAGAATTGTCTGTGAAGAGTTAGAAATACTAGACAACTTTTACTTATAGCTGTCATGGATGAAAAGTGTTACTGTAGCTTAATGTATTTTTCTAAAGGAATGATCTGTCTTGGGGGGAGAGGAAGAGGGCAGAAAAAGAGAACAGGGTGATTATCTGTGTGGCTCTAGTGCAGGCTTCATTAACTAACACTATTCTCTTCTGCCAATTGTGAGTAAATCTCAGCTGGACATTGATTCATGTCTGTCTGAAATGGATTCTAACTACACCTTTGAAAAGTCACAAACATCTATATTTTCAGCAACTGTGTTTCTGCAACAATAGTCAACCATACCCACCCTGTGGTAGTACAGCTGATTTGGAAACAGAGAAGGTGGGTTTGAATTCCAGCTACTTACTACCCATGTAACTTTGGGCAACTTACATCATTTCCCTGACCCTCAGAATCAAAGAATCATAAAATGTGATCTCAGTGGCTAACTGGTCCAACTTATATCTGGAAGGAATCAGTTTCCCATCTTTAAAATGAAAAGGTTGGACTAGATCAGAAGTATTTAAACTTTTTTTGTCATGGACCCCTCAAGCAGTCTGTTTAAGCCTACGGATCCTGTCTCAGTATAATGTTTTTAAATACACAAAAATAGAATGCAAAGAAAACCAATGGCATTAAAACACAGTTATCAATTGTTTTGGAGGCAATTGAGGTTAAGTGACTTGCCCAGCATCACACAGCTAGTAAGTGCCTGAGGCCTGATTTGAATTCTGGTCCTTCTAACTCCAGGGAGTTAGTGATGTATCTGTTGTACCACCAAGTTACCTCTATCAAATTTTTTTGAAACAAGTTCACAGACCCTAGACTAGGAACTCCTGAACTAATACTATGAATACCTGAATCTAAATACTATGAGTTTACGTTCTCTAGCCTTTCTTCATATATCTCACCCCAAATGAAATGCCACATTTCTGACTTATGAACTTTCTGCAAAAATGAAAGCCAAGTAATTTAGTTCAAGTCTATAGGTAGAAAGAAATAAAGTTACCAATATTTGGGTACATTATTCTAAAACTACATCGTCCATCTGGTATGATAGAGAGGGAAGCTGTGTTCCTGAACTCAGTGTTCTCCCCAGTATTGATAAGTGAATTCTCAGATGAATCTTGAGTATATGCCCTGGTTCTGAGAATGAAGTGATCCCAGCTAAAAGTACCCCCATCTTTTTGATCTAAAACATATTCTCTCCAACCAAGGCCTCCATCATTTCAAAATCTCACATAGACTAAATGATAGGTCTCCCTGAGTAGAAAGACTGGTTATGAATGGAATAAATCTTATGTTAATTTTAATTCAGCAAACATTAAGTCCTGCCATATTCAGAGAACTATGGAAGGCTGCTGGGGATCAAACAGAAAACCAACATATTCCCCATCCTCAAGGAGCCTCACAGTATAGTAGGAACATGCAAGATAGAAGATGATAAGGAAAGACAAGTCAAAATAAAGTACTGTAAATAAATATGAGTAAGGAAACATCGTTCTCAAGTAGGGGGGAAAGGATATCAGCAGATAATTCGTGAATAAAATGGCACCTGTACTGGACCTCAAAAGAAAATAAATACTTCAACAGGCAAATATGTGAAGAGAATACATTCCAGACTTGGAAGGGCTGGCCAGAAGGAGAAAAAAGATGCTGAGGCAAGTGAGGGAAACATGCAATTAGGGAATAATCTGACTAGTACTTTGAGTATGCGAAGGGGAATAGAATGAAATGAGACTAGAAAAGGAGATTCTTCTTCATTCAGAAGGCCTTAAACACCAGGCTAAGTTGTTGGTACTTTATCGTTGGCGCTGAGGAGCCACTGGAGGTTTTTGAGCACCTGAGTGATATAGTGATAACTATGTCTTGGGAAAATTAATTTGGTAGCTGTGTGTGGGCTAAATTAGAAAGAGGCGAGATGAAAGGCAAAAGTAATGGTAGGGGGTAGTTATCATAATAGTCTAAGTTAGAGGTAATAAAAAGCTAAAGGGTGTTATAGCAGTTTGAGTACAGAGGAGAGGATGGATGCAAAAAGAATTATGAAGGTCAAGTCAACAGGATTTGAAAGCTGATGAAATATGGAAGGTAAGGAAGAAGTAGTCAAATCTGATACCAGAGTCTGAAACATGGATATCTGAGGGGATAATGGTATGACAGACGGAAATAAAGTATTTGGAAAAAAGGCAAGGTAGGAGAGAAATATAAGCCCAGTTTTTGCTATGATGGGTTAGAATTACAAGCTAGACCTCTGGATAGAAATGTTTAAGAGACAGGTAGAAATGCAGGAGTAGAACTCAGGGTTTCAGGACAGTGGAGCTCAAAAGTACAAATAGAGGATGAGGACCCATCCTCATAGTAGCTATGTCTACAGCCTTGAAACAGATAAAAGTGCAGAGAAAAGCAAGAAGGAAAACTATGACAGAAACATAAGCATCTACCCTGAATAGACAGGAAGACGAAGATGAATAATAGGGTACCAAAAAGCAGTGGCTAAATAGGTAGAAGGACAATCAAGAGAAAACAGCATCATGGAAGTCAAGGAAAAAATTAATATCTAGGGATGGGTAGAAGGGTCCTGACCCTGAATAAATAAAAACAAATCCTGAATAAACATCAAGGAGGATGAGGAATCAGAAAAGGCCATTGGAGATAATAATTAAGTAGTAGCCTTGGATAAAGGAGCTTTGTAGGAATAGAAGTCAATCCAAATATAGCTATTATTATGACATTCTCTTCTCTGTCATCCATACACTGAGGAGATAGGATAGGAGAACAGCTATAGGTCCACGAATTGAGTGTCTCTCCAAAGTGTGGGTTTTTGCCTCAATGCAAGGCTTGCTCTGTGATATAAGGAATCTTTCCTCCCCACAGATGCTAGAGTTTCTCATTTTCCCTTAAAAAGGAATAAAGAGACTCACTTCTTTTTTCCCCATGGAACCCAAAAGAGGCCTTTTAAAGAGCTGACACCCACTAGGAAACTTCCACTTAGGCCAATAAGGAGGCTAAAGGCACCCCCTGAATATATGTAAGTTTCTTGTGGTTCTTCCCGCAAAATGTATTTGAAACTCTGATTATAACTTTACCTCCTGTTGTGTTCAGAAATGAAGAGTGTTTTATTCTTACAACTGATTTGTTTCTCCATTTCTAATTAGCTCCGTGCTCAACTATTCATGCATGTGGTGCTGAGCCCCTGATTACCAAGCAAAGGCAGCTGGCTCACAGGAAAATAAGGAACAGGGGTAGTTTAGAAAGCATCTGTGATTGGATTGGAAAAGCTCAGACTGACCAGTTCTGTGCATACAAAGGAAATATACAGTTCAGTCTCCCAGATACTCTACCTCCCTCTTATCCAAATTAGGAAATTGTGCTTCAGGCATTTCTAACTACTTAAGCACCTATACCAGATGAGAGAAATATATGTTGCATAAAAATACCCTGTTCCAGAGAATCATAAGCTGAGAAAGAGTGTATAGCTTTTCACAGGGCAACAAATACAGTGTATTTAAATAGCGATCAAATTGTGATCAAGGAAGGTGGATGACTCTAACACCTGGGAATCTTCCAGTCACAAAATAAAATCTTCCCAGTCAGGAATTATCACCAACTTTTTCTTCTGCTTAACATAAAATTTAACGCCTTCCTCTCCCAGAAAGCATGGTCTAGTGCAAGGCTCTTTAGTCAACAGCTCATAACCATGGGCCAACTCCCATCATGCTCTTTCTCCCAGTGTGCAGGTAGCTACCAATCCCTCTGACTTTCTATCAACAACTGATAATATGCCAATACACCATATATACATACACACACACACACACACACACACACACATCTCCCTAGTAATAAGTGTTAGAATATCTAAAATTTAGTCTCAACACCACCATTAACAAGCTCTAAGACCTTTAGCAAATTATTTGATATACCTAGACCTCAGTTTTTTTCATCTTAAAAAATGGCGCTAATAAAATCTACCCTACCTACCTTGCAGCACTGGTGTGAAAATCAGATAAGATAATGGATAAGAAAACCCTTTTACATTTATTGACATCTTTTGTCTCTATATTATTTTCATTTCTGAATATCCATATTCCCATCCCTTCTCCTAACCAAAGAGCCAACCCTGGTTAAATATATATTTTTAAAGAAGAAAAAATTTCAGTTTAGAAAACCAACACATTAAAGAAATCTGAAAATGTATGTTATGTTCCACACTCATAAGGCCCCCTACAAAAATGGAGGAAAGTACATAATTTTATCTTGTCTCCTGGGCCAAAATTTAGCCATTAAAGTTACACAGTGTTCATTTTCATTATTTTTTTGTTGTTGTAGGGAAAGCACTTTAAAAGGTGTAAAGACTTACTTAAATGTAAAATATTCCTTTCCATTGTATTTTGTTCTCTGTGGGACAGAGAGGCAGTGTGGCATAATGGAAATACTAAAGGTCTAGGAATCAAAAGACCGAGGCTTAGGACAAGGGTCCACCACTTACTACGCACTTGAACAAGTCAATTAACCACCTTTCTGAGCCTCAATTCCTTAACTACGAAACAGGCCATGCTACTTGCTCTGGTTACCTCACAGAGC
This sequence comes from Vombatus ursinus, assembly GCF_900497805.2. Classification (NCBI taxonomy): domain Eukaryota; kingdom Metazoa; phylum Chordata; class Mammalia; order Diprotodontia; family Vombatidae; genus Vombatus; species Vombatus ursinus. Next base: position 17,845,608 of record NW_020940527.1, read on the forward strand.
TTCTGATAAGATAAACATATTCAAGCACTCTATAAGTAAACAACTGTTACATAGAACAAAAGGTCACTACCTTCTATAAAGTCAAACATTGAGTACACAGATGCTTCTTTCCAGTGAGCAGTAGGGTACTCCCTATTCACTATAGGGTTTTTATAAGTATAAAGATATAAATCTATGCATTTATAGCTATAATATATAGATATAAAATTATTCAGTTTTATAGCCTACTCCCCTCCCAATTTTGTTAAACTAATACCTGAAAGAGAAATTAACTCCTATTGATCTTTAAGCTATTACTGGACAGAGATACCAGATTAGGTGTTGACAATCTAGAAAAACAAAAGAAAAGGGGGAAACCTTTCATTCTTTCTCGGTGGTATTTCTGGGTTTATTCTCCCTATTAATATTTATGTAAAAAAAAGTATCTTAGCTTTTGGAAAGTAAACCTGCACCTAATGTTTAGTCTCTATCCTAAGGCATTATCCTTTGCTTATGGCAATCCCAGATTACTAGGATCTTACAAAAAAAGTAAGACTCCAGGTAGGGAAGGAGGAGCAAGAACCAGTGAAATCAAGAAATAAAGACCTGATTTAATTAGTAGTGAGATCTTTGTGATCACAAAACAGAAAAAGTAAAAAGCAGAAAAGAGAGTAGAGCCAAAAAAAAGATTCATATCGGAATAGAAAGGATATTCAGGGACTTTCCAGGAAGTCACTAGCTGAGAATACTAAATTAACTCTACTGCCCATTAACTGACCAACTGGTTCCTGAATAGGTCAGGCTCCTTCTGGCCTGTTCTAGCAAGACACAGTAGAGGTGGCATTTAAAGACAGAAAGGTCAAAAAGAAAAGCCTCATAAAAAGATTATAAAATATTGTGAATCATGACCTTCCCCAACCTGGTTAGGATTCATAATTTCGCATGACTCCAAAGGATACAATAAAGCCTTGATTTGATTGTAAGCTCTCTGAGTGCAGAGATTATATTCTCTCCTTAGTGGAAAGGTAACTATGCTCAAAGACAGAAAACTGAAGTTCAAGTGGCGGTTTTAAATCTTACTGGACATTAGGGATATCACTTCATTTTTCTGAGTCTCAATTTCCCCATCTGTGAAAAAAGAGTATGATTTTATTTATGCAACTTAGTTCAGGGACCTGACGAAAACACATACTAAGCCTTAAAAGCACTATGTGTGCTTTAAGTGTGTGAACCATCATTAGCAGTAGTAGTAGCAGTAGCAGTAGTAGTAGTAGTAGTAGTAGTAGTAGTAGTAGTAGTAGTAGTAGTAGTAGTTTTCATTCATTCATTCATTCAATACTTGTCTTCCATTCACATCTGATCAAATCACCACCATTAGGTATATGCAGTTATTCTCTCCCATCAACCTTCATCATTGGTCTCTTCCTATTGATAAGTTGCCCTGCTGTCTATAATTATGGGATTATTTACTTTCTTGAGGTCATCAATCCCCTAAAGCCCCAGACTTTTCTTTATTGTCAGCCTCCAAGGATTTGCATTACTGACATCCAGAGAAGCCTATATTTTAGACATATGAGAGAGAGAGACAGAGACAGAGAGAGAACAAGGGACAGAGCCAGAGCAAGACAGAGCATATCTCTTCCCAAGATCAGGAAGAGGTGATGAAAGCTGCTGCGGATACCCACTTGCCTGAAACATGGTACTGAAAAGATAGTACTATAGGTCACACATTAGGCACAGTACTATACTTTGACAGCATTTAACTTTACCTGCAGTGGTCACCTGAAAACACAAAATACAACTGCCTTGAAATTGCTTTGATATGAGTCAGTTGGGAAATAGAGTATATTGCAACACCAGAGTCATAGTGAGAATTAATCTAGATATCCACATCCTGAGGCAAAGGCCTTTTGAAACAAGTTAGATTCTGGTCTCTGTTCTTATATCATTAACAAAGCCATAAGAATACTTATCCACCATCTCTCAGGAGAAAGCAGAAATTTTTTCTAGTTTTTAGTTTTGTATTCTTATCAAATACATAGAAGTATCTATGCAAAATTATATTTAATACTGAAACACTGAATTATAATTTTGCATACAGCACCATGCCTATCACATAGTAAGTACTTAATTATTATTCATTTCTCTGTTCTCCATTAATTGACTTTACATAGAGAATCAAAAGGCAAAAAAAGTCATAACTCAGTCATCAATTTTGCAAATATTTAAGTGCCTACTAATGTTTAGAGCATTATGCTAGACACTACAACAGGGTTAGAGAGAAGAAAAAGAAATGCCCCTTACTTCAGTAGTTAAAACTAGTCTAGCATTCCAGAAACTTGGATGGGGCTATTATGTAAGTACCACTACTAGCACCTGCTAGCTACACAGTAGGGATACAAGTAAAAAGAAGGAAGCAATCCCTGCTAATAATAAGCTTACATTCTAATGAGGAGATAACACATTCATTCTCTCTCTCTCTCTCTCTCTCTCTCTCTCTCTCTCTTTCTCTTTCTCCTATATATACACATAAACACATAAACACATATATATATGAGTGTATATATACATATACATATGAGTATGTTCACTAACTTTTATATAGTGCTTTCTATGTTTCAGGCACTGAGCTAAGTTATTTAAAATTATTATCTCATTTGATCCTCACAAACACCCCAAGAGGTAAGAGCTATTATTATCCCTATTTTTATAGATGAGGAAACCAAGGAAATAGAGGTTAAGTGACTTGCTCAGAGTCACACAACTAATAAGTGTCATAGGCTAGAACTGAACCCATGGGTGTTTCTGACTCCAGGCCCAACACTCTTTCCCCTGTACCACCTTGCTGCCCCTATATATGTATGTGTGTACCATAAATATAAAGTTAACACTCACTAAGTACCTAGATGCAAGTTAGTTTGAGAGGAAGGATATGAATAACTGTGGAGGAGGCAGGAAAAGCTATTTGGAGTTATGTATAATGGAATTTATGGAGGGGAAAATGTGAACCTCAATATTACTACTTATATACTGATCAAAATTGAAGAGATTTTGTGATAGTTTCAATTATCTTTGGAAGATAATTTCTGTCCAGGTAAACCTCCAAAGTACATTAATTATGTGACTGCATTGTTGGTATCCACATAATACTGCTCTCAGGGATTAATTTTCCAATTAATTTTCCAATTTCAGATCAAATTTAGCTATATGAGTTGGATTATATAATGAGAGCAGGAAGGAAAGCCCAAGAAAGAGGTAAGAAAGCCTCACACAGGATCCCTCAGCAATGACTGTAAACCAAAATATTTAGTCACAAGGGTTACCAAAAGGAATGACAGAGAACTAAGGAACTGGCTTCTAACAATTGTGGAATGGAGTGAGTATATTTAGTGATCAGTATATTATACCTACATTTCTTCAGTGCCAATTAACATCTATTTATGTCCAAAATACAAGTTTGTGTCCTGACTATAAAAAGTGAAAGAAATGTAGGACCTGAATTCAAAATAGTCACTCTGCCCCAAAGTATTTTTGTAATCTTGGGCATGTCACTTTCTTTACTATAAAATGAGGGCATTGGACTACATGACCTCCAGTTCTAAATAGATTATGCTATGATTTTGTGAATATCTCTGTTCTCTGGGATATCAGGAAGAATGAAGAGTTCTTTGAAGGAATAGAAAAAAATGTTTCTAAAGGAAAAAAAAAAGAACTTGAAGAAGCAGGGGAGGATGAGAATTCTAACCTGTGTCATAAAATTAGAGAGGAGAAAAATGAAACACGCCAAAGGAAGCAAAGAACTATTGAACATTTGGAGATGTATAGTAGGTATGAGATTCTTCTCATAGAAGGTGAAGCAAGACTCTCTATGTAGGATGAAGATTCCTGTATACCAAGGAATGATAATGTAGGCCCACAGGTGTCACCAGGAAAGAAGTCATCCAGTACTATTCAGAAGAAGAAACAAGCAGGGACAGCTGAGTTTCTGCTGAGGAACAAAGCAATCGTATGTTGACTCTACCTGAGCAATCTAAAGGTTTGCTGTCTTCCTGGGGCATGATGTATCATAAATATAATGGAGAGTCTCTTAAAATTTGTCTAATATGGCAACCATAGCCCACTTCTAGTGACTCACATTGGGAAAATCATGCCACCAGAAAAAATATATACATGTCATTGTTAGGGGTTATGAAATCGTTGGCAAGAAACTGAATATGTCAGGAAAACAGACGGCCTTTTTACCATTGCTACCAATTGACAGCAAGGACTTTAGAGGAGAAAGACAAATTTGGGAAGTGAACTTCTGATTAAGGAGACAGTGTCTGACAATGGGATTCGAATTTCTGTGCCATTAATTAAAATATCAGAATCATGGGTCTTGACAAATCATCTAGTTATGTACTCCAAGGAGATTAAAAATAAGAAGGACCCTAAACTTAATAAAATAGCAGCATTCTTTATAATGATAAATAATTGTAATCAAATTCAATGCCTATTGATTAGAAAATGGTTAAACAAGTTGAGGTAAATGAATATTACAGAATATTATACTACTTAAGAAAAATGAATACCATGACTACAAAGAAACGCAGTAAGACATATGAACTGATGATGTAAAGTAGGAAAACAATATATACACTCATCAACTGCCAAATCAGATGATCTTTTCTGCCCTCATCCTTCTCAACCTATCTATTGCACATAACACTCCTGATACCTTCTACTCCTGGATACTTTCATGCCTCTATGTTTTCATTACAGTAGTCTCTCCTTTTTCTCCTACCCGTTTAACCATTTGTCCATCTCCTTTGCAGCCTCATCATACATATCATGTCCCATACCTGTGGCTGTTCCCCAATGTTCTATCCTCGGCCCTTCTTTTCTCTCTCTACACTCTCTTTTGGTACCATAATCAGTTTTCATGGGTATAAACTATCATCTACATGCAGATGACTCACATTTATATTTCTAGAACCAGTGTCTAAATTGAGCTGCAGTACCATATCACAAATTGCCTATTGGACATTTCAAATTGGATCCCTCAAATCTCCCATATAATCAGAACTGCACTCATTACCTTGTCTCCAAAATATCCTCCTTTTTTCCAATCGTCATTATTTTATTTGAAGGCATTACCATCCTTGCAGTCTCCCAGGTTCTTAGCTTTAGCATTAACTTTGATTCCTCACTTTTTCACCCAATCTATCTAATCAGTTGCCATTTCAACCTCCATACCTATACATCTGACTGTTTCCCTCTACCCATACAACCACCCCCTTATTGCACACCCTCATCACTTCTTGCTTGTATTATTGTAACAGCCTCCTGATAGGTCCCTCTGCCTTCACTCTCTCACACCTTAGTCCACCTTACATATACAATGCTATCAAAGTGATGTTCCTTAAGAACAGATCTGACTATGTTACTGGCATACTCCCTTAACTCCAGTGACTTCCTCCTGCCATTAGGATAAACTATAAAGTCCTTTGTTTATCTTTTAAAGCAATTCACAATCTATTTAAAATCTATCCTTACAGCCTCATTAAATATTACTCCCTTTCCTATACGCAATGTGAGAGGTCTCTCCATTCTGGTCTTCTCTCTGTCCCTTATTACAACAATCCGTTTACCATCTCCCTGCCTTTGCATTAGCCATCCCCTATGCCTGGATCCCTCTTTACCTCCACCTCTAGCATCCTTCTCTTCCTTTAAGACACAAGTGAAGCCTTTCCTGATTCCACCCCCACAATTGCTGGTGCCCTCCCCCAAAAATTACCTTTTATTTATTTAAATTTATTTAATATGTTTTCAATTATTTAAAATATTTTTTATCTTTATATGTATTCTGTAGATACCTATATGCCTACTTGTTGTCTTCTCCACTAGATTATAAGTTTCTTGCAAGCAGGATAATTTCCATCATTATATTTGTGTCCCCAGTGCATTGTACAATATTTGGCCCATGGTAGGCATTTAATAAATGCTTGTTGATCGATTGTCCACAATGATAAAATGTAAAGAACCATGGACCCAGAGAGCCTTAGCAATCCCCTCCAACTCTGAGATTCTGTGAAATATATTCTTTTGTTCCTCCCACCCTGAGCTTCCAGCCCCTCAGCTCCACATCATTAGAAACAAAGAGCTGAACAAAGCAACTGCAGTTCACCGTTGATAAGATCAAGGTTAGAAGGGATGCAGCTCAAGTCTATCACCTAGAAATCTTCACCAGACTCCCTATATCTACACTGGATCGACACCGCAAGGGATGGTTAATGGCCACTCTACACAGTACAACAGCTGTCATTATTCACTGACCATTAGACCTATTATAACTAGCAAGAAATACGAAGCACCCTTTCCTCTTTCCCTCCCTCCCTTTTTCACACAAAAGGCTAAGAGATGCATCAGATACACACAAAAGGCCAGACTTGTAGCTGTCATATTCTTCTCCTGTATAATAGAGAGGCCCCCTTTCTCCATTGGCCTAGTAATCGGCCCCAGGGCTGGAGGCTAGCGAATGGTCTTTTGTCTTTTTTCTCTTGAGTTTATCTACCCACTGACAAGAGAAAGGCAGACACTACTTTGAGGATTGCTGTGACTTGGGGAACAGGGGGCAGAAATGAGCTTTTTATTTTTTTTTTACCTATGACACTTAGGTGTCATAGTTAGTGATTTAGTTCCCCATACAAAGACATACAATGTGAGAAGGTAATCAGTAATTTTTTTCCCTCCATATAAATGCAGACATTCTGAAATAGCAATCACTTTGCTTTTACCAGGGTGAGGGGTAAAATTAAATTGATGGCTGTTGCCACTGACCAGGGTAAAGGATATGTGAGGGACAGTCACCATTTACTTTTCTACTCTCTACCTAGCTGCCTGTCTGGCCCCTCTCTTCTAATCTGTTTCTCTCCTATCTTCCTCTGCCCTACTGCTGGAGTCACAGGGCTCTCAGTCTCCTAGTGCCCCTCTAACCCTGTAGGGAGTTACCAGCAATAAAATGGAGCTGCAAGGTCTATCTACTGAAGTCTTTTTCCTTGATCAACAGTATCAAAAAAGGAAACTTGACAAGGAAAGGAAATCCTAAATGCAAATACTTTTGTTCACTAAATAATAATAGAATAACTCATGGAGTCCATTTTTACATATCTAATCATCAATAAAATGCTCCCTTAAAGGCTTTCTTCCAACAAAATATTTCTCATGTATATGTTAAGATTATATAAGATTTGTTAATAAATGGAACCACAGGTATAATTTTGTTCAGTAAGTCTATCAATCTCAAGCAAAAGAAAACATAAGAAGACATATGCTTGACAAAGGTGTTCAACACTGTCATGAAAGATATCCTACAGAGTACAAGTGGAAAGGTATTCTGTAAAGATGATGAGGTCCTCTATACACTCTTGGTTGCAAAAGAAATCACATCGATTTTTATTAAATCCTACAGGAACTTCAGAATGAGATTCATATCAACCTAAAAATCTCCATAGGTATAAGCTCCCCCCAACCCCAAATACAGGCCCCTTGAAAGTCATCCTAAATTCAGGGCATGGTTTTGTTTGATATCTATGGTTTCGTTTGGTATCTATTCAAAACAACAATTCTCAAGTCCCTTCCAATAGCTTTTTTTAATCTACCAGCTAAGGTTCACATTAATTCAAAGCAAAAGGCATTTAAACAATATAAGAAACAAATAACAATAAAGAATATCCCACTTCCTACATACAAATGTATACAGAAAATCTAATACTGCATATGGAGGAGAGAAACTGTATATAGGAACCACATGTGACCAGGGAACATGCATGGAAGAGGGCACATATATATGAGGAACATGTAGCCAGGACAATTGGTTCTTTATCTTATCACAGACTCATGAAGATTTGGGGATTATCAAATTCCAGTACAAGGAAATGTGGAGCTCATGACTAAGCAGCAAAGTCAGCTTCATTGGGAAGAAGTCAGGAAGAATGATGGAAACAGGTGTGCCAGCCCCCAGAGGGAACTGGGCACCCTGCTTAGGCTTGGAAAGGAATGGGGCATTCTGTCTCCTCAGACCAGTAATGTCTGGTGGGTTTATAGGGTATTCTTATTTGCATCTAGCATGACCAAACATGGGAATGGTGCTAATTCAGGCTAATAAGGGAAGAAATGATCCTAAGGAATTAGAAGGTAGTTGATACTCAAACTCTCTAACTCAAACTCTAATCAATGAGAAAAGGGGCTTTGGACCATTACTATTGGTCTTACTCAGACAGAGTAACTCAGCTTCCCTGTCAGGGACTTTGAGCTTCCCAGGTCTTCTCCATCTTGTGGGTCAGGGAAGCTACTATATTCTTTACATGTTCCAAGGATTGAATCTGCTGGAACTCATCTCTGGTCTGCATGCTTTCTATATTTCTCTTTTCCACTGTGCTGCAAGCTTCTGGTGTCCTTTGCTGGGCTATTTCCTCTGATATACCACCTTCTGCTGGTTCCTAAGGTGTTGCCATCTGCTGATTCTCTAAAGAACTGGACCTGCTATGATTTCTCTACAAAGGAGAGGTCTTGGGGCTCTTTGAATCCATAATTGCAGGGGGTATGGTGGCTCTTTTTTTTTTTTTTAACAAAACCATAGCCATATCCATCCAGCCAGGAAAACCCCAGGGCTTAAGTTAAACCTGCTTTTTAAACCACATGTCTGCCTCAGTTATCATTCCTGGAATTCAGTCTCCATTTGAATTTAGAGGAATAAATTCCTTTCAATTTTCAGACAGCACTTATATGAAGGTATTGTGAAATGTAAACTCAATATGAGTCAGCAACATACCATGCCAGACTTTAGACTATGGTAAGAGAGACAGAGCTTCCAGGAATAAGGACATTCTAGTTCTTCCCTGAGCAGATCACATCTGGAATACTGTGTTCAGATCTAGGTACCACATTTAAGGAAAAGTATTCTTACACTAGAGAAGAAAAATGGCTAATGAGAATGATAGATGATCTGAAGTTCCTGCTATATAAATATCATTTGAAAGAAGTTGGAAAGCACAGCCATGTCGCATGATGACTAATATTGATAGACTTAACCCTTCTCAGCAATACAAGGATCTAAGACATCTCCAAAGGCCTCATGATGAAAAATGCTATCCACATCCAAAGAAAGAACTATGGAGTTTCAATGCAGATCAAAGGATACTATTTGCCATTTTTTTCTTCTGTTGTGTTTTGTTTTCTCTTTCCAGTGGTTCCTCTTATTAGTTATAATTCTTACTTACAACATCACTAATGTAAAAATATGTTTAATAGGAATGTATATGTATAGCCTATATCAGGTTGTGCACCATCTTGGGGAGGGAGGTGAAAAAGGAGGGGGAGAAAAATTTAAAACTCAAAAGCTTATGGAAGTGATTGTTGATAATTCCAAATAAATTAATTAAAAAAAAGAATAGAATAAACAGGGGGCAGGATAGGATGAAGGGAAATATAGTTAGTTTTTCACAACATGACTACTATGGAAGTGTTTTGCATGACTACACATATATAACCTGTATCGAGTTGCTTTCCTTCCCAGTGAGGGTGGGTGGGGAGGAAGGAAGGCAGAAAATTTGGAACCCAGAGTTTTAAAAATAAATGTTAAAAATTGTTTTCACATGCAACTGGGAAATAAGATATATAGTCAATAGGGTATAGAAATCTATCCTGCCTACAGGAAAATAGCAAAGGAGGGGTATAAGAGAAGTGGGGGAGATAGAAGGGAGGGCAGATTAGGGGAAGGATTATTCAGAATGCATGCCATCTTGGGGCGGTGGAAGGGATGAGATGGGGAGAAAATTTGGAACTCAAAATCTTGTGGAAATGAATGTTGAAAATTAAAAATAAATAAATTAAGAAAAAAAAGAAGTTGGAAAGCATGATTCCAAAGAATTTTAGCATCAATTACTATGCGGCTCTGGATGATGGTCATTAGTAAATGGCAATACAAGTTTTTAAAGATTAATGAAAGCAACCAAGAGATTTCAGACACTGGGACCCAAATACTGATATAATCATCACAACTGTACTGGATCCCCCCACCCTTACCATGCCACTCCAACTTTGTTTTTGAATCCTCTAGTGATAGACAACAGTGGGCTAGCAAAACATATCTCACATTATGGCATCTAACTACCCTATAAGCCAACCTTCATCCCAGACCACTTCTTAACAGGCCCCAATTTCTTCTATTCCCCAAAAGCACGTATAGAATTCACACTGCGAACAAAGAACCAAATCATCAAACACTGTGATGGAGTGAGTTTCTTGGAGAACTAAATCCTGTAATGACTTGTTCTCCCCCAAAAAACCCTGAGTTACAAGGCTCTGAAGAAACTCTTGGCATGCTGAGACTGAAGGTGGAGGTGCAAGTAGTCTAGGAATCCAAACCTGTCTCTTACACTCAGTGTCAAGAGTAATAGCTGTGCTGAGAAAAAGGATTGGCAAGAGGAAAGAAGATCCTGCATCTAGGTAGCCTAATATCTAGGGCTTCTACCATGCCCCGCCTTCTAGAGTTCTATGCCTTGGCTACTGACAACCACTCCCAAAGTGCCACTACTGAGGACAAAGGGAAATAACTTGGGATTTTTCCTCATTCCTTTTCTTCTGATTGCTTTCTTCCTCCATAAATTTCTTCTTGCTGTTAGTCAACAGTGACACCCACTGGCTAAAAAGAGATCTAGTTTATTCACTCTTCCCCTTAGCCACCTTTGAATTGACTGAGGAAACAAATCTGAATAAAAATCTTTTCACCCCCAGGAAAATTAACTGTGATAGGAATCAGAATTTTTTTTTGTCTCTGGTACCAAAAGATAGTCATGCTTAAGACCTAAAAAAATGAGAATGGATCTAAAAGAGAGCAGATTGTGGAGATGAGGGACATTTAAGCAAAATGAGTTCAATCTCCAGCTTTTCAGACCATTCAAAATTGTAGACTATTAAACTCATGCACAATCTTAAAGAAAGACCTACCTTTCCCAGGGAGGGGACTAACAGACTCTGGCTGAAGAGTTTAAACTCTATGGTCCTAACCATGGTAAAACATGCAGTCTTCCCCCATATGAATCAGAAGGCTTGTCTAATGATACTATATGACAAGTGGAATATTTTCTGGGTTTCCTTGTCAGTGACTGAAATATGGCAGGTTGTGCTGTTTTCATTCCTTTCTATCTTTTACCTCCCAGGGAAAATAAAGACAAACATTACAAAGCTAGCCACACAGTAGTTAGTAAATTCTGGTGATGTTTTCACAACCTTGGGCCTCTGGTTCATTTAGAAAGAGGGTAACAGCTCCAAGATACAAATTACTACCTTCTAGTACACAGAGCCGAAATGACTGCAGGCCCCATCTGACACATTGCTGATGTGCCACTGGGTTCCTGGTTTGAGGGGGTAAAGCTCTCCACTAAAAATAGGTTATTTTCCCATCAAAGCAAACCTATTTCCTTGCTTCCTTGTTCTGCAATAATCTGGTGTTACACTGCCTGCCATGCCAGGCTCATTTTCTCCAGCTGTTTAATAACTGTGCTTGGAGATGCAGCTGTAGAATATCTCATTATTCTGCTCTGGAGAGAAGATGTAAGTGGAAGGCGGAGGGAAGAGGGGGATGGAAGAAAAAATTGAGAGGTGCAAAGGAAATTCTAAATGCAAACTACCTTTCACTTACATGAAATCATCTTTTTCCCAACAAACTATTGGCCTGTGAACTTGACTTCCTCATAAAATTCTAGAATATATCATTTAAAGGATGGTTCTCAAATGTTTATAAAGGAATGAAATGATCATCCTGTGGGACACGGACTCATTAAAAACAAATAACTGCTGGCCAACTCCATTTATTTTTATATCGTTTTACTGTAGGACGAGAATTTCTATAGACATAGTACACCCAGATTTCAGCAAGAGATTTGATAGTCATTCAAGATATCCTAGTATATGATGTGGAGAGACAGTTAGGATTTCAAACTAACTTATCAGATGTGTCCATAGAATGTTGATCTTCCTCTGGCCCTGTTCTATTCAATATTTTTATCAATAATTTGGATGAAGTTCTGCCCTTGGATGCTCCAACATTTGATAAAACACTCTGACTTCAGCAAGGTGCTCTTTATTTCATTTAAAAATTGTGACATGTTTGTCCAATGACACATGCTCACACCTACTGGGTATGGGACACGTGGCCTTACCTGTTCAAGGCAGCTTGAGGAGAAAGACGTGGAATTCTCTGCAGTCCTTATAGGAAAGTGCTTTGAGAAAAGGAAAAGTGCTTCCTACCATGATCTGTCCCAATTGGGGATAGGTATGGGTGTATACATGTCTGTATACATAAGTGTATACATATATATTCATACATTTATATAATTATAACTTATACCACTGCTTTTGGAAGTATGTGCAGAATAGTATGTACCTTTTATGAAGAAAAAAAAATGTAACTTACAATCTTCAGTGAGAATGTTACTGTTGGTTTTCCTTTCCAAAGTGTAGAATATTTGGGGGTTGGGGTAGGGGTTGTTTTCAATTTATAAAAGCTCATTTTTTACCCTGATGATGATTCTTTTACAAATCAACAAAAATGACTGTAACATTTTCACAAAATAAAAAACACAAATAGATCTGGATTTCTGACACCTCGTTTTGTCATTTGGGGATCTGGTTTTACTTGTTTACTTCAAAGCTCAATGCAGACATGTTCTGATGACAGCAAATAAAGTTATTCAAGTTTTGTTAAAAAAAAAATAACTTGGATGAAGGCAAAGGTGATATGCTTATCTAATTTACCAGTGTCACAAAGCTAGAAGGGAGAGTTAATGTATTGCATGAAAAGTTGAAAGAGGAGCTGAAGTTAATAATATAAAATTTAATAGGGATAAATGGAAAGTATTGCACTTGGTTCGAAAATGAGTTTTTTTTTAAAAAACCGCCAATTCAAAAATCAAATGCACAGCTATATGGGACTGTTTAGGTGAAGCTAAATAAAAATTTTCATGAAAAACTTCACAAGCTTTTGTGAATCAGAGGCTCAATATGCATATGAAGCATAGTGCAGCAACCAAAAAAAAAAATAATAAGCTGTGATTCTAGTTCCATAGAGAAGTATACAATCCAGGGAAAGAAATTTAATAGTTCTACTATATCTGGCACGGACAGACCAGGCCCAAAGTATTATTTTCAGCTCTGAATGACACATTTTTTAGAAGGAGGTGTCAGAGAAGGACAGTAGCCAGGATGGTGAGAAATTGCAATCAATCAATCAATAAATAAATAAATACAATGCCCTCTTTTCCAGCTTCCCTGTATGGGTTGTCTTTTCATTAGATTGTAAGCTCCTTAAGGGCAGGAACTATTTTGTTCACTGATATTTTCCAGTGGTTAAGTACTATTTAGTAAATGCTATATTTGTCTAAAAATCAGCAAAAGAAACTGAAGTGTGTTTAGTCTGAAGAAGAGAAAATTTGGAGAGGACCTGATAGCTTTTTTTGACATATTTAAAGAGTTGTCAGATGAAGAATTGGCCCTGCAAGGCAGAACTAGGGTCACTGGGTGGAAGTCACAGGGAGACAGATTTCAACTCAATATAAAGGACAATTTCCTGCACAGCTATATGAAAATGAGATAAGCTGCTTCACAAGTCTAAGACTTACAATCTGAGGCGTCCAAGGGGAATCTTGTCAGTCTTCAAGTATATTGTAGGTGGAATTAATTATTTAGACAAAGGTTGAATAAGAAGACTTCTGAGAGCCCTTTTAACTCTGGAATTTTATGATTCTATGAAAAGTAGGAAGTTATAATCCCATCTCTTCTTTCTTTTTTAACCTGTTCTTCACTAACCCCTAACTGAAGGTTTGTTTTGTTCATGATTAATCCCTCCCTGAACCTATCCTCCCTCTATATTCCCCCTTTCATCACTTCCTATTACTATCTATAATCCTTATTGAGTCAAATGTATTTCTCTCAAACTCTCTCATGTCAGAAAGACATGAAAAGACATACGTGAATTGATGCAGAGTAAAATAAGTAGAAGCAGGAGAACAACTTATACAATGGTAATAACACTGTAAAAACAACCAACCTCAAAAGCTATAAGAATTATGAGTTATACAATGACTATTCATGATTCCAGAGGTTCAAGATGAAACATGGTATCCATTACAGAGAAGTGAGGTAAAAGATTTAGGATCTAGAATGAGACTTATTTTTGTATAAAGCCATTAGTGGAATTTCTTTTCTTAATTATGCATATTTTTATAATATATAAATTTTATTCTTTTATTTTTCAATGGAGTAGAGGTTGGAAGAAAATAGATTTCTGTTATTTTTAATAGAGAGATAATGGTATGCTACTGGTGTGAAATATTGTATGCCCTTCAGATAAGGTCACTGTGTTATTAATTTTACTTAATCGCTTTATTTTACTGCGAGAGACCTCTCCTGAAGTTGAAGTAATTTGTAAATGTAAGTAATTTTGAAATAAAACAAGTAGTAAAAGAAAAGTAGCCAAAGGGAAAAGATTGAAGCATATAGAAGCAGTGTTACAGAATGGATAGAGAGCTAGCCTCAAAGCCAGGAAGGCTTGGTTTCAAGTTCCATTTCTGACACATATGGGCTGTGTGACTTTTGGCAAGTAATATCCTTTCAGTGCTCTAAGTCAGAGATGTTAAACACAAGGCCTACTGGTCACATGCTGCCTGCAGCACTCCTAAATGATCCATAACATGACTAAAATGTAATCAGAAAATACTTAACAATATAAAAATGTAATGGAACACAGATAATGTTAACATAAGTTTTTCTAAGTCAATATATAATGAACAGAGATCCCTATGTATGGTTTAGTGACTCCCATTTCTAAGCACTGTTCTAAGCAATTCTCTAAGACTATAAGTTTAAGAGAAGTTGCTGACCTACATTGATACAGAGATTCTCCTTACCTGAGAGTTCCCTATACCAATAAAATTATAAGTCTAGTCACTATTTCTATGCAAAGCACAATATTAGGAGCTCATTCATAACTGAGGCTTTCCCTGTCTACCTTCAGGCACTTCCTTGTATTAGGTAAGGAGCCAAAAAAATCCATGCATTTTCATAATGCAAAGGGGAACAAATTGTCTTTCTTAATCAATTCCACACTTTTATAATTTATTCTGCTAACTTTTTTCCAATGCTTATTATTGCTTACTTAGTCTCTTCTCAAGATGAATGCCATGGGAGAAACTCCCCATAGAGACTTTCACCTTCATATCCCAATCTAGAAAGGCCAGTCCATTACCCATTTAATTGTAAGGGTGTCTAGATTTCAGTGAGTCCCAGGGCTTTAGAAAAGCCAGCACTAAATGTTCCCCATTACAAGAGATTCACCATTACCTACCATTCAATTCTTGTCTAAGGATAAGAAGAATTTTAAGTAAGATCTGTGGTCTAATTCAAATTGGCTTATCAGAGTATTGTGGTCCGCAGGGCTTAGGTAGCATCAATCATGAAGGTCTATGAAACTTGTAACATCATAATTTTGAATTGCTCATGCATCTTCCCATACTTCTTGCATTACGTCTCTGGAATTGCTTCTTCCTGTATTTACATAACTCAGATGTGATCCCCCAATACACAAATACATTCATACCTAATTTATGTGATGCTCAATTTCTCTGTCTTAGTTGAACAAGTTTTAATGTTTTCTAATGATTGGTCACACCTCAGAGTTTGAACTTCATTGAACCTTTCCTTAGTGCTATTACTGACTAATGTAGGACTTGTGCCAACCTAAGTTGCCCATTTGGGCATTTAAAAAGTCCGCAATACTTGGCCAATATAGTTGGTAGTAAAATGTGTCTGGCTGCTTCCTATTAATAATAGCATGACATCCATGCTAATATTATGCATAAATGTCCCCAGATATGGGAATCCTGAGACCCAGAAAAAATTGTGTGGCTGATATAGCATATTACCTACTTTGTTTCCTTTACCTAATAAACAGGTGATTTGACATGTTAGAGGCAAGTAGTAGAATCTTCCTTCCTTGATTCAGATCTGACATCTTAAGGCTAGCTGCCATACTGATTCACAGGGTTCATGCTACATCTACATCTGAATTGGCAAGTAGACCTTTCCCAGTCTTTCAGTAGCTAGTGCCTAAGAGAAAATTTTCTTTGCAAATTGTACATCCCTCTCAAGAAGTTGAACTTTGGACCCGAGAAATAATCCCTCAGACTTAACATGTCCCTTAGTCAGAAGAAATTGCACTTTTACTCAGTGTCTCTATATATTGAAGCACTTTCCTGTACTTTCCTATTATCCTAACATTAAATCCAGGACAATTCCTATGGGACAACAAGGCCTACGTCATCTTTAAGGGATGCAATGCTAAGCCTGTGGCAAATCCCCTATGTGATCATCCCTATTCCCTGATATATTTATTGAGGTGAATTTGGCTTAAAATTAACATCATCTGTAGCTTTGGAGATGAAAAGAAAGAAAAAAGGTCAACCATGGGAAATGTGTATGAGGAGGGATAGCGAAATGGTCACAACTAGCACAGTAATAGTAAGAAAAGGGTTATGAGCAAATAATTTGCATATGATCTTCAAATCAGCTGGCAGCTCCTGTCTTCTTTGACTAATTCCCTGAATCACCTCAGTCCAAAATCAAAGGTCAGAACAATCACCTTGATATGTCATATTTTGGGGCCTTCCCACTTGTACCACTGACCCAGTACAATTCATTAGTGGTGCTGATGGACAGATTCCCTCCTTCAAAAAAGCAAATCTCCAAGGAAAATAAATATTTCCTTTTTGCACATCCCCTTCTTATACTCATATCTCTCCATTCTCTATTCCATCCAAAAACTAAGCCATAGCTGAGACATCCCAATAGAAAATCCACTGATTCAGCCTAGGAAGCAAGGAAGGAGCAAATTCTGAAGGAGCTTCTGGAAAAAGGTCAATTAATCACATGAGCAGCACTGCCATGGTTTGCTCAGTGATGTGAATGAGGTTGAGGAATGAGTGATGTTTGTTGGAGCCCTCACTGAGAGGAGTCCAGTGGGTGGTTGTGGGAATTCTGGGACAAGTCTCACCCCATTGCACTTAATGAAAATTAGCCAGTGCCATCTGTTTGGTGTTCTAATGACTTGCAATAACTGAGAGAGGTAGAGGATAGGATCGCCTAGTCTTGTTCTCACTTGGGCCATTGATCAATGTCAAGCTTAAGTGATTTGCTGCCCTTTAACTACTTCAGTTTTCTGTTTGGAAGGGAGTGTAGTATCAGATTTCCCTAATCAATATCTGCCGATAGAATATTTGGGATCTGTAGAAAGAAATAAAAGATTTTTTAAGCCAAGTATAAGTCAGTCGGTTAGTTGATCTCTCTCTCTCTCTCTCTCTCTCTCTCTCTCTCTCTCTCTCTCTCTCTCTCTC
>NW_020940527.1:17863025-17917641 GCF_900497805.2 Vombatus ursinus
CTCTCTCTCTCTCTCTCTCTCTCTCTCTCTCTCTCTCTCTCTCTCTCCCCCTCCTCTCTTCCCCACCCTAGGATTATACTCATGTGTACATAGCCAAAGGGACATTTAGAATAACTCTAGTTTTATCTATGAAATTATACTTTTTAAATGCCCTTCCAAAGCTATCTTTTATATAGATCTGGCCCTCTTAGAAAACTCAGTGAATACAGCCACTTCTTTCCCAATGGTGGTCAGAGCCTATACAATTCCCAAAATTAATTATCATATTTCTATGGGATATGGACTAGACCTGTGTTTTTGTGGGTCTAGGGAATTCCCATGTGATAAAACTCTCTACTAATCTAAATCAGTACCTTCTCTGTAACTTATAGTCTTGGAACTGCCTATAGCAGTAAGAAGTTAAATAACTTGTCCAGGATCAAAAAGCAAGCATGTCCCAGACACTTGAGCTCAAGTTTCCTGGCTTTCAAGATTGGCTCTCCATCCACTACACCACTACATCTGGACTCCACACCAGACTGCAGGGCTGCAACAACTTGTTCAACATGACCAAAGAGTCTAAAAATGATCTGTTCTTAATGGAATGTGCTTGTCTTCACCAAATGAAGACTGATTTTTTTTTTATCATTTTCTGGGTGAACAATGGGTCATTTGGTTTCTGCCATCCTAAAAGCCAATAACATAAAGCACTGTGCCTATAACAATGAAGAAACCCATTTCAAAGCTAGTATTACTAACCAGATACACAAGGGCAAATGCTGTTCCCCAAGTTAGTTCCAGCCCTGTACTGGTCCAAATCTAAAACTAAACCACCATCAGTGCCTACGCCCCTTCAATCAAGCTCTTCTTACCTGGGCAAAGCTGGTCAGTGTGGGTTTCAGAGTGACAGATTTTGTTTTAATATGATAAGCTTAAGATGTGCATGGAAGTGGGGAGAATGGAGACTATAGCTAACATTTAAAATGCATCAAATGAATATAATAATAGATGACATTTGATATAGCACATGTAAAGCACTTTGCATATATTACCTCTTTTTAGTCCTCACAACACACTATGTAATGAAAAGAGTACAGCTATCATTATCTAGTGTGGGACAAGTGAAACAGATGCTGAATTAATAGTCAAAATACTTGCGTTCAAATCTCAGCTCATTACTTATTACCCATGTGACCTTAGCCAAGTCATTTAATCTCTCTTGGACTCAGTTTCCCAATATTGTTATTGTTGTTCAGTCATGTCCAACTCTTTGTGATCCCATGGACTGTCCATGGAGTTTTCTTGGTAAAGATTCTGGAGTGATTTGCCATTTTCTTCCCCAGTGGATCAAGGTAAACAAAGGTTAAATTACTTGCCCAGGGTCACACACCGGATCTGAACTCAGGTCTTTCTGGTTCCAGGCCCAGCACTCTATCCACTAAGCCATCTAGCTGCCTCTTAGAGTAGTTTAAATGGATAGAGCACTGGTCCTGAAAACAGAAAAATCTGAGCTCAGGCACCTACTAGCTATGTGACCTTGGCAAAGTTATTTAACCTCTGTCTATAGTTTTCTCAACTGCAAAATGGAGATAATAATAGCACCTACCTCCTAGGGTTATTATGAGGATTAAATGAGATACTATTTGTAAAGTACCTAGTACATACTAGGTGCTTAAAAATGATTCTTCCCTTCATAGTTATTTTTAGGGCAACTAGGTAGGTACAGTAGATAGAGCACTGGGCCTGGAGTCAGAAAGACAAGTTTCCCAACATAGAAAATAATAAAACCAAACAAGATGACCTGTGGTCTTTTTTTTTTTTTTTAGGCAATTGGGGTTAAGTGACTTGGCCAGGGTCACACAGCTAGTAAGTGTCAAGTGTTTGGTCTGAGGCTGAAATTGAACTCAGGTTCTCCTGACTTCAGGGCCGGTGCTCTATCTACTGCGCCACCTAGCTGCCCCCTCTGTAGTCTTTTTTAGATCTAAAACTATAATCCCTATTTATAGATGAATAACGGTAATAATTGACAGCACCTCAACATTCACAAAATATTTTATGTTCAGCATTTCATTTGGACCTCAATACAATCCTGTAAAGGAGGCACTACAGATATGCTGCCTCATTCCTTATTCCTAAAAAACTTTCTCTTCATCCTGTTCTACCCTTTTAACCTCCCAGCCTCCCACTACAAACCAATTCACAGTTTTCTCACCCTTGAAGGCTCAGTCTGATTACCATTTCCTCCATAAAGCCTTTCCTGACTAGTACAACATTTACCCTCTATCATCCAAAATAACCCTTGATTACATACTGTCTTGTCTCACTATCAAGAATGTAAGGAAGATACTGAATATAGGATCTATATCTTAATTCTTTCATTTTCCCCCACCTAGCATAGAGCTAGGCACATAGGCTCTCGGCTGGTTCTGGTCTCAGTCATGTAGAAGATTAGAGGTTACTCCAAAGACACTATTTGATCCAAAGCTTGAAAAAAAGATATACAGCAGATGGAGTCTGCTAGTCTCCCAGAGGATATGCTGATCTTAATTATATTACTCTATATCATTCACTGGGCATTGCACTGCTTAGAAAGGAAAATTCCATGATGATTTTCAATTTTGTATCATATTGGACATAGACTGGTCATGCAAAAGTCCCAGGATCACAACATAGAAAGCAGAACATTGCCCGAGGAAATGGGAGTTGCCAAGAGGCAAATTTTGGCTAAATTTAAGGAAAGCCTTTTTCAATAAGTAGAGCTATCCAAAAGTAGAATGAGATAGCTCAGGAAGTAGTGTCTCCCAATCTTTGGATGTCTTCAAGCTAAGGATATAGAACTCCTGCCACCGATCAGGGGTTTTGAAAGGTTTTTGTGCCTCAAACCAAGCCCTTTGGCAGTATCTGGTAAAACTTAGGTAGCCCTTCTCAGAATAAGATTTTGAAATTCATATAATAAGATTCATAGGATTACAAAGATAACCAAGAATATTGATACTTTTGACAACTTTTTTTTAAGTTTTCAAACCCCAGGTTACAAATACCCGTCATAAACAGAATCCTTTTTCACATATGGGTTGGACTAGAAGTCCACTGAAGTCCCTTACAACTCAAAAATTCTGTGAACCTCTATTCCTTCTTGACAAAAATTGGGGAATTGGGCTAGATAACCTCTGATGTCCCCTCCAGCTTCAAAATACTGTGAAATACTCATTGCTATTCATTTTTCCCTCTATTCTACAATTCCTGTTCCCACCCATTCTCTTCCTAGCTACTTACCTTAAACTTCTTAAGAGGACTGAGAACCCAAACCTTCAATCACTCTCCTGAAACCCTCAAGTCTGAAAGTGTCAGCCTTTCTCTTTAATAAATGCCAGGTATAACTTCCTCTAATGGCATTTCAGTGCATAGCTAAGGAACAGAGCTATACTATTAAGTGAAGCAAATGCTTGACCATCTCTCTGCTTAATGATGGCTCTGTATAGGAAATATTTATGTTCTGGGAATATTTCGAGCCTGTGATCTTTTATTTTAGGTTTTATTGATGTGGTCTAGTATACCATTGTGGCAAATTTACTCCTTCTTTTGAGTTATGTATATTAGACCTTTTCTCTGCCATTAGCATTCGTGTCTTAAAATGAAAATTAGCATTGTGGGGTATTATGGCAGGGTGGGGAAAGAAAAGATGAATAATTACTCTTTGGGAAGATAATTAACCTCCAAACATTTGCTGCTGGAGTCATTAGAACCAATCAGCTTTACCTTGTCTCAACTTTACTCTCCCCCCTTTCCACCCACGGCTGTCCAACTGGTAGATAGATTCGAAGCCTCTTGCCACTTTAGGAAGAGCATATTCTCATTTATTCTACTCTTTTCCTGTAAACAAAATTATTATACTTGAATGCTATAGGCAGAGATGATTACCAGTGGTGGCGGATGCCAAAGAAGAAGCTGTTTTCCTTATCTTTTTTTTACCTTTATACAGAGCACACCGTACTTACAGATTTGTAGTTTCAAGCCCAGATCTACTCGATTCAATACCAAGCATTAACAGGGCTGACTTATAAAGAAAAAAGAAACACAGATTTAGAACTGGGGATCTTAAAAATCACATAGTCCAACTCCTTCATTTTACAGATGAAAAAACTGAGGCCCAGAGAAATTAAGTGACTTGTTCAAAGTCACAAAGACTGTAAATAACAGAGATGATATATGAACACAGGTTTATCTTGTTCAAATCCAGATCTCCAGAATTAGATGACCTGGATTCAAATCCTTCCTCTGTTACTTACTACCTATATAACCTTGGGCAATTAATTTCATCTTTCTGGGTCTTTGCTTCCTCATCTGTAAAATGAGAAGGTAGGACTAGATCACTTCTGAGGTTATATATAGATATAAATGCATACACATATATAACATATTTGTGTGTGTATGTATCCCATGGTAAAAGATTCAGAGAAAAACCCAAAAATATTGCATAGAGCCCATATGAAGAAATTATGGAAGGACATGTATAAGAATTATACAGGATAAAAATGCATGGATGAATTACAATCTGTACCACTGGAGATATCATCCATATAAATAAGATCATAGATTCATTTAAGTACCCTTTTGGTGTTTTTCCTATATGAATCTTCTTGGGTACTACAGGTAGCAGAAAAAATTTTATGACTGCAACAGACCCATTAACTCCCCTGGCAAGACATAATAACTTGCTAAAAGTACAGCAGCTGGATTTTCACTGGCATGTCTGGTTTCAATAAATGCAAAATATCAACAGATCAGAACTTGTTTGGATGGACTGAAAAAAAAAGTGATACAAATCCAAGAATATCCTTTCATTTCTGGGCATTATTACATATGATACAGTCTCATTCTCTACATACTGATAAAACTATGAAATATTTTTAATCACTGAGACAATTAGGATAATCTGACATATTTTTGGGTAGGTAGAAAATCTAAGCATTTAAAATAGAACCTGAGACACATTGGAATATTCTGAAATACATTCTAAATGCAGTCCCTGGTATCTGGGGGAAGTAGAAAATATCAAAGGTCACACTATAGCCATTCTATTATCCAGGGACTAATTATCCCCTTTGTAGATCATTCCTATTCCTCAGTTTTCTTCTGCCTCCTACCATCTAACACCTACTTTAGGTCATTTTGATGTTCATTGACACACTTATTAAAGGATATAAAGTATAAGTAAAACTCTAATCAGACTTGGTTTAGAGCACTAGTTAAAAAAGGAAAAAAATGATAAATAGTCAAAGGATATGAAACAGCAGTTTTCAGAGAAAGAAATTCAAGTTATCAATGGTCACATAAAAAATTTTCCAAATCTCTAATAATTAGAGAAATTAGCATCAAAGCAACTCCAAGTTTCTATCTCATACCCAACAGATTATCAAAGCTGACTAAAAAGAAAAGAAACTGACAAAAGTTAGAGGACTTCAGGAAAATAGACAAACTGATGCACTGTTGGTGGAGCTGTGAATTGGTCTAATCATTCTAGAAAGCAACTTGTAACAATGCCCATAAAGTCACTAAATTGTGCATGCCCTTTGACCCAGCAATACCAAAACTGGGCCTATAACCCAAAATGATCTAAGAAAGAGAGGACCCCTATGCACAAAAACATTTATAGCCATTCTTTTTATGGTGGCAAAGAACTGCAAACTAAGGGGGGACTCATAAATTGGAGAATGGCTGAAGAAATGATGTTACATAAGAGTAACGGGGTGTTGTTATGCCATAAGAGATGATGAAAAAGTTCAGAGATACATGAGAAGATGTATAATTGATATAGAGTGAAGTAAGCAGAACCAGGAAAACAACTTATACAATAACAACATCACAAAAATGAACTACTTTGAAGGCCTTAATTAAGATTTCTGATCAATGCAACAAATAGACTTGATTCCAGAGGACCAGTGGTGAAGCATGCAACCCACCTTCTAACAGGGAGGTGGTCGACTTGGCATTCAGAATGAGACATATTTAGAGATGACCATTGCAGGAATTTGTTTGCTCAACTATGCATATTTGTTGTGGGGGTTTAGTTTTTCTTTTTTTTTTCCAATGGGAGTGCATGAGAAGGAAAAAACCAGATTTTTGGTATTAAAAAATAAGACTTAATTTTTTAAAAGAAAAAAGATTTTATATTGAAGAAGCTTAGGAGGGAAAAGTTTTGTAAGAAGGTAATTCAAACTATTAGTTTTGGTGATATCTATTCATTTAAATTCTCTGGGACCAGTAGCAAAGTACATGCTGTGTTTCTCTGCATGGAAACAATTAGAGAATTCTGTGTTTGGGTCAACTGTAGGAACACAGTATTAGGATCATGGATTAGAGACTTTATTTGAACTCTAGTCTTCCTGACTCCAAGCCCAGCACGCTATTCACTAAACCATTCTACTTCTGAACAGATTACAAATAGAAAAGATTTTTATATTGATATTAGGGGTGCAGTGTCACAGTGGATAGAGTACAGTTCAAGTCAAGCCTCAAATATTTAATAGCTGTGTGATCTTGAGCAAGTCACTTAACCTTTGCCTCAGTTTCTTCACCTGTAGAACAACAATAATAATAGCATCTAATTCCCTAAATGAGATAATATTTATAAAGCATTTAGCACAGTGACTGGCACATAGTAGGTGCTACAAATACTATCGTCATCATTATCATTATTATTTTAGGTAGATTTCTTAAGATACACACACACACACACATGCACACGCACACACACACACACGTGTGCGTGGGCCTGCTTGATACTACACAGTTCATTGAACAAAGTTATCTCCATGCTACATCTGTCACAGAATCATCTATAATTTTAATACATGTACAGAAGAAACCTTGTTTTAGGATGCATTTTTTGAGTCAAATGAAGATATAACAAAGAAAATTCCCATCTTATATGAGAAGTTGGGGGCAATTTCATGATCATTTTCACACAGAAATTCCACTGAAGTCCCGTCCTGCTGGGACTTCATCATAGCACAGAAGGAATCACAAGTTCTTCAGACCATATAGTTTGACATAATGGAAAAAACTTTATGCTTGGGAATCAACAGATTTCTGAATTTATATCCAGCCTCTCACACCTGCTAATTGTAGGACCACAATGAATTACCTCTCAGGGACTCAGGTCACTCATTTTTATAATACTGTAGTACTCACTACAGAGTTACTTTGAAACTCAAATGAATGTCAGCTGTCATTATTATGATCAATCAATAAGCATTTACTAAGCACTAGTATACCATGTGCTGGCACTGTGCTAAATGCTAGGAATAATTTTTAAAAAGGAAATTCCTGCCCTTATGGAGCTTACATTCTAGTAGGGGCATTAGATAAATAGGATGGCTAGATGATATGGCGATAAAGTGCTGGATCTAGATTCAGGAACACATGAGTTCAAATCCTGCTTCAGATACTTACTAGTTGTATAATCCTGGGCAAATCACAATCTCTCTAAGCATCATTTTCTTCATCTATAAATAGGGCCAATAATAGCACCTACCTCCCAGGGTTGTTGTGAGGATAAAATAAGATAATATTTGTAAAGCATTTTGCAAACCTTGAAGCATTATATAAATGCTAGCTATTATAAATGGGAATGACAACATGTAGATATATAGGATGTATAAGCATATACAGAATAATTACAAAATGAATACAAGATAATTTAGAGAAATAGAGTACTAATAGCTCATGAAACAGGAAAGGCTTTATGGAGAAGCCTCAGAAGCTGAGGCCTGAAGGAAACCACAGTTTCAAAATGATGGAGGTCAGAAAGGAGAGAATTCCAGGCATGAAGATCAGTCATAAGAAGGCATGGAGACAGGAAATAGAGTGTCGTGTGTAAGGAAATGCAAGTAAACCAGTTATGGAGCCAAGTAATTTGTTAGAAAACTAGAAACATAGAAAAGGGCCAGAATGTAAAGAATTTTAAATACCAGAAGAGTTTATTTCATCCTAAAGGTAATAGGGAGCTAAAGGAGTTTAATAAGTAATGGAGTGATATGGTGAAACTCATGCTTTAGAAAATCACTCTGCATTTTTTGGACTTTAGGGAGCCAAGATGGTGGAGTAAGAAGTTGTTCTCATTCTCCCTTACTGACCTCTAAAAACCCAGAAAATATCACCCCAGGAAAAACCCTAGAACAGTTGAGCCAGTAGAATGATGGGGTATAGCAATCTTTTAACCTGGGAAGTTTGGGGGATTAACAGGAAAGATCCCTCTCACTCTGGTGGAAGTACAAAATGAACAGTACAAAATGGGAGGTGTCCCAGCAAACCAACAGCGAGCCCCACCTCAGCAAACCAGTGGGAGATCCTGAGCCCCAGGGTGGTGGAGCAGGCAAACACCAACACCACGACCCCACACACACACATGCCTTAGCATGGTCAGAGGAACCAGCAGATTTCAGCAGCCAAACCCCTCCATGCTTCAGCACAACTCCAGGAAGCAAAACTCCAGGCTGGCAGGCATCCTCCAGCAGCCAAACCTTCTGGTGCTTTACAGCATCCATTCTCCAAGGGCCAGACACCCCCTCCACCCCAAGAGCTTCAGTGTTGCTGACCCCAGTTCAGTACCAGATAAGCTGCCAGACCCCTACAGCCTCCAGCTGCCAGCACCTGAGGTCGTAGCACACAAAGCCAGTGACCAGGTCCTTGGCCCCCAGCACAAGAAGCTTGGGTCAGTGCCCCCTGTGCTCCTGCAGGACAGTTCAACTTTAAAAGATCGTGAGCAAAAAAGCAGAAATGGACAATGACCATAGATTCTTACTATGAGGACAAAGAAGATCAAAACACAAATTCAGAGAGAGGACAACATTGTCAATATACTCACATCCAAAACCTCAAAGGGAAATAAATATAAACTGGTCTCAAACCCAAAAAGCCTTCTTAGAAGAGCTCAAGAAGAATTTTCAAAGTCAAATAAGAGAGGTAGAAGAAAAGTTGGGGAAAAAAAATGAGAGATATGCAAGAGAGATCAATAGTTTGGAAAAGGAGTCACAAAAACTCACTGAAGAGAACTCCCTAAAAAGTAAGATGGGCCAAATGGAAAAAGAGGTACAAAAGTGAATTGAAGAAAACAATTCATTAAAAATTAGAACTGGGCAAGTGGAAGCTAATGAATCTATGAGACATCAAGAATCAGTCAAACTAAATCAAAAGAATGAAAAAATAGAAGAAAACATAAAATACCTCATTGGAAAAACAACTGACCCGGAAAATAGATCCAGCAAAGATAATTTAAGAATTATTGGTCTACCTGAAACTCATGATCAAAAAAACAGCCTGGACAGCACCTTTCAAGAAATCATCAAGGAAAACTGCCCTGAAGTCCTAGAACCAGAAGGTAAAATAGTCATCAAAAGAATCCATAATCACCTCCTGAAAGAGATCCCAAATTGAAAATGCCAAGGAATATTGTAGCCAGATTCCAGAATTATCAGATCAAGGAGAAAATATGCCAAGCAGCCAGGAAGAAACAATTTAAAAATCATGGAACCACAGTCAAGATTATGCAGAACCTTGCAGCTTCTACATTAAAACATTGGAGGGCATGGAATATGATATTCCATAAAGCAAAGGAGCTTAGATTACAACCAAGGGTCAACTACCCAACAAAACTGAGCATAATCCTTGAGGGGAAGAGATAGACATTCAATGAAATAGAGGAAACCATCCTGATAAAAAGACTGGAGCTCAACAGAAAAATTGATCTTCAAATACACCACTTAAGAGAAGCATAAAAAGGTTAACAGGAAAGAAAAAACAACATGTTATTCAGTAAGGGCAAACTGTTTACATCTCTTCAAGGGAAGATGATACTTGTAACTCTTAAGAACTGTAACTTTATTATAACATTTAGAAGGGGTATACATAGACAGAGGGCATTGGTATAAGATGACTTTGATGGGATGATAAAAAATCTAATTAAGTGGTGAAAAGGGATTATACTAGGAAATAGGAAAGGGGGAGACAGAAAAGGGTAAATTACATCACATGAAGACGCACAAAAGACCTATTATAATACAGGGAAAGAAGGGAGGGAGATGAGCTTTGTTTGAACCTTACTCTTATGAGATTTGGCTCAAAGAGGGAATAACATACTCAGGTATAGAAATCTAACTTACCCTATAGGAAGTAGGATGGGAAAGGGGAAAGAAAAGGGAGGGAATGGATAGAAGGGAAGGAAGAAGTAGTAAGGGAAAAGAGAAACAAAAGGGAGGGGGTGATAAAAGATAAGGCAGATTGAGGGAGATGGTAGTTAAAAGCAAAACTCTAATGAGGAGGGAAAGGGAGAAAGAAGAAAGAAAAGCATAAATAGGAAGGAAGGAGAAATAGAATGGAGAGAAAGATACAGATAGTAATCCTAGCTGTGAATGTGAATGGGATAAACTTTCTCATAAAAAAGAAGTTCATAGTAGAATGGATTAAAAATCATAAGCCTACAATATTTTGTTTACAACTCCAAAGATGGAAAATGCTATCTACAGCCAGAGAAAGAATTTTGGAGTCTGAATGTAGATGACATACTATTGGTTCTCTTTTTTTGTTGTTGTTTTGTTTTGTTTCTTCTTTCTGGTGCTTCTTCCCATTGGTTCTAATTCTTCTCTACAACATAACTAATGTGAAAATATGTTTAATATGAATGTATATGTAGAGCCTATATCATATTGCATACCATCTTGGTGAGAAGAGGGAGAGAATATTTAAAACTCAAAATCTTATGGAAGTGAATACTGAAAACTAAAAATAAATAAGTAAATAAATTTGAAGGATTGGAATGGAGAAAGGATTGAGGCATGAAGACCAATTAGAAAGTTATTACAATAGTTCAAGTCAGAGGTAATGAGGGCTTGAACCAAGATGATGACTATGTGAGTAGAGAGAAGGGATTATATGAAAGAGATGTTGAGGAGATAAAAACAAATAAATCTGGCAACTTGTTGGACATGTGGATTAAGCAAATACCAGAATCAAAGGATGACACCAAGTGGTAAACCTCAGAAACTGGAAGGATGGTGATGCCTTAAACAGGAATAGGGAAATTCAAAGAAGGATAGCTTTGGGAGGGAAGAGAAAAATATAATGAATTGTTTTGGATATATTGAATTTGAGATGCCTAGGAGACATCTGGTTCAAAATGTCCAATGGGAAATTGGCGACGTGGAACTAGAGGTCAAGTGAGCAACTGGGGCTGGATTTATTGGATGATTGGTCTACAGCTGGAAGGAACCTCAGAGGCCAGGTAA
The DNA here is from genome assembly GCF_900497805.2 of Vombatus ursinus. Classification (NCBI taxonomy): domain Eukaryota; kingdom Metazoa; phylum Chordata; class Mammalia; order Diprotodontia; family Vombatidae; genus Vombatus; species Vombatus ursinus. The sequence goes on from NW_020940527.1 coordinate 17,874,290, forward strand.
TCCAACCAGCTCAATTTTTAGATGAGAAGATTGATGACCAATGAGGTTATGTGACTTGCCCAAGATCACTCAGCTAGTATGTGTCTAGATAGTATATGAGTCCAGGTCTCCAAATTCCAGAGCACAGGCATAACTGAAGCCATTGGGAACTAATGAGAGAGTATAAAGAGAAAAGAGAAAATGGCCCAGGAAAAATCCTTGGGATAAACCCAGTTAGCAGTAGTGACACGGATAACGATCTACCAAAAAAAAATACAGAAAAAATTAGTCAGACATGTAGTAGAAAACCCAGGAAAGGGGTCATAGAGGAAACTCATAGAGGAGAAACTATAAAGTAGGATAGGGTAGGCAACACTATCAAATGCTGCAGAGGTCAAGAAGAATGAGATCAATGAGGCCATTAGATTTGGTGATTCAAGAGCTCCCTAGTAACTTTAGAGAGAGCAATTTCAGTTGAGTGATGATGATGGAAGCCAGATTTCTGAGGGTTTAGAAAAAGAGTGAAATAAGGGGGAATGAAGGCACCAAATATAAAGAGCTTTTTCAAGAGTTTGTCTGAGAAAAAGAAGGGAAATAGAAGAAGCTTGTGGGGATGAAAGATCTAATGAAGATTTTTTTTAATAGCAAAAAAATAGGCCTCTTTCATGACACTTGTACCTGCTGGTCCTTCAAAGGTCAAAATACTTCAAGTAAAGGCCTAGAAATGAACCATATGTCTGTCATCCAAGGACTTGTCTAACTAAATTTTGAGACACTCATCACCTGAGGGCCTGCCACTGGGCACTAAACCATTTGGGGCCACAGTGTCTCATAAAACTATGAGGAGGCAGCAACCTGTATCAGAGGAGGAAAGTACATGCATAAAATCAGGTGTTTTTCATCTTCCTTGATGAGACAATAAGGTCAAATGTATTCAAGCATCAGCCTGGGAAATTTAAATCAAATTCAAGCTGTAACTTTCCAACAGAAAGGCATAGATGTCAAACACTGAAATTAGTGATGTAGGTAATTAGTGAAATCTCCATATTTTCATGTGGAATGAATGGGTTCAACTCTACTTTTACATATTACTGTGTTATGTTCTGCTGCTCAGTCATTTTCAATCATGTCCAGCTCTATTTGGGGTTTTCTTGTTAAAGATAGTGGAGTGATTTACCATTTTCTTCTTCAGTTCATTTGACAAATGAGGAAACTGAATCAAATGGTAAAGTGACTTGTCCAGGGTCACGCCACTAGTAAGTATCTGAGGCCACATTTGAACTCAGGTCTTCCTAACTCCAAGCCCAGTGCTCTATCCACGATGCCACCTAGCTACCTGACATTATTGTGCTATATTGTGTCATAAGAAATGACAAAATGGACAGTTTCAGAGAAAACTGGGAAGATCTCTATGAACTTACACAGAGTAAAATCAGCAGAATTAGGAGAACAATTTATACTGTGACAACAATATTCTAAAGAAATACAACTTTGAAAGCCTTTAAAACTCTGATCAATGATATCAATGATAAACTTTATCATTTATCATTTTTTTTAGTCCAGAGGACTAAAGATAAAATATGCCATCCACCTCTTGCCAAAGAAATAATGAACTTAAAACTAAGAATGACATATATTTTTGGACAACAAATAACCATTTTGCTTTGCTGGGCTAGATATATTTTATGAGGGTTTTTTCTCCTTTTTTTAATTGTTCAGTGGGGGAAGTGAGAGGGAACAATAATAAAATTTTGTAAAAAATTTTAAAAATTACAAAGTAGTTTTTTTAATCTTGCATACTAGAATATCAATATTTTGCAAATAAGGATGTATCTTATGCTTTTTTAATTCCCCCATAACATTTAGCAGAGTGCCTTGCACATAGTAAGTGTTCAATAAATATTTGTTGCTTTATTAACTAATTATCTTTTTGAGCCCTTTTGGTCCTAATATCCTTTGCGTACTTGTGATTAACTGGTTAGACCTGAAATCATGCACATCAGATCAAAGGATCAGTAATCTACAGTTAGAAAGGACGTCTGAGAGACCTGAACATATTTCCAGGTTGATTTCTTCCACCTCATGGAGATGCAGATTTGTGACATTCTTTTTTAAATGTCAGAACTCCTAGTTTTCAAACCATTCTGTCTAAGGCCATCAGCATGAATCAGAAGGATGCTGGAGAGAGTCAGGCTAAACAAACACATCACTCCATACTGAGTCAATCTGGCTTCTCAGCATACCCACAGATATTGAAGGAACCCTCATCTCAGACCATTATGGGACAAGAGCCTCCCCATTCTTTCAGAAATGTCTCTAAGGATAACAGAAAGTGTACTGACTAGAAAAACCCCTCCACAAATGAAGAGAGGAATCCAGCAAATTTGAACCTGACTAGTCTAACACTCAGCTATGAACTTGTTGCTAAGATAAAATTCTCTTTAATTGAGCTTTTTAAGATCTAGAAAGTCTGGCCCCAGGCTCTTTTTCCAGCCTCATGAGCCATTACCTCCCTCCAGCATGCTGCAATCCAGCTAAACTGGCCTTTTCTCTGTTCCTCACAACCAATACTTTACCTCCCTACCTGGTGCCTTTACTCTGGTAGTGCAAAATGCACTCCTTTAAAACACAGCTCAAGGACAATTAAGATTTTTACTGATTCTCCCAAACGTTACTGCTCTCCCTTCTGAACTACCTTTTATTTAACTACTATGCATGTGTATTTATATACAGACACATATATGTGTAAGTTTATTCACTTTATATTCATGCTGTATGTTTTATACGTACTTCTTGTCTCCCTCACTCAAATGTAAGTTTCTTCCAAAAAAGGGTTGATTTCATTCTTTGTGTTTATATCCACAGCACACATAGTAGACACTTAATAAATACTTGTTGCATTTTGTTCAATTGGCACTCAAGGCACCTGACAATCTGCCTTGCTACTCCCCAAATCCATTCAATCCTATTTCTCCACTTCCAACATGCAGCCTATGCTTTGGCAAGGAGAGCTGCCTTCCTGCTTCCTGTGCACACCCTGCTCGTTCTCCCTTCCATGTCTTTGCTCAGGCAGCTCCCCCCCATCCTCTTTACCATCTTTCAAGACCTAGTCCATCTTGTCTCCTCCAGGAAGCCTCTCTAGTCTAAGAAGTATTACTAGTTGGCACTACAGTTTGACATTTGATTTGTACTGACTTGCATCTTTGTCTCCCAAACAAACCTAAATGTTCCCTAAGAATGGAGACAGGGTATTGTGCTTCTTCTGATTCCTACACAACATCAGCATTACTTTTCACATAGAAAATGTTTTTTTTTAAATTTTCACGTTGAATTGACTTCAAGGATTTAAAGAAGAAATAAAGCAATTCCAAAAGAACAAAATACACACTAGCTACAAATGTCAATAACGTGAAATGGCAACATATCTCTCCAAGTCAAATACAATGGATGGACAAAGAATAGTATGCTTCCTTTCAGTTCTTATAACAGTTCATTATTAGTGTTTGTGGTTGCATATATTTAGGCTTCTTCAGCTCTTTTGTTTGATGGTTTAGAGAACACATATTTGGCTTGTTCATTTGTTTAGAAGAACTCTATCCTTCCAGTCAATCCGGTTTGCAACCTGGGACCCATTCTTAACTCCTTAAACTCCATATATCTATTCAGTTACTAAGTCTTGCCAATTCTCACATCTCTTGCTTCTATTCTCTTTTCTCTATTCACATAGCCACCACCCCAACTTGGGCCTTCACTGCCTTTTGCCAAAATTATTGTGGAGTAGTTCAGTCGTGTCTGACCCTTTGTGACCCCATTTGGGGTCTTCTTGACAACGATACTGGAGTGGTTTACCATTTCCTTCTCCAGCTCATTTTACAGATGAGGAAAGTGAGGCAAACAGGGTTAAGCAACTTGCCCACATAGCTAGTAAGTGTCTGAGATCAGATTTGAACTCAGGTCTTCCTGACCCCAGGCCCTGCAGTACTCTATCCACTGTAACACCTACCCTGCTAACTGGTCTCCCGGCTCCAGTCTCCCTTCTTCCTCAAGTGTCTCACCACTCCAATCTATTCTCCACACAGCTGTTCAAGTACTACTCCTAAGTCATAGATCTAAGCATGTTATTCTTCCGCTCATCAGGCTCCAGAGGCTCTCTACTGACCAGGATCAAATAGAAAGCCCTTTGTTCAGCATTTAACGTTTTTCACAACCACGCCTACTTCCTAACTCTTCTCTCCCTGCCCCTGACTTTAAAAGGTGTCTCAGCTGCCAGTTCTTACTTTTCCTAGAGTTGCTCACTGTGCTTTGCCTCAGTCTCCAATAACTCTCTCGTAGGTGTCTGCATCTACTCTTCTGCTTACTGGGAAATCAGATGGATAAGAGTAATTTTATTTTAAATAAAAGTCAACAAAGCTGTGAGAAGGGGCATATTGCTAAATGTTTAACAACTGATTCTTTGGGAGAAAAAAAACATGTGGAATATAATTTTAAGTTTAATCTGCTTTCTTAACATTTTCTCTACTATTTTCTTAAGTCTAGATAACAAAAAAAAAACCAATAAATCAAGCCCTGATCCATACCATTTGCTGATTTCTAAAATGTAAATGCTCATACAAGCACATCTCTGGCTCCAAATAAGGTCCTAAGGAGAGAAATACTCAAGTACAGGAGCTTTAAGGCTTGGTATATGCTTTTTTACTTAAGTCTTGTTTAGGGCCCATGTGCCAGTGACTTGAGAAGGCAAGATGACTGATACTGGGATGCTTGTATATGTTAAAAGCTATAAAAATAAATGGGTCTTTCTACAAAATACACATTTAGGATCTTCCTAAATATAAAGAAAAGATTGATCGAGAGCTTATACAACAATGAAGCTAATCTTTTAAAAGGACTCATTGAATTTGAAAGGCAGTGAATTATGAAAAATAGTTAATAGTTTTGCTTTTTTAACTTAATAGAAATTTTTATAAAAGTTTTAAATTTGTTCTGCTAACTCAATAAAGGCATTTTAAATGAACTTTATTGGTTTTTAATCCCTGAATCGAGTTTTTCTTTATTTCTAAATAATTTCTAATCTTCTAATAATTCTATTAATTCTAATTAACTTCTAAATGGGCCTATTCCTTCATATAGAACTTTACACATATATTTTATTTGAAGAATGTTATAAATACAAATGAGTCAGTCACTACTATGTTCCTTGGAAGAATTAAAATCACTTCTTTCCAAAAGTAAAAATGAAGTGTTACAATCTTTCAGGTACCCTATGTCCTAGCCAAACTAGTTTACTTGTTATTCTCATAACTTGACATTCTCTGGTCCAACTCCATGCCTTTGTACAACTTATTCCCCATTCCAAGTAGGCACCTACATTTCTTAGATTCTCTAGCTTCCTTAAAAGTTCAGTTCATGGGGGTGGAGCCAAGATGGCAGAGTAAAAGCAGTGACTTGCTTGAGCTCTCCCCCAAACCCCTCCAACTACCTGTAAAAATGGCTCTAAACAAATTCTAGAGCAGCAGAACCCACAAAAAGGCAGAGTGAAACAAATTTCCAGCTCAAGTCAAGCTGGATGGTTGATTGGAAAGGTCAATTGCAACAGGTAGGCAGAGAAACACAGTTCAGCATGGGCATGCAGGCAAAGACCAGGCCTCAGCAAACATGGAACAGACCTCAGGGGACTGAATCACAGGCAGCTGCGGCGGTCTGCAGACTTCTCAACCCACAAATGCCAAAGATAATTTAGGAGGTCAGTAGGAAAGGTCTGTGACTTCAGCAAGAGATAAGCCCAGTCCCAGCCCCAGTCCTGGGGCAGCTCCAGGGCAGCAGTTGCTTCCAGAGCTCTTGACCCACAGACTGAGGGGGATTCGAGTGGCTGATCAGAGAGGGATTGCAGAGATCTCTTTGCTGGAGCTGGGGTAGGATTCTCTGGCTTTGCCCATCCTTGAATCTGGGTCACAGTTGTGGATGGCAGTCCTGGGGCGAGAAGGAGTGCTGGCATGGTGGAGCTTTTAATGGTGGTGGAGAGGAAATCCCCCTCACAGTTCCAAGGCAGAAAAGAGTGCTTGTGGTCACTCATAGACCACAGCACAGGCCAGGAAAGGAGTGAACACCTTGCCCTTGATCATAGCACCTTGGAAGAACTGAAAATTTACAGGTCCCTAGAAGTATCTCTGAAAATGGCTGCACAAAACCCCTGAAGCTTGGGACAGTACATTCTCCACATTGGAAACAGACTCCTACCTTAACAAAGAGTCTATAACTCAAGCAATTAGCCAGGATCATGAGCAAACTGCACAAAAAAAAATCAGACCATAGAATCTTTCTTTGGTGACAAAGAAGATCAAAACATACAACCAGAAGAAGACAACAAAGTCAAAGTGCTTATATCCAAAGAGGCTTATATCCAAAGCCTCCAAGAAAAATATGAATTGGCCCCAGGCCATAGAAGAGCTCAAAACAGATTTTGAGAAGCAAGTAAGAGAAGTAGAGGAAAAACTGGGAAGAGAAATAAGAGTGATGCAAGAAAATCATGAAAAACAAGTCAACAGCATGCTAAAGGAAACCCCCCCAAAAAAATACTAAAGAAAATATCACCTGAAAAAATAGTCTAACCTAAATGGCAAAAGAGGTCCAAAAAGACAATGAGGAAAAGAATGCCTTAAAAAGCAGAAATTGCCAAATGGAAAAAGAAGTCCAAAAACTCACTGAAGAAAATACTTCCTTAAAAATTAGAATGAAGCAACTGGAAGCCAGTGACTTTAGGAGAAATCAAGACATTGCAAAACAAAACCAAAAGAATAAAAAAAAAATAGAAGACAATATGAAGTATCTCATTGGAAAAACAACTGACCTTGAAAATACATCCAGGAAAGATAATTTTAAAATTATTGGACTATCTGAAAGCCATGATCAAAAAAAGAGCCTAGACATCATCTTTCAAGAAATTATCAAGGAAAACTGCCCTGATATTCTAGAAGCAGAGGGCAAAATAGAAATTGAAAGAATCCACCAATCACCTCCTGAAAGAGATTCCCAAAGGAAAACTCATAGGAATATTGTAGCCAAATCCCAGAGTTCCCAGGTCAAGGAGAAAATATTGCAAGCAGCCAGAAAGAAACAATTCAAGTATTGTGGAAACACAATCAGAATAACACAGGATTTAGCAGCTTCTACATTAAGGGACTGCAGAGCTTGGAATATGATATTCCAGAGGGCAAAGGAAATAGGATTACAGCCAAGAATCACCTACCCAGCAAAACTGAGTATAATCCTTCAGGGGGAAAAATGGACATTCAGTGAAATAGAGGACTTTCAAGCATTCTTGATGAAAAGACCAGAGCTGAATAGAAAATTTGACTTTCAAATACAAGACTCAAGAGAAGCATAAAGAGGTAAACAGAAAAGATAAATCATAAAGGACTTACTAAGGTTGAACTGTTTACATTCCTGCATGGAAAGATGATATTTGTAATTCGCAAGACCTCTGTCAGTATTAGGGTAGTTGGAAGAAAAAAAAATTATATGTATAGATAGATAGAGGGCACAGGGTGAGTAGAAGATGAAGGGATGATATCTGGAGAATAAAATTAAGGGGTGAGAGAGGATTATACTGGGAGAAGGAGAAAGGGAGACGTAGAATGGGGTAAATTATCTCACATAAAACAGACAAGAAAAGGCTTTTACAGTGGAGGGGAAATGGGGGAAGGTGAGAGGGAATGAGGGAATCTTATTCTCATTGAATTTGGCTTAAGGAGGGAATAACATACACAGTCATTTGAGTATGGAAATCTATCTTACCCTACAGGAAAATAGGGGGGAAAGGGATAAGAGAGTAGGGGGACAATAGAGTGGAGGGCAGATTGGGGGAGGGGGTAATCAGAAGCAAACACTTCTGAGGAAGGACCAGGTTAAAACAGAAAATAGAATAAATGGGGGGCGGGATAGGATGAAGGGAAATATAGTTAGTTTTTCACAACATGACTACTATGGAAGAGTTTTGCATGACTACACATGTATAACCTGTATCGAGTTGCTTACCTTCTCAATGAGGATAGGTGAGGAGGGAGGAAGGTAGAAAATTTGGAACCCAAAGTTTTAGAAACAAATATCAAAAATTGTTTTCACGTACAACTGGGAAATAAGATATACTGGCAAGGAGGTATAGAAATCGATCCTGCCCTACAGGAAAATAGAAGAGAAAGGGGATAAGAGAAGGGGGTGGGGAAATAGAAGGGAGGGCAGATTAGGGGAAGAGGTATTCATAATGCACACCATCTTGGGGTGGGGGTAGGAACAAGATAGGGAGAAAATTTGGAACTTAAAATCTAGTGGAAGTGAATGTTGAAAACTAAAAATAAATTAATAAGAAAAAAAAGTTCAGTTCATGTACCACCTCCTATAGGAAGCTTTTTTTGATTCCCCTAGCTTTGTACTCTCTACTTCTTGAAACCATTCTATACTTATTTGTCTATATATCTCCCCAGTAGAATATAAGCTCCTTAAGAGGAGAATTTTTTGACTTATCTTTGGATCCTGAGCACCTAGCACAGTGTTTCACACCTATTAAGAATTTAAATGTTGTTGGTTTGGATCATCTGAGCTTTTTTAAAAACATATTGATTACCAAGTTCGACCAAATGATGGTCATAGGATGGCATCAAAGAAACATGGGAAGATTTGTATGAACTGATACAGAGCAAAATGCAAAATCCAGAGAACTATTTATGCAATGACTAGAACACTATAAAGGAAAACAACTTTGAAAGTTTTAAGAACTCTGATTAATGCAATGACCAACCAAGATTCATATGTAATATGCTTGATTATGTATATTTATTACAAGGGTTTTGTTTTTTTTCTTCCTGATGCCAGGCATGGCACTCTATCTACTGTGCCACCTACACTTTCCTTCAGTGAAATTTACAATGCCAAATTTGTCTCTCTGCATTAGGGTCTGTAGTTCTTGTTTATTATTCAACTACTGTGCACCTGTGTATAGCACCCAATGCTAAGGCTTTTATTGCCAGTTCTCCTCTTGTACATCAACTCTTATGAATTTCCACTCTATTTTTGTTTTTCCTGTATCATACATGCTATTCTCAGGAGCCATCGCATTAGACAGGCACTATAGTGTAGTGGTTAGGGTGTTGTCTTGATGCTGGAAAATTGGATACAAATCCCACCTCTGACACTTACTAGCTGAATTTTCACAAGCATGTCACTTAACCTCACTGAGTGTCAGTTTTCTTATCTATAAGACAAGGATAATACAATAGCATCTCCTCCTTCACAGAACTGTTGTGAGATTCAAACGTAATAATATACTTATCATGAGATAGATAGATGTCATGTCATATGTATTATTATTGTCAGGATTATTATTGTCTTGTCTAACTAATTTGCATAACCAGTATTCTCTCTACACACAGATAATCTAGCCCAAACACCAATTTTACAAATAAGGATGGAAGCCCAGAGAGGATAACTGATTTGTCCAAGGTCACATAATTATAAATTGCAGATTAAGGATTTATGCATTCAACAAACACTGAGTGTTGACTGTGTATAAAATTCTGTGATGGACACTTTACTTTTCCAAAGTAATGAAAAACAGATTGTCAATGACTGGTAACTGTTAGCTGGATTAACTGAATTTGAGAGCTGATCCCTGCTACATCACTTTCCTCCTTTTCCCCCTGTTGTGCTTTTAATAAGCAATGACAAAGACTCTTCCAATTTATTCATTTTTTTCCAAATTTAAAATATGCCATGATAGACAAAATGCTTTCTATTTCTGATTGGAGTAATGCAGAGCAAGCTGAGTTCTCCAAAAGAAACATGCAGGAGAGAGACCTATAAATAGCTGTTTCCTTCAGGGTCCACTAAGGAAACTTCTGCCCAGTCTCAGGTCTACCTACAAATGATGTGCTCAGCAGATCTGCACAACTACACGTGACTGTCAGTGCAAGGCAAGAGAGTCACCAGGGTGAAGGACTGCAGCATCTGGCTATAAAATCTGCCTTAGTGGTGCAGAGAAATCAAAACGTGCTTACACAAATGGATGCATGCATCCCAGACTTCAGGGAGGGCAGGGTGGGTCAGGTTGCAGCACAAAGACCTTCAATTTGGAACCCAATGCTGCCACCCAGAGCCATCTCTTTGCATAATATATATGAGAGGAGCTCAAATTTGCAGACTATAGAGATTAAAGCAGATGAACTTTCTGCATATAAAGCAGCTGGGGACAGCATGACAGATCGTTGCCGATTATATTTCAGCCCATGCATAATTGCTTTCTGATCTTCCTGACTGAAGGACTCTACCCAGCTCAGGGCTTTCTTTGTCTGTTTAACTCATAAGAGCCAGAGTATCCTCTCCTTCTGCATTCTTACCAGAGTTAGTGCCTAGGTCACTTGTTCTCTTTATGGGGAGGCTGCTAGAAGCTGATTGTTCAAACCAAAAAAAGGCATAACTATGAATGTTAACATCAGGGCTCTCAGTAGCTGAGCAAAAAGGAAAAACTGACGATCAATCCACATTTATCCTATCATTGGGCTGTTTTCTATAAATGGGGGCCTCTTATTTAAAATTTGTTAAATCTTTGTTCTAGACTTTTTTTACCCATGCCAGCTCTTTCCCGTCTACCTCAAATTCTCCTTTAAATTAATCTCCAAGAAAACTTCCCTGATTAGTTCAATTTGGATCCTATGCCACCATCGCATTACAACACAAAGTTCTTTTGGCAATGTTCTCATGGCTAGGCATGTATCATAGAGTCAGATTCATCTATTTTAGAAGATATATATATAATATATATATATATACATACACACACATATATGTATGTTGAGGACATGTGCATTGGGTCAGAGATTTAAGGCTGAAAGGAACCTTGGGGGGACATTAAATCCAATTCCCTCATTTTACAGATGAGGAAACTGAGGTCATTCATTTCTCCTCTAGCTGTACTCCTTTGGACTTCTTCACACTCTCCCACTAGTATCTTCCCTCACCACTATCATCTTTTTCAGATTTCTTTTGTGTGTTGTCTCCCTCCATTTGTTAGATTGTAAGTTCCTTGAAGGCAAGGACAATATTTTTCATATCTGTATGCCTGGTGCTTAGCATAGTGCCTAGCACAAAATAGGTGCTTAATAAATGTTTATTTATTGACTGGCTGACTAGAGAGGTAATCTGTCATGACCAGACTTATAATGGATAAAAAATACAGTAGCAGGGCTGGGATTTGAATGCAGGTCCTCCCAACTTCATAAATTCAGAGTTCTTTCTACTACACTATGACACTTCAACTGCTGCTTGATCTCATCCTCTCCATTTTTAGTATAATCATCATCATTATCATTGCTAATATTTATATAGCACTTTGAGGTTTGCAAAGTACTTTAGGTACCTTATCTCATTTGATCCTAATAACCAACCTATGAGGTAAATGCTATTATTATCCCCATTTTACAGATGATGAAACTGAAACTAGGAAAGGTTAAGGGACTTGCCCAGCACCACATGATTACCTATCTAAGGCATTGGATTTTTTTAGAATACTTTATTCATTTATTTCTGTAAAAATACTTTAATAGTCAAAACTGCTCATTGCCCTCAAATATAATTGAAGTAATGCAATAAAAACTTGATTAATCAGAGTACAATTAACCTTTGACTAAACAGGTATTTTTTCTTTTCTTTTTCCTATATCCTTTTATTTTAATTTTCTAAATTTATTTATCTATCTATTTTTAGTTTTCAGCATTCATTTCCATAAGATTTTGAGTTCTAAATTTTCTCTCCCTCATTCCCTATGCCCTTCCCCAAAAGAGCATGCAATCTAATGCAGGCTGTACATATACATTCATATTAAACATATTTTCATATTAGTCATGTTGTAAAGAAGAATTAGAAACAATGGGAGAAACCACAAGAGAGAAGAAACAAAAAAAAAAGCAAATGGTATCATTTGATCTACATTGAGACACCATAGTTCTTTTTCTGGATGTGGAAAGCATTTTCCATCATGAGTCTTTTGGAGTTGTCTTAGACCCTTGCATTGCTGAGAAGAGCTGAGTCTATGAAAGTTAGTCATCGCACAAAGTGGCTGTTGCTGTATACAATGTTCTCCTGGTTCTGCTCACTTCACTCAGCATCATTTTGTGTAAGTCTTTCCAGTCTTTTTTCTGAAGTCCTTAAGGCATTAGATTTGAACTCAGATGTTCCAGATTCTAAGACCAGCACTCTCCTGTACCTTCATTGAAGATTACACATAGGCAGTCTCTCTACTATGCAATCCGTGGTGCCTTAGGATGATCATACTGTACTCAGAAAATATGATCTACATCAGTTGTAGAATTCATGACTCCTACAGACATTAAAGTTTGCACTACACAATTTTAGCTTGTAATTAAACCTTGTACTATTTGTTACTGTCTCACCACATCTCTCTGACTAGATTTAAAGCTCATTGTGGCAAGGAGTAAGTCTTTGCATGACCTATATGCTCATGAACCATCTTGGGCAGGGCTAACAAAACAGACATTCAATGGAAAGCTGTCAGGTGATTAATCAGTAGTGATTGGTGGCAATGGAAGAGAATACAGAGTAAGCCTTACAGTGATCAACTTGGCAATTACAAAGCCAGGGTGCAAATCAGATTAATCAATTCAATTTAATTCTGAGAATCTGATGTATTAACAGCATATTGTCACCAGCACCTAGGTGGCACTGTGGATACTGTGCCAGGCCTGAAGTCAGGAAGACTCATCTTCCTGAGTTCAAATTTGGCTTCAGACACTTCCTAGCTGTGTAATCCTAGGCAAGTCGATTAACCCTGTTTGCTTCAGTTTCCTCATACATAAAATGAGCTGGAGAAGGAAATGACAAACCACTCGAGTAGCTTTGCCAAGAAACCCCCAGATGGGGTCACAAAGAGTCAAACACAACTAAAAAGTGACTGAACAACAACAAATATTGTTACCAATACCACAGTGGCAGTCTAAACCTTCTGTGGAGTAGGCTTCCTCTTATCACTAACATTATTGTATTATTACTATCATTAATATCCTCATCATAAAAACTGATGTTATGGTGCCTTTATACATATACATACACACACATACACACACACACACATATATACATGGTATCCCAAAAGTCTTAGTATAGTTTCAAGCTTAAAGGCTTTTGATTAGTATGTATTTATGTCACTATCCCACTATATCTCACCTTCCATTGCGACCTTCAGAATTACCATTCAATCATTATGAAATGTGAGTACCCTCACTCCAGAAATTAGTTTTATTTCCTATTTCATTTTCTCTGGGTTCATGTTTTTTTCTTCCAATCAAACAGAAGCTACTTGAGGGTTCCTTGAGGGCTCCATTTTTGTACTGTCTGTATTTAACATGTAGATATTTAATTATTAACTAATTAAATAGCATTTATATAGTACTTTAAAGTTTGCAAAAGCACTTGACAAATATCTCATTTTCTCCTCACAACAACTCTGGGAGGTAAGGGTTACTATTCTCCCCATTTTATAGGTGAGAAAACAAGTGACTTTCCTAAGTTTGTGCCACAGTGGAGGGGGAATCCTTCTCATAGTCCCAGGGCAGAAAAGAGTGCTTGTGGTCACTCACAGACCACAGCATAGGCCAGTAGGGTAATAGACACCTCTCCTTAGATCATACCACCTTGGAAGAACTGAAAACTTACAGGTCCCTAAAAGTATATCTGAAAACAGCTGCATAAAACCCCTGAAGATTAAAGCAGTGCACCTATCATCCTAGAAGGAGAGCCCCACTTTAGCAAAGAGTCAAAAGTCAAGAAATAAGTTGGAAAAAATGAGCAAATAGAAAAAAATCTGACTATAGAAAGTTGCTATGGTGACAAAGAAGATCAAAACACACACTCAGAAGTCAAAGCTCCTATATCCAAAGCCTCAAAGAAAAATATGAATTGGTCTCAGGCCATGGAAGAACTCAAAAAGGGTTTTAAAAATCAAGTAAGAGAAGCAGAGGAAAAATTGGGAAGAGAAATGAGAGTGATACAAGAAAATCATGAAAAAAGAGGCAACAGTTTTTGTAAAGGAGGCACAGAAAAAATACCAAAGGAAAAAAAAACACCTTAAAAAACAAAATAGGCCAAATGGTAAAAGAGAAACAAAAATCCAATGAAGAGAAGAATGCCTTAAAAAGTAGAATTGGCCAAATGGAAAAGGAGGTACAAAAGCTCACTGAAGAAAATAATTCCTTAAAAAATAGAATTGAGCAAGTAGAAGCTAATGACTCTATGAAATATCAAGAAAAAATAAAAACAAAAACAAAAGGATGAAAAAAAAGGACAATGTGAAATATCTCATTGGAAAAACAATTGACCTGGAAAATAGATCCCAGAGACATAATTTTAAAACTACTGGACTTCCTGAAAGCCATGATCAAAAAAAAAAAAAAAGAGCCTAGACATCATCTTTCAAAAAATTATCAAGGAAAACTGCCCTGATATTCTAGAAGCAAAGAGTAAAATAGAAATTGAAAGAATCCACTGATCACCTCCTGAAAGAGATCCCAAAATGAAAACTCCCAGGAATATTATAGCCAAATTCCAGAGCTCCTAGGTCAAGGAAAAAATATTACAAGCAGCAAGAAAGAAATAATTCAGATATCATGGAGCCACAATCAGGATAACAAGACTTAACAGTTTCTACATTAAAGGATTGGAGGACTTGAAATACAATATTCTAGAGGGCAAAAGAGCTAAGATTACAACCAAGAATCGCCTACCCAGCAAAACTGAGTATAATCCTTCAGGGTGAAAAATAGACATTCAATGAAATTGAAAACTTGAAAATTGAAAACATCATTCCTGGTGAAACGACCAGAGCTGAATAGAAAATTTTACTTTCAAATACAAGACTCAAGAGAAGCATAAAAACGTAGACAAGAAAAGGAAATCAAAAGGAATTTAATAAGGTTTAACTGTTTACAATCCTATATGGGAAAGCGATACTTTTAACTCATAAGAACTTTCTCATTATGAGGGCAGTTAGAAAGAGTATAGAGGACACAGGTATGAGTGGAATATGACAGGATAATATCTAAAAAAATAATATTAAGGGATGAGAAAGAGGAATACACACAGGGAAAAGGGGAAAGGGAGAGGTAGAATGGAGTAAATTATCTGACATAAGCACAAAAGAGAATTTACAGTAGAAGGGAAGATGGGGGGGGGAAGTGGCAGAGAACGCTTGAACCTTACTCCCATTGGAATTAGCTCAAAAAAAGGAATAACATATACACTCAGTTGGGTATAGAAATCTATCTTGCCCTATAGGAAAGTAGAAGGGGATAAGAGAAGGAAGAGGCCCTCATAGAAGGGAGGGTGAATTGGGGGAGGCAGTAGTTAGAAGCAAAACACTTTTGAGGAAGTACAAGAAGAAAGGAGAGAGAGAATAGAATTGACCAGGGGAAATAGGATGGAAGAAAATACAGTTAGCAATTATAACCATGAAAAAAATTTTGAAGCAATTTTTTCTGATCAAGGCCCCATCTCTCAAATATATAGAGAAATGAATCAAATTTGTGGGAATAAAAGTCATTTGTCAATTGATAAATGTTTAAAAAATATTGTCAGTTTTCAGATGAAGTTATCAAAGCTGTCTATAACCATATGAGAAAATGCTCTAAATCACAACTGATTGGAGAAATGCAAGTTAAAACAATCTACAATACTACCTCACACCTATTACACTGGCTAATAGAATGGAAAAGGAAAATGACAAATGTTGGAGGGCATGTGGGAAAATTGAGACACTAATGCACTGTTGGTGGAATTGTGAACTGATTCGAACCATGATGTAGAGCAATTGAAGAACCATGCATGAAATCATGCATACCCTTTAACCTAACAATACCACTACTAGGTCTACATCCCACAAGAGAGAAAAAAACAAAAAGGAAAAGTACCTATATGTACAAAAATATTTAAAACAGGTCTTTTCTGGTGGCAAAGAATTGGAAATTGAAGGGATGTCCACGAATTGGGGGATGTCAGAACAAGTTGTAGTACATGAGTATGATGGAATACTATTGTGCTATAAGAAACGATAGGCTAGATGCTCTCAGAAAAACCTGGACTTCAATGAGCTGAAATGTACTGCATATAAAGTAACAGCAATATTGTAAGATAATCAACTGTGAATGACTTAGCTATTCTCAGCAATACAATGATCCAAGACAACTCTGAAGGACATACAATGAAAAAGGCTATTCATTCCCAGAGAAAGAATGGAGTCTGAATATAGATTGAAGCACACTTTTTATTTTCTTTATTTTTCTTGGGTTTTTCTTTATTGTGGTCTGTTTTCTTTTATAACATGGCTAATATGAAAATATGTTTTACATGACTACACATGCATAACCTATATCAAATCACTTGCCTTCTCAATGAGGGAAGCAAGAAGGGAGCGAGAAATTTAATTTGGAATTAATTTTTTTGGTAATTTATTTATTTTTAGTTTTCAACATTCACTTCCACAAGATTTTGAGTTCCAAATTTTCTCCCCATCTCTCCCTTCAACCCACTCCAAGATAACAGGAATTCTAAATACCCCTTCCCCCAATCTGCCCTCCTTTCTATTACACCCCCCTTATCACCTTCCCCTTCTATTTTCCTGTAGGGCAGGATAGATTTCTATACCCCATTGCCTGTATATCTTATTGGAATTAAATTTTTAAGATGAATGTTGAAAATTGTTTTTACATGTAATAGTGGAAAATAAAATATTAAATTAAAAAATGAGAAAAAGACAATCAGTCAGAACTATGTCAAACAAATACGAGAAGTTTACAATTTTACTTTCTAAATACTTGTGGGCAAAGGTCACAGATGGAATTTGAAAGAGTAGTCAAAGGGTCAAGGAAATATTACTACAAAGAAGGCAGCACTCTCTGAAACTATATTCCTCTGCCTTCTCTCCCCAGTAAAATCCACAATCTCTCTGAGACACAAAAATCCTGAGGCTTTCTGCCTCCTTCTCTGCCAGGAAAAAGACTTAGAATCCAAACTCATTTGTAATATCACCCCAGAGCTGTCTTCTCCTGTAGAGCTCAAAGACACCAAAGGCTTCTTTGTGCCTACTAAGAGATCTAATTGCAGCTTTGTTTTGAAAGGTAAGAGGTGTCCAGTGTAATTAACTGTCCACACATATCTGATAGGACTAGTGGGTTCAGGGAGGGGAAGATGAAATTTAGAGTGACCTGTAAGTTTATCTGTACAAATTTGCCCTCCATCAACAAAAATCACAATTCCATAACATCTTTCCATCTTATGCAATAGGGTTTACTACAATGGCATTCACTGGATATTTGTTGTTGTTATTAATAGGGATATGGATAAATTTAACAACACCATTATTGGTGGCTGAATACTTCTGGAAGACATCTGCTGCTTCAAGTTTGATGGAAAAGTTTGAAGTTGGGTAGGTGTTGGCTTTGTTCACTTAGGAAAATTTTTGTCTTATGTGATCTCTGTGACATTTTCAGTGTCTGAAAATTTTGTATCTTTATTCTGAGGGTACATGGGGTGTTCAAGAAAGGAGTAGTACTTCTGGTGTGAGGGATGTTGAGCCCTTTTCAGGGCTGCTTTTCACCTTTGGTGTCCACCTGCCACCCAGCTCTCACCTGTGGCTCTAAGAAGCTATAGCACGTGCAGCACCCACATCCTGGTAAACTGTCTGGGCAGACAGGTTAAAACAACTTTAAGGTAAGCAACAGGCTTAAAACTCATTGGTGACTTGGCAAGGTGTCTACCCCAAGTATGTGAGGACTTTCCCAGTGGAATAGGTGGATGTGAACACTTTGTTTCAATGGGCCATGAAGGTGGTAGAAATAGGCATTACAGAGCACTTAGACCTTGGTGATACACTGAAAACACCAATGTCATCCACTGCATCCCAAGCCATCGCCAGGCATTTTGACTTTTATCTTGCCACTGGGATCTGATGACTCTGGAAGAAAGAGTGAGGGTGATGACTATGACCAACTCTGCCTCACTTAAATCCAACTTATGGGCAAGTCAAAAGGCATCACCCATCTCATTTGACTATTTCATTATTTTGTTATTTTACTGTTCAATAATCTTACAATTTTATGATTTTATTATTTTAATACATTACTATTTTACTATATTACCATTTTACCTACCTTGAAGTCCTATGGCAACAGGCTAGTGACAAAGCAGTAGATGTGGATACATTGGGAGCTATAGTAATAATCCTATACACAGGCAGCCCAGGCTATAGGGCCATCTTCTCACTGAACTGAAGCAGCAGTGAATACTTTTTTTTAAGTACTACATTGTTCATCTCTTGGCATGAGGAAAGGGCTAGAAAATGTATCTTAAAAACTGTCTGATTCACCTAACCCTGTCCTGCTTAATGCAGCAAGTGGGGTCTCCACCCTACAGTTGAAACACAAAAACATATACAAAAATGTTTGTGAAAATGATTCCAGTCACTATTGGTACATGGATTGTGTGCACTCTCATAGACAACAAGAAATCCAGTATACCTGAAAGATAAACAACTCTTGTTGCAAGAGAACTCAGCAGGTATCACATCCAAATAGTAGTCCTGAGTGAAACAAGGCTAGAGAATGAAGGCCAGCTTACCAGAACTGGAGCTGCATAAACATTTTTATGGAATGGTCACAGTGATGGGGAGAACCATGAAGCTGGTGTACATTTCACAATCAAATCTAATCTAATCAACAAGCTTATATGCCTCCCGAAGGGAATGAGCAACAGGCTTATGACAATGCTATTGCCACTTGTAGGAAAGTACCATGCCACCATTATCAATGCATATGTCCCCATCATGATGAACCCTGACAAGGTTAAAGAAAAATTTTATGAATAGCATGCTAAAATAGGACAATCTTATAATTCTGGGTGACTTTAACACCATAATAGGCACAGACTATCAGACATGGCAGGGACCCCTTGAGAGGAATGGAGTAAGAAAAAGCAATGATCATTTACTATTGAAGAGTTCTGTGTCTCCTGACCTTCTCATCACCAACACTGTCTTCCATTTACCCAAACACAACAAAACTTCATGAATTTATCCTCACAGCAAACATTGGCATTTAATAGACTATGTTACTGTGAGGAGAAGAGAGAGATCGGATGTGGAAATGATGAAGGCAATGTGTGGTGCAGAGTGCTGGACCAATCATAGACACCCTCTCCAAGCTAAATACTTTCATTCAAAAAAAAATGGCAAACCCAAGGCATAATGACTATCAGAAGTTTCAGCAGTAACATACAAGAACACTTCTCCATGTATGAACAATTTGTTATTGACTTGGAGGGAAAGCTGAGCTAACACATGGGTGTCAATAGTAGAGGAGAAAAGGAGTGAGCAGCTTTCAGAGATTTGGTATTCCTAACTGCATTTACTCATCTTGGCCAGAATACTCAAACATCAGGATTAGATTGATGAAAATGATGGAAAAATTCAGAAGCTCCTAAATGAAAAATGAGAATTCTACAGGGTCTACCAGCAAGATAATTTGTCTCTAAAAAGGCAGCATTTAGCACCATCAAAAATAAAGTCAAGCAAAGCTTAGAGAGACGCAGGGTTCTTGGCTCAGTAAGAAGGCAGATGAAATTCAGTTTTACACTGATAATAATGATCCAGAGGGCAGAGCCAAGATGCAGAATAAAAGCAGTGACTTGTTTGAGCTCTCCCCCAAACCCCTCCAACTACCTGTAAAAATGGCTCTAAACAAATTCTAGAGCAGCAGAACCCATAAAAAGGCAGAGTGAAACAAATTTCCAGCTCAAGACAAGCTGGATGGTTGATTGGAAAGGTCAATTGCAACAGGTAGGCAGAGAAACACAGTTCAGCATGGGCATGCAGGCAAAGACCAGGCCTCAGCAAACATGGAACAGACCTCAGGGGACTGAATCACAGGCAGCTGTGGCGGTTTGCAGACTTCTCAACCCACAAATGCCAAAGACAACTTAGAAGGTCAGTAGGAAAGGTCTGTGACTTCAGTGAGAGATAAGCTCAGTCCCAGCCCCAGTCCTGGGGCAGCCCCAGGGCAGCAGTTGCTTCCAGAGCTCTTGGCTCACAGACTGAGGGGGAATCGAGTGGCTGATCAGAAGAAGATTGCAAGGATCTCTTTACTGGTGCTGAGGTAGGATTCTCTGGCTTTGCCTATCCTTGAATCTGGGTCACAGTTCTGGGTGGCGGTCCTAGGGCAAGGAGCTGCACTGGCATGGTGGAGCTTGTAATGGTGGTAGAGAGGAAATCCTCCTCACAGTTCCAAGGCAGGAAAGAGTGCTTGTGGTCACTCATAGACAAGAGCACAGGCCAGGAAAGGAGTGAACACCTCGCCCTTGATCATAGCACCTTGGAAGAACTAAAAATTTACAGGTCCCTAGAAGTATCTCTGAAAACAGCTGCACAAAACCCCTGAAGCTTGGGACAGTACATTCTCCACACTGGAAGCAGACCCCTACCTTAACAAAGAGTTTATAACTCAAGTAACTGGCTGAGATCATGAGCAAGCTATGCAAAAAGAGGCAGACTATAGAATCTTACTTTGGTGACGAAGAAGATCAAAACATACAACCAGAAGAAGACAACAAAGTCAAAGTGCGCACATTCAAAGCTTCCAAGAAAAATATGAATTGGTCCCAGGTCATGGAAGAGCTCAAAAAGGATTTTGAGAAGCAAGTAAGAGAAGTAGAGGAAAAACTAAGAATGATGCAAGAAAAGCATGAAAACAAGTCAACAGCTTGCTAAAGGAGACCCAAAAAAATACTGAAGAAAATAACACCTTAAAAAATAGCCTAACCCAAATGGCAAAAGAGGTCCAAAAGACAATGAGGAGAAGAATGCCCTAAAAAGCAAAATTGGCCAAATGGAAAAGGTAGCCCAAAAGCTTACTGAAGAAAATACTTCCTTAAAAATTAAAATGGAGCAATTAGAAGCTAGTGACTTTAGGAGAAATCAAGACACCATAAAACAAATCCAAAAGAAGAAAAAAAATAGAAAACAATGTGAAATATCTCACTGGAAAAACAACTGACCTGAAAAATATATCCAGGAGAGATAATTTAAAAATTATTGGACTATCTCAAAAGCCATGATAAAAAAAAGAGCCTAGACATCATCTTTCAAGAAATTATCAAGGAAAACTGCCTTGATATTTTAGAACCAGAGGGCAAAATAGAAATTGAAAGAATCCACTGATCACCTCCTGAAAGAGATCCCCAAAGGAGAACTTCTAGGAATATTGTAGCCAAATTCTAGAGTTCCCAGGTCAAGGAGAAAATATTACAAGCAGCCAGAAAGAAACAATTCAAGTATTATGAAAACACAATCAGTATGACACAAGATTTAGCTGCTTCTACACTAAGGGACCAGAGGGCATGGAACAGAATATTTCAGAGGGCAAAAGAGATAAGATTACAACCAAGAATCACCTACCCAGCAAAACTGAGTATAATCCTTCTGGGGGAAAAATGGTCATTCAGTGAAATAGGAGTCTTTCAAGCATTCTTGATGAAAAGACCAGAGCTGAATAGAAAATGTGACTTTCAAATATAAGAATCAAGAGAAGCATGAAGAGGTAAACAGGAAAGAGAAATCATAAGAGACTTATTAATGGTTGAACTGTGTACATTCCTGCATGGAAAGATGATATTTGTAACTCATGAGACCTTTGTCAGTATTAGGGTAGTTGGAGGGTAAAAATTATATGTATGTAGATAGATAGCTAGATAGATAGATAGATAGATAGACAGACAGACAGACAGACAGAGAGATAGAGGGCACAGGGTGAGTTGAAGATGAAGGGGTGATATCTGTAGAACAAAATTAAGGAGTGAGAGACGATTATACTGGGAGAAGGAGAAAGGGAGATGTAGAATGGGGTTAATTATCTCACATAAAACAGACAAGAAAAGACTTTTACAGTGGAGGGGAAATGGGGGAAGGTGAGAGGGATGAGTGAATCTTATTTTCATCAGATGTGGCTTAAGGAGGGAATAACATACACAGTCATTTGAGTATGGAAATCTATCTTACCCTACAGGAAAATAGGGTGGAAGGGGTCAAGAGAGCAGGAGGATGATAGAGGGAAGGGCAGAGTGGGGGAGGGGGTAATCAGAAGCAAACACTTCTAAGGAGGGACAGGGTCAAAAGAGAGAATAGAATAAATAGTGGACAGAATAGGATGAAGTGAAATATACTTAGTTTTTCACAAACGTGACTACTATGGAAGAGTTTTGCATGACTACACATGTATAACCTGTTTCTTTCCTTTTCAATGAGGGTGGGTGGGGAAGGGAAGGGAGAAAATTTGGAACCCAAAGTTTTAAAAACACATGTTTAAAAAATTGTTTTCACATGCAACTGGGAAATAAGAAATACAGGAAATGGGGTATAGAAATCTATCCTGCCCTACAGGAAAATAGAAGGGAAAGGGGATAAGAGAAAGGGTGGGGAGATAGAAGGGAGGGCAGATTAGCGGAAGGGATATACAGAATGCATGCCATGGGGTAGGAGGAGGGATGAGATGGGGAGAAAATTTGGAACTCAAAATCTTGTGGAAGTGAATATTGAAACCTAAAAATAAAAATTAAAAAATGTTTAACAAAAAAAAAAGGAAAAAAAAGAAAATGATCCTTGAAAGAAGGGCTGAACACTTCCATAGAGTCCTCAACAGACCATCATCAACCAATGCTGAAGCCATTGACTGTTTATCTCAAGTTGAAATCAATCGCTCTCTAACTGAACTTCCAACTTAAGAAGAGGTTTTGAATGCCAGTAGTCTCCTTTCATGTGGCAAAGCACCTGGTGTTGATTCTATTGCAACTGAAAGTTACAAGGCAGGGAGTCCACTGCTCATACAAAAATTGACTGAAATGTTCTGGGTTATATCCAAGAGGGGTTTATCCTCCAGGAGTTCAAGGATGCCTCCACTGTCCATCTCTATAAAGGCAAAGGATACAGATTGTCTTGTGATGATCATAGGGGGATCTCTCTCTTTATCATTGTCAGCAAACTTCTTGCCAGAGTACTCTTTAATGGGCTAATCCTTCACCTGGAAGATTGTCATTTACCTGAGAGACAATGTAGCCTCAAAAAGAGCTAGGGAACAATTTGCTGCCCAACAAGTCCAGGAAAAATGCCAGGAGCAAACAGGTCTGTACACAACATTGTTGATCTGACCAAGGCCTTTGATATCGTCAGTCATGAAGGATTGTGAAAAATCATGACAAAATTTGGTTGCCCAGAGAAGTTCATCAGCATTGTACTTAATTTTCATGATGGCATGCTCCCACAGGTTCTGGATGATAGACAGTGCTCTCGTGTTTTCCCATTGACCAATGGAGGAAAACAAGGCTGTGTGCTTGTTCCCATGCTTCTTAGCATGATCTTCAGTGATGTCAGACATTTTCAGCAAGGACAAAAACAATGGTCAAGGTCAGCTGATTCACTGAAGGTAAATTATTTAACTTGAAAAGGCTATAAGCCAAGACTAAAGTGGAGGGAGAGTTAGTACATGACCTTTTGTTTGCAGATGATTATGCACTCAATGCAGCCTCTAAGGCTGAGGTGTAACACAGTATGCATCAATTCTCTGCCTTGCTTGTGGTAATTTTGGCCTTACAATTAACAACAAGAAAACACAAATTCTCCACCAGCTAGCATCACACCATCCATATGTGGAACCATCAGTTACAGCAAATGGAGAAACTCTGAATGCTGTGGACAAGTTCATTTACCTTGGCAATATACTTTCCAGGGATGTAACACAGATGATGAGATTGACACATACATTGCCAGAGTTTGCTCAGAGTTTGGGAGGCTCCAAAGGAAAATGTGGGAGAAAAGAGGTATTATTAGGCTGCCTACCAAAACTATTGTGCTGAACTCATTGTTATATGCCTATGAAACCTGGACAGTATACCAGTGCCATGTCAGGAAACTGAATTGCTTCAATTTTAATTGCCTTAGGAAGATTGTGAAGATCACCTGGCAAGATACAGTACCAGACCCTGAGGTCCTTTATCAGGCTAAACTACAAGAATTGAAATTCTAATGCAGAGAGCACAACTCCAATGGGCTGGCCACGTTGTTCCAATACCAAACATATGTATGCATAAAAGACTATTTTGTGGCGAACTCACCCAAGGCAGGTGCTCACACAGAAATCAGAAGAAATGTACAAGGACATTCTTAAGGTCTCTCTGGAAAACTTTGGGATCAATTGTGAGACATGGGAGGCACTGGCACAATATCATCCAGTATGGCATACCCACATCACAGAAGGTGTTGTGCTCTATGATCAAAGCAGAATTGTGATAACTCAAAAGAAACATGAGAAGCGCACATTTAGAGATATCTCCCTAGACTATTTATAGTGCCTGACCTGTGGTAGAGCCTTCAAAGCTTTGTATTAGTATGATAAGCCACAGCTAGAGACCCTGTACATTGACTCTGG
This sequence comes from Vombatus ursinus, assembly GCF_900497805.2. Lineage (NCBI taxonomy): Eukaryota > Metazoa > Chordata > Mammalia > Diprotodontia > Vombatidae > Vombatus > Vombatus ursinus. The sequence goes on from NW_020940527.1 coordinate 17,898,793, forward strand.
CATCTTGATGTCATTTTGATCCTCTCCAAGCATGAAGGACAAACAACAAAAATGTATTTGGATTCCAAACATCTGAGTTTGAACCCTGGCTCTACTACTTACTAGCTATGGCTCTGGGCCAGTCATTAAACTTCTCGGAACTTATTTCCTCATATGTAAGCCAAGGGTCTTGGATTAGATGATCTCTAAACTCCCTTCCAATTAAATATCCTATCATTTTGCCCCTAAAGTCCCATAAAGCATCACACATACATATACACACATGTATGCACTCATGTACATACCCACTCAGTCACACACTCTGTCTCTCTAGGAGTATTTAAGTTTATCCACCAAGAGATTATTTTATATCCTTTACTTCTTGCTCAAATAGCCCCCAACTTCTTGAAAGGGACAGAATCATTTGGAGTCATTTCTGAACCCATTGATATTCATCCCTATTATCCTTCTTATTTTCTATTGAAGTAGCACATAAATTATCAGCTCTGTTGTCAAATGCTGCATGTAATTGTGTTTAGCATAAATTCCTAGAGGGAAATAAAAGCCATTCATTTCTCTACAGGAAGACAAATGATGAGCTGCACTGGAATGCAGGTTGAAGTGGATTGCTTGTTCCTTCTTCCCAAACCTTCCCACTGTCCTTTGTGGATTTAAGCAGTGACCAGATTTATAAAGGCTAAGACCACAGTTCAAGTGGGAGTCATGATAGGAAACAGGAAAGCAGTTTTGTAGGGGAAATCCAAACAATAACAGTAACCTACAATCTATTCTTAAAAGTCCAGGACATAGGTCCAGCCCTTTGTCAACCACAGCTCATCTTTGGTGTCCTCGAGCTACTCCTTTCTGCATCATCTTCCCAGATCTCCAAGTATTTCTCAGGGTTTTCATTTCTGTCCAGTTTTGTACTCAGATTAGTGTCCTAAGTGGAAAGCAAGTTGATTCAGTCCAATCCAAAAAGAATTTGTTAAGTATCCACTATATTCAAGGTCTTGAGAAGAAGTGTGGCACAATGAATAGAGAGCTGGCCTCAAAACTATGAAGGCTTGAGTTCAAGTCCCATCTCTGATATATACTGACCACCTAACTCTCTGTTTTAGGCAGGCTTCTAAGGCTAAAAGTTGTTTAAAAAGATGCCAACCTGCCTTGGTAGAGAGTTTCCTTATCTGGGATTTCCTTACATCAATGTAGGTATAAGACACTATGCTAAGAGATGGGGATTCAAAGACAAAATAAAGAAGGATCCCTGCTCTTACTAAATTTACTTGGGGGTGGGAGGGGTATATGATAATTATAATTATTAAAGTTAGTAATTTATAATAGATAAATTATTAAGGTGAAATAGCTAGGAGGATCAAGAAAGGCTTTACTCAAAATGTGGCATATGAGCTGAGTATTGACAGAAACCAGAGATTCTAAGAGAAAGGAGTAGGGGGTACATTGCATGCATAGAGAACAATCTATGCAAAAGCCCTGAGGTAGGAATGAAATGCCTAGTTTAGGGAATGGCAAGTGGGCCAGTTTGGTTGGAAGAGAGTATGTGACAGGAGTGACACAAAATAAGCTTAGAAATGTAGCTGAAACTATATTGTGAAGGCTTAAAATGCCAAACTGAAGAGTCTGGATACCCTCCTAGTGGCAATAGGGAGCCACTGAAGATTCTTGTGTAGAGTAGTGATATACTCAGATTTGTCCTTTAGGAAGATTACTTTGGCAACTATATGGGGGATGGTTTGAAAAAGGGAAACATTCAAGTCAAGACTACAATGATAAAGCTATTACTATAGCCTAAGCAAAATATGATGAAGGTATAAACTATTGGGGCAGTATGGTATGGTAAAAAGAATTCAGACTCTGGAGGCAGAGGTCCAGAATTCAGATATATGTCTGATACCTCTCACCTATATGACCCCAGACAAGCCATTCAACTCCTTTGAGTTTTAGTAATCCCTTCTCTAAAATGAAGACGTTTGATTTAATAATTTCTGATGTCTCTTCCAGTTTTATATCTACGATACGAGGATGGTGGCCATATGAGCAGAGAAAAGGCAATGAATATGAGAAATGCTGTGGAGGTAGAAATAGAAAGACTTGGCAATCACTTGGATATAGAGGATGAGGGAGAGTGAAGAGATGAGAATAATTGAATCTGGTGACTTCTATGACTGTGGTGCTCTGAAAAAGAAAACTTGAAATAGGTATAGTCTTGAGAAATGGGGGAAATAATAAGTCCTATATGGAATATATCAAGTTTGAAATGTCCAACAGAAAGTTGATGTGGGAGTAGAACTTGAAAGAGAGAGACTAAAATGGGAAATATAGATCTAGGACTCACCTGAATGGGGTTGATCATTAAACCCTTGGTTTCTGATGAGATCATCAATAGACAAAGTATAGATAAAGAAGAGAAGAGGGCCCAGAACAGAGCTTTAGGAGACACTCACCAACGATAATCCAGCAAATAAGAATCTGATAAATTCTGCAAAATAACTTATGTTTTACTTCTCCCTCGGATAGTCAGCATTTCAATGAAACAGACTTAATGACCCAAATGCCTTCAAGATATACAGAGGAAAGAATAAAAAATGTAATGCAATAGAAAGAAAATTCAGGTTGAAATCTTCATTCTGTTATTATCTATATGATCTTGGGCAAGTCATTTAGTGCCTATGAGTCTGTTTCTTCATTTGTAAAATGAGATGATTGGATAGATGATTTCTATGGTTCCTTCTAGCTATGAAATCTGATCCCCCAAAATTAAGAGGCCTACTTTGCCCTAAGGAATACAAAAAGTTTTGAAGCAAACACTCTCAATACATCCTCAGAACATCTCTGTCCCAAACCTCAATAACTGATTTTTAAAATCATTTTTAAGCCCTAGGCAAGTAATATAACCTAGTTTAAAAATGCAAGATGCTAAGGCAGCACTGGATTACATTATTCCAAACCAGTTTGGATCCAAAGCTAATGACTTTGCAATTCTTATCTTTATCATTTTCTTCCAGTTTCCTAATGCTATTTACCATAAACTTCTAGAGACATCTCAGGGGACTAATTCTTTCTACTCCTTTCAAAACACCACACACACACACACACACACACACACACACACACACACACACACACAAATAGACAATTAGAAATTCAGATACCAGGTTGAGTGAAGTGGACTTTTAAATAATCATGCTTCAGCATTCCCCATAGATGGACAAAGGAGCCCATTCACATAACACATAGCTCATTTAAGTATTAATATATTACTATTGAGATGATAATGATGATGATGATGATGTTAATACTGGTTTATCTCCAGACGGAACCCAGCAAACAGTTAAGATCCAAGACTAGAACCAAAAGGCCTTTAGTAGGTAACATTCACATGAATTTGAATTCACTGACAAAGAAGTGAACAAATGGTTAAGTCAAGCAGATTTGTTTACAGAAATAGAAAAGTATATGACAGCAATAAGACCAGACCAGGCCACTACTACCAGAAATTATAGAAAGCTTATCCTTAAGGAACTTGGAATTAACTTTGCAAGGAAATGGTAGAAATATGCAACATAACACTTCAGGTTGCAAAATTTAGCATCTACTGAATACCTAGCAACACATGACCTGCTAGCTAAAATTATACACCAGAAGCTCACTACCTTTCATAAACTAACAGGTTATAAATTCCTTTCTTATAAATACAAACCTCAAAATATCCACAAGAATTTAACAATTTCACCATACTGGAACCACACCGTTATAAAAAAAAAACCTTTTACCCATTATTGCCCAAATATAATATTGATCTGTGAAAATTTAAGAACATTTTAATATATGTCACTATGCTAAATACTCAGTCTCTAAGCTATATGGAAAAAAGTTTCTGAATCATAGAAACCTAGCAAAAGAGATCAAAATTAGGTGGCAATAGGATAAAGTATATATCATATGTTAATGGAGTTGTCTCAAGTATGTTTTCAGTGAGTCTACAGACGAAAAGCTCATATAACAAAACATGTCTTCAATTACAAATGCCATTACTTTCTCTCTGTGAAATAGTCCACAAAATAGTAAATATAAAATAAAAAGCAGAATAATGACCTGTCCCAGAATCATTTCTATCCAAACACCACCAAATAATGAGAAAATATATCTATGTATATGTGTGTGTGTGTATGTATGTATCAGCAACAATTAGGAGTAAGGAGACAACTCCCAGCTCTATGAACATGTTGTATGACTATGGACAAATCACTTAACTTCTATAGGTTTCAATTTCCTCATCTATAAAATAATTGGTTTGCACTAAAGAATCAGTAAAGTCTCTGAACTCTAAAATTCTGTGATTATAACAATACTTCAATACCTTAGGAAAACTTGATTTTATCCATGTGGATGCTCCCTTCACCAACTATTAGCTCTGTTATTATCTAATCCTTTACCAATGGAAATCACAACTCCTTTCATACCTCAGTAAAACATTCTATGAATCGCTGAGGCAAAAAAAATATAACAATTTGTTGGCCCTATAATGATGAAATTCCCTTCCCAACTTTATTAATTTGGTGCTTAAATGTATACAGACTGTCATAGAGCTAATACCTGAAACCTTTCCAACTGGGAAAGACATGCTAGAGCTTACAAGTCATTTGTATAGTCTTCAAAAATCCAGGGTCACCAATTGATGGGTATCCCCTTAATTTCCAGTTTTTTTGTCACTACAGAAAGAGCTACTACAAATATTTTATGCATATAGGTCTATTTCTTCTTTCTTTAGGATAGAGGACTACTTGTGGTAATGCTGGATCAAACAATAGTTATGAATAGGTTAATAACTTTGGGGGCAGAGTTCCAAATTGCCGTCCAATGTGGCTAGACCAATTCACAGACGCATCACCAGTGTTTTCCCACAACCCCTCCAATGTTTGTCATTTTACTTTTTTGTTAACTTTGACAATACAATGAGTGTAATATTTCTATAAGAGTTTTGTCTTTTTTTTTCAATGAAGAAGGTAGATGGAAGAGGAAATAACGTTTTATTCATTGAAAAACTTTTTTTAATTTTAAATAAATAAAAGAACCCAGGCTCACCTTTATGCCATAACATATGAGAAAAAAAACTTGAAGGGATCATGTTTCTAATAATATATAATGTCCTGTATTTATTTATACTTTATTTAATATTTCTACTTTATGTTTACAAAGTACTTTACCTTTCAATACCTCACTTGAGCATCACAACAATCTTATAACATCAAGCAAAACAAACATTATTAACCCTGTTTTACAGATGTGGAAACTGAGTTCCTAAAATGTGAAATGGAATGCCAAAAGTCATAGTCAAATTAATTCAATTTGATTTAAACATTAAGTTCTTACTATACATATGGTACCTAATACCTTGATGAAGTCACTGTTCAGAGTGCCAATCCCCCCCAAAAATGTGTAAGTTATTGTTCTTGGTACTGGAAACATAAAAACAAAAAGATTTTATATTCTATGGGGGAAAAAATGGCAAGTACAAAAGAAATACCTAAGTATTCTTGGAACATGTGACACTAACAATTAGGGGATCAAGGAAGGCTTCATCCTGCAGGTGGCACCTAAGCTGAGCCTCAGAGAAATATAAGGATCTTGAAAGATGAAAAAGAAAGGATTATGCAATGGAAAGAACACTGGATTTAGAGTCAGGAAATTTAATTTAATTCTCAGCTCCACTATTAACTATGACTTTGGGCAAGTCATTTAGCCACTCTATTTATATCATCTCCAAAATGAGGAGGGGGTGGGAAAGAGAGACAAGATGATCTCTAAATCTATGATACTATGAAATGAGAAGGACATGAATTCAAGGCAAAGATGACAGCTTTGTAAATATATAGGGGTAGGAGATGGCATATAGAGTTGAGGAAATAGATATAGTTCAATATGGCTGTAGAGCACATGAAGGGAAACAATATGGAATAAAGCTTTAGAGATAGATTGGAGTTTTATTTCAGATGGAATTAAATAGTTAACTAAAGAGTTTGTATCTTAATCAAAGCCACTAATGGGTTTTTTAAGCATGACATAGTCAAACCTGTGTATGCATTAGGAAGATTATTTTGGTATACATATAAAGGGAGGAATTGGAGAGGAGAAAGATTGAAGGTCAGGAAACCAATTATAAAACTATTATAATAATGCCAGCATGTAGAAATTATAACAATAGGTAGCATTTATGTAGCACTTTAAAGTTTGCAAAACACTTTATAAAAATTTCATCTTAGGCTCATAACATCCCTTTGAGGTAGGTGTTATTATCTCCATTTTACAAATAATGAAACGATGCAGATACAAGGTAAGTGACTTGCCCGGGGTAACTGAGCTAATATCTAAAACAAGATTTGAATTCAGGTCTTGCTGACTCCACATCCAGCATTATATTACTGAGCAACCTGGCTGATGGTGAGGGCCTAAACTATAGTAGTAATTATAGAGACAGAAGCAAAAGATATGTACATAAAAATCAATAAGATTTGGTAAACGAATGAATGTTATGAAATGGTGGTTCTAAATAACCTAGTTCTAGTCTCCCCTCTCACCTCTATCTTCCTTTCAGACTAATTCTAAAGATCTATTTTTTCACTTTGCTACATTTGCTTTCTGTCTAGAAGCCTGCTTCTTAGTTATCTACTCTGTGAGATTTCCTTCATACTCATTTCAAGAGAAATGCTGACCTGGTTATAACATTATTACTTGGTCTGGACACCCCCAGGTCTAATTGAATACAGTGTTCCTAAATGGGATTAAAAGGTCAGCAGCCAAGTAAGATGTGGGATTCTCAACAGCAATGGATAGAATTGACCTCCTGAGTTTGAGACAGCTTGAAAGGTTTCCTATTAGACCATCAAGCAAAATGTAATAGCCACCACAAGCATCACCCACTGTGTTACTCTTGCAGAAGATGACTTAACTAGACAGATATGGACACAGTCCAGTTGTTTTCTTTCCTGCTTAGAACACAAATTAACGATCCCTCTCAATCAACAAGAATTTATTTAGTTCTTACTGTGTGCCAAGAAGATAAAGATGCAAAATGATATATTGAAAATACATTACCCCACTCCATACATATAGTGCATCCTGTCCAAGCTCAGTAGAATATCAGATCCTGGTCAGATGTGATGTTAAACCAGAAGGAGGGTGGGACTTCAAAAGCTGTCCAAGGACATCTGTGGCAGCCAAGAGGTCATCTGTTCACCACTGTATCACCAGCTATTTCGCAGTTAGGAAAAAGCTTCAGAGGGAAGCTGTCCACAGCCGAAGTTCATTCAATGGAACAAGGAGGGGAGATTTATCCCCAAAAGCTGATGCTTGGGAGAAGGAGAGCAGCACTGGGAAAGAACACTGAGTTTGGAATCTGAGGATCTCAGTTAATGTAACTCTGCTATTTACTACCTATGTGACCTTAGTCAAGGCTCCACACTTCTTTGGGCTTCTGTTCTCTCACCTATGAAATCATAATCCCTAGACCCACGTTTTCTGCTTTTGCCCATTGCATCCTAATATTTTTCTATGAATTATCTTGATTCTGGAATCTGCTTATTGGTTATCTGTTTTTAGCTGTTCTGTTAAAGGATCAATTTTTTCAATGACAAATATTTTGTCCTAGATCAATAACTGAGACATTACTATTGCAAACTACCTGACCCAGAACTCGAATTGCCAGCATTAAGACCTGAAGAGCCCTCAGCTACAAATCTTACTTAACCTGCCCCTTACTCAACACCTAGGCAGGGCCAGGTGGAACATATTCAACCATTCTTGAGTAATTAAACAGCTCAGACCCTTTGCTACATCTCATTCTTTCCTTGCTCTACTCTGGCCTAATTCTTGGCTGTTCCCTGAACCAAATCATGGAGCTAGAAGACACAGAAGCCACATAGTCCAACCCCCTCATTTTACAGATGTAACTGATATATATGGAAATAAAGTGGCTTTTCCAAGGTAAAACAGGCAGTAAACACCAGACCAGGAATTTGAACCCATGGCCTCTAACTCCAGAGACAATGTTCTTTCCTCTGAACTATGCTTCCATATATCTGTTTTTCCATTTGTTGAACTTCACAGCTTCATTTTTTTTTCCTCCTCATGGTTTAGTTTCCCCAGTTCTTCAGGAGCATGGCTTCCTCATTTAGTTTGTTCTCTGATCCATTCCTGTGTCTTACTGTATGTAAAGTACTTAATACTGTAATCAGCCCTTGTTCTGCTCAGAGTCCAAAAAAAAAGAATGAAACATCTTACCCATAAGAGTTAGAATTATTTATCTATCAGCACTGTTACCTGTAGTGTGTACTCCAGCTATGAGTCACTGACAGTGACTTTATACCCAGGATCCCTGTTAGAATCCGGGGCACTTTTGCTTCTGTTCTTCAAGTAGTAATGAGTGGGAGGTGGGCCACTACAGCTATTCCATCATAAGAAGGTCACCGTCAGCAATAACAGGTGAATTAGGTAAAACATTGGTTTAACACACTAGGCTCATCATTCCTGGTACCATTTTTCTAATGCTTCCTCTAATCTCAGATTTGGCCCCACAGACCCAGATCACAGAACTGCAATTGGAAATAAGCTCAGAATCAATCTAATCTAACCCCTCTCTCAACAAAAATTCTATTCTGAAACATCACTGCAAAAAGTCATCCAGCCTCTGTGTCAAAACCTCTAATGAGGTTTTCCATAAAGCCTCTATTGAGGCGAAGCCCACCATATCTTATGGCAACTCATTATACTCCAGGATGCTCTGGGCCTCAAAAACTTCAACCTATTACTTCCAGTTCTAGCCTCCTGGGCCAAATAGCTTAATCACCCTTTCATGTGGCAGCCCTTCAAATACCTAAAGGGAGCTATCATTTCCTCTCTGAATCTTTTCCAGAATAAAAGAATTCCAGTTCCTTCTATCAGTTCTTATGTGTCATGTTCTCCAGCTTCATTACTAATAGAGATCAGTCTCCTATAGATTTGCTCCTGTATGTAAATGTCCTTCCTAAAATGTGGTACCCAGAATTGAACATTGCTTCTGCCCCTTCAATTATTTTGCCCTCATAAGCTACTCATACAGTATGACTTCCCATTAACTTCTTCAGAGTTATGGATATTAAATATTGTCCTTTATGCTGCCTTCTCAAATGACAAGATTTTGCACTGTCATTTCAGGCTTTGAGTAAACTGCCCTTTCTTATTATCCTGTACACACACACACACACACACACACGCACACACACTTTTCACCATATAAGTTTCATTTCATCCATTGTGCAAAGCCTCACAGCCCTATCTATGAAGTCCCAGATGAGATTCCATTATGATACTACGTTTAACATTGACAAGACTTTCCTCAAGCTATAGAGCCTCTGCATACCTTATAACCTAACAAACACTGCCTTAAACAAAGAAAATGTCATGCTAAAGTAGTAGATCCATCAATTAACAGTGAGGCACTATGGCCAGGACCATCTTTCTCACTAAAACAACTTAATTCCTGAGGTCCCAGGCTCAGGTGCTCTCCCTACCTATTTCATTTCCTGAGGGCCAGGCAACCTACTATACCTATCTTTCAAACAAATTTTGAGAAAAGAAAATTTTGAAAGTGCTACCTAATAATCTAAAGCAACTCGACATGAAACTCAACTAAAGTGAGAATCCTCAATAGCCTAACTGCCAAGACTTTGGATTTCAATGAAACTAGCCTTCTACTAAGATACCATATAGACTCCACGTAGAGGCTCTAGAGAGTTTTTGAGAATCCCATTAAAAGTCAAGGGCCATGAACAGATTCTACAAATCCAACAGAGACACAGATCAATGCTAGAGCACATGACCTTCTTCCATTTATTGATTTAGTGGTCTAGAATGGAACTATGCTGGCTGGCAATTTTCTGGAGAAATCAATGCCATGCATTATAAGCTTGCCCAGATGGAGCAGGATATAGAATTGGATTTGGAGTTAGAAGCCCTGAGTTCACATCTCAGCTGTTTCATACCTCCTGTCTGATCCTCAACAGGTCACTTAATCTATGTCTCATTTCCTCACTTGTAAAAAAAAAAAAAAAGGGAGGGGTTGGATTAAATCAACATTTCTTTACATATAGTCTGTGAACTTGTGTGTGTATACATATACATGTATGTATGTATATATGTGTGTGTGTTATATATTGCTAACAATATTTAAATATAATTAGTTTCCTAATTTATCATTGGTAATTCCTGATTTGTTATGCTACATATTATGTTTACACATTTAAAAATATTCTGAGATGGGATCAATGACACACAAAAAAAGGTTAAGTACTCCTGGACTAGATGATTTTTAAGGTCTCTCCTTGCCCCAATTTCTATAATTCTATGATTTCTATAAGAAAACCTCTGGATTTTATGTTGCTTGGGCTTTCATTAACAGGCCCTTATCCCCTCATCCAGAACTGCATCTTCATGTACCATCCTCTAGCTTACAAACCAGAGAAGCTCTCCACTTACCCAGCAATAGGGAGGGGCCATATTTGCTTAACAAATGTTTATTACCACTATATGCAAGGCAAAATATTCAGTACTGGAAATACAAAAAAATTTAAAAGATATACTCCCTGCCATCAAGGAACTTACATCTCATTGAGATAGGGCACATACATAAGTAAATATGATATGAGACCGAATGTGACAAAGATGAAGGAAAAATCCAGACAATGTGCTATAAGAAAATCTAAATAGAATAGGATCACTTTGAGATGGGGGAATTAGGAAAGGTTTCACATAGTACATGGTACCTTAGCTGAACCTTGAGGGAAAAGAATGACTCCAACAGATAAAGTTATGAAAAGCATACTTTTTGGACATGGGGAGGGCCCAGACAAATGCATAAATAAAAGAGAGAGTAGTATAACATCTTTATACGAAAATATCATAGGGTAGGATTGGTTCTTACACTGCTGTCCTATGCTGCCCAGAGTTCCATCTTGACAGACCTAACATTTTTGGCTTTTTTGTGAATGATAATCTTTCTGAGACAGCTCTTCCCACCCCAGCACACACAGACACAGACACACACACACCCCAGACATTTGTTCAATTCCCTAACAAAAGCAGAGTCACCAAGGAGGGAACCAAGAAGGAGGGAAGTGAGACCCATGCCCTGTGCTGCTTGTTCATACCTAGAGCACTGTGTTCATTCTAGGAAGCACATTTCCGAAGGAACAAAATGGAGTTGCCAAGCTAGAGTGCATGCAGACTAAGGTGACCAGGACGGGGATGTATTAAATGAAGATTGGCTGAAGCAACTACAGGTATTTAGTATGGCAACGAGTAATGTGTGTATTGTGCAATATAAAAACAAAATATAGATAAAACTGTAAGTGGCCCCAAAATGCCTCTAAGTGTCTGAAGGGCTAATATGTAAATGGAATATTAAATTATTTGTGTAGTTCCATGGGAATCACAAATTCAGAGCTAGAAGGGACCTTAAAGGTTATTGGGTCTAATAACTTCATTTTATGAATGAGGAAACTCAGATTGAGAAAGACTAAATGACCTACTGAGGGATACACAGCTAGTAAGTGTCTGAAGCGGGATTTAAAACCAGATCTTATCCAGAATCCAAGCCCAATGCTCTATCCACAATGCCACACTACATCTATGAAGAAGTAAGAGTAATGGGAGAAGTTTACAGGAATGTAGGTCTAACTTAACACGAAGAAAATCTCTTTAAAATTATATCTGTCTGAAAAAGGATTATAAAGTCATAAGTTTAGGGCTGGAAGGGACTTTACAGGTCATCTAGTCCAGCCCCTTCATTTTATAGATGAGGACATCGAGGCTAAGAAATGTTGTTACTTTCACACAGAGTAAGTGCCAGAGTCAGGATTCTAACCCATATTCTCTGACTTCCAATTTACTGCTTTTCCCACAGCACCAGCTGTCCTATGCAGTAATTAGCTTCCCAATACTTGAAATAGTAAAACAATTTCTTCTTGGTGGTCTAGAAGAGATTCCTGTGTTATGGTGTACAAACTCTAAATTTCCTTCCAACTTTTGAGATTCCATGACTGTAAGCTCAGCACTGCTATCAAAGGGGAATTTGATGTTGCACTATTTACCTACACTTCAGCTTTTGTAATGATGGTTGTAAGTTCAAGTCACTCTTTGCTGTTTATCATTGCAATGTATAGAATTAAAATAATGAAATTCTGCCCAAGCTTTTAATTCAGAACCATGATTTGGGATTCAGAGGTGTAGGTATATTAAGAGAAGGAGCATAGAGTAGTAGATAGAGAGCTTGTCTCAGGGCCAAGAAGACCTGAGTTCAAGTTCACATACTGTCACTATCTGTGTGACCCTAGAAAAGTCACTTAACCTCTTGTTTCTCTAAGAAGCTCTCTAAATCAAAGTTGCAGAGATATTACCAGCTGCATTGGTAGAGAGAAATTCTTTTTATGGATTTCTCTTTACCAATGAAATCACAAGTCCAGTCCCCATCCTAAATACTAAGAATTAGTATCAGTTCTATCACCTGGAACCCTTTCGATTTTTTTCTCACCAGATGCTAACCCATGGCTCTTGATCCTTGCTCTTTCTAATATCAATATATTATGCACATTTATGAATATGTAGACATATATGTCTCCGTATATATACCAGGTCTATGAATTCATTTGTACAGGGAATTCTCAGTAAGAAAACTCCCTTTTCCAATATAAATCAGCATCTACTACACAACTTATAGTCTTAGAGTGTTACCTGGGGTACTGAGAGAGAAAGTTACACAGCTAGTATGTGTCAGAGGTGGGTCTTAGACCCAAGTCTTCTTGACTCCGTGGCTGACTCCAACCATTAAGCAATGCTTCCCCTAAAAATATAAATATACTTATGATCCTACAACTATCAACATCTATATGTGTGCCCTAACTCCATGCTCTAGAAAATTATTAAAGTAGCTACTGTGTGTATGGTTTTACCTCTCCTGGGCACTGGAGTCACAAAAATGAAATTACTGCTTGAAGTAGTTTAGAAATAGATGAGAACTGCCACACTGGGCAATCATTTCATGGTCTGGGGCGGGGGTTGGTGGATAAAGTAAGAGGGAAGAAATACAGTTTTTCCATTAAAACACAATCATTGACATGTTAATTGATTTTGCTAAACTACTTTTTTTCTTTCTTTTTTAAGAAAGAAAGAAGGGATGGAATGCTAGTCAGTTGATTTGAAGGATTCTGTATGCTCTAAAAAGCTGTTTGAGAGCCAGAGTCACAGCTTGGCAGGGACCTAAGGTCAGGGCTACTAGGATCTGTCAGGCATTTCTAGCATGTGAATAGCTATTTGTCTTCCCCCTGCAGCACGAATAAATGGAGTCTTCTTGGAAGAAGTCCTGTTGGACAGGGTCTAGAGTGGAGCATGTATTTAAATCTCATGGTCTCCCCAACATTAATTTACAGGTAGTGATGACTTAGGAAATTTTTTTTTAAGAATTTTGCCTGTGCAGCAGGACCTGACCTTTTTTAATGCACCAGAGAATGAGAAAAAGAAAATGGTTAACTTCCCTTCTCTAAGTTGTACCTATAGGACTCATGAAGTCATATAGACAAATTATTCAGGCCTCCATGGACTTCTAAAGCTTGCTCTTTCTATGGTATACTCTCTGCATGTCAAAAACAAAGGATGTGATGGCCAACATTTCTGTGCCTTCTCTGAACTTTTCCTGTACTTACACACACATAAACATGGATATACACACACTCTCGCTACACAGTCTGCTGTTGAAAGTGGGGTCTCCAAATATTGTATCTCAAATAGATGTCTGCAAGCTGATTAGTCTGTGAATAAAAGTTCATCATAGAGTAGCTTCCAATAGCTCTGGCAAACTCCAAATTTTAACAGTACATCTAGACAAACAGTGCCACACAATAGGATCCCATGCTTCAGAAGACAAATGACAGGGCACCTGTACTTCAAACCAGTAACCAGAACCCTGGGCCAAGAATAGGACACAGATCACTGCACTGAGGGACATAGAATCATAGCTCTAGAACAGGGGCTCTTAAATGAAATCCATAGACATCCAAAAGGTCTGGGTATAGATTTCAGGAAGATCATGAATTTAGGTGGGAAAATTACATATTTATTTTCACTAACCTTGGTTTTCTCTGTAATCCTGTGTATTTCATTTTATATACGTAAAAATATCATTCAAGATAAGGTCCACAGGCTTCATGAGGCTGCCAAAGAGGTCTATGCCTTTTGAAAAGTTAAAAATCTCTGATCTAGAAGTGTAAGAGACCATTCATTTTACAGATGAAGAAACTAAGTCCCAGACATCAAATGACTTACCCAAGGTAAAACAGATAGATAAGAGAGTTGATATTCAAAGCTAGATCCTCCAACTCAGAATTCATCCCTCTTCCTACTGAAACAGGGAAGAAGAGACAGTCCATCAAACATTCAATGGACCACTTAGTTAGATTAGGGTGGCCACAATGGGCAGCAACCAGGGCACTCTGTATAGGGTGCATAAATGGGTAGGATTCCTGCCAAATGTAGGTTCAGTCACTAGAAATACCAGTAGTAGCAACACATCAGGTACAACAGAGGGACAAGCCTGCTCCAGTTCAAACCAAGCCAGGGCCTTACTCAGGCTTGTGTTTGCCCTGGTGGTATAAACACAGCAGCGTCCCAGGGGAAACATATTTGGAGTGAGCAGCTGTGTTTCCAGGGCCACTAATAAGCAATATAACCTTAACTCAAATCCAATTCTCCTGATTACAAGACCCTTGCTTTTCCCACTATTCCACACTATACAAATACATGAGTATGTAAGAATTTAAATATATTTATGAATCTGTTAGCCAGAATAGGAAGCAGTTGTTAACATGCCCTCTACAATGATCTAATAATGCCAAGAGGTTGGACTCCAGGCACAAGCATAGTAAAAGCCCAGCCAAGCATGGGGCAGCTGCTTCCAGTTCTTTCCAAGTGCCAGTAATGGAAAGCAAGTCCATATTTAAAAGTGTCACAGCATTGGTTGATGCTAGTGATCTTGAAGCCAGACCAATCAGTTTTAAATGAGCCAACAACAGAACCATTTTGTACCAGAGAGGCAGATTTATATCTCAGATGATTGCAACAGGGTCACAGATCCAAGTGAACTCATTTATTCCTTGTTGTCTTGGAGTTCCATATTTATCTATCCTCACCTACTAAATTAGTCTGATTCCCTAGGATCTCCTATGATGTTCATAGCCCCGAGGAGGGAAGAGAAGGAGAAAGAGTTCCTTTGGCCAGTGCTTTGGGGAAATTCTCTTACTTGGTGACCTCATTAGCTCCAATAGTTTTCATTATCATTTGCCTTCAGAAAATTCTCGTCAAAGAAGTTGCTGTGCTCTCTCTGTGAGCAAAGCAGAATTGCAGTAGCTCAGAAGAAATGTGAGATAAGCAAATTTAAGGACATCTTCACTCCAAATATTCATATGGACTATCTATGCCCAATGATCAGCCACAGACAGACATACTGTAATTTGAGCCCAACACAGTGATGTTATTTTGGTCTTGTTTGAGCATGAGAACAACAACAAAAACTCAATAAATTCCAATGACCCCCTACTGTCTCTTGAAACAAATATAAACATCTCTGTTAATCTTCTAAGGACCTTCACAAGTTAACCACACCCACAGCTCTGACCTCATAAATTTCTCAATAAAACATAGGTGCCTTGATGGCAGAAACCATGTCATTTTTGTCATTGCATCCCCAGTGGCTAGTCCAATACCTTGCACACAGTATGGTAGGCATTTAATAAGTGCTTGTTGATTGACTGATTGAGTAAGGATCCCAGAGATTCCTTTTAGTTTTGTATGTTTATAGACAGCAGAAGAGATTTAAAGTCAGGACCTTGACCTTTCCACTAGATGAGTTCTTAGAAATACTCAAAAGCCAAAAGAGAATCATAAACCTTTGAGAAAACTTTGGCATGCTGAGCCAGACAATCCACAGAACATTGGATAGAGTAGCCATTAGTGAATTTTATGGGTAGACATCTTAGAGATATTTAAAGCCATTTGCCTATCTAAGTTGTACTTAATTGCAGGAATTGTGTGAATGGTGTCTGTTCCTGCTATAGCCAATCACCAACATGAGTCCTAAACTAACTTGAATCCTGGCATATACATATATGTGTGTACGTGTGTGTATATGTGTGTGTGTATATATGTATATATAATGTGTGTGTATACACACACACACGTATACACGCATGATGGTGTGACTATTTGCCAAGACCTCCTTCTTTCCTCCTCCTCATGTCATAGCATTCAGATACCTTCTGCCACTATTTCCTCCTTCACCTCTATTTCACACGAAGAACTGGTATTTCTTTTTACCAAGGAAAACCCCTCTACATGCAAAAATTATCCCATTCCATCATGTCTTCTCCAGTAGATTTCCCTATCAATCATCTCTACTCTCTCACCAATCTTCAATCACTTTAATCACACCTGAGAACCATGGGAGTACTCTAAGTCCCAGACCTTCTCTTCTCACACTATACTATTTCACATGGTGATCTCATCAGTGCCCATGGCTTCAATTATGATGTCCTATGCAAATGACTCTTAGATATATCCGCTATCTATGACTTAGATATACAGACCTAGCCACTCTGATCACCTCCAGTCTTGCATTTCCAATTGCTTATCAGATATTTTGAACTGGGTGCTCCATAGACATCTTAAACTTAACATGTCCAAAACTTAACTCTTTATCTTTCCCCAAAAACCCCCTTTGTCTTCCTAACTTCCCTGCTGATGGTACTACTATCCTCCCAGTCACCCAAGTTCACAACTTTGACATCATCTTCAACTTTTAACTCTTTCTCTCACCCTCCATATCCAATCAGCTGCCATGTCCTGTTGTTTCTACCTTCATATCTTTCATTTATCTCATAATATTTCCTCTGACAATGTCACCACCCTAGTGCAGGGTCTCATCACCTCATGACTGGACTAGCCTATTGGTTATTCTCCTTGCCTCAAGTCTCACCCCCATTCCAGTTAATCCTCCACTCATCTGTCAAACTGATTTACCTAAAATAGGCCTAACCATGTTACTCCATCCCCACTCAAAAAAGCTCCCTATTATCTCTAGGATCAAATATAAAATTCTGTTTGGTTTTTAAAGTACTTCATAATCTGGCCCCTTCCTACCTTTCCAGTCTTCCTATATCTTAATCTCCTCTATATACTTAATGATCCAGTGCCACTGATCTCCATGCTGCTATTCCTCACACAGATAATCCATCTCCCAACTCTGAGCATTTTTCACTGACTGTCCTTCATGCCTAGAATTCTCTCCCTCATCATCTCACTTCCTGGCTTCCCTGATTTCCTTCAAGTTTCAGCTAAAGTCCCACCTTTTGCAAGAAGACTGCCATAGTCCTCCTTAATCTTAGTGACTTGCCTCTGAGACAACCTGCAATTTATCCTGTATATGTCTTGTTTGTACACAATTATTTACAAGTTGTCTTCCCCATTTGACTGAACTCAGGGACTGAGTTTGAGATCAGGGACTGGTTTGTTTTCTTTTTTTGTTTTTACTGTTTTTCTGCTTGTATCCTTAGCATTTAGCACAACCTCTAGTATATAGTAGGCACTTAATTAATGCTTATTGACTATATCAGCACCACAGTCAATGCAATGTCATTGTCAAATGTATCAAAGTTGCAGATGTATCATATTCTGGGAAATGGTGCAGTATGTGGAAGAGATCCATATATTATCAATCTCATTCTCTCTTTGGAAAATGAGAATCTGCAGCATCCGAGCAACCTTGAAAACTGCTAGGACTATCAGTAAAATTTTCACAAGGCTCAAATAGCAAAGAATTTTCTCTTCTAGGAGGCATACTGTCATAGCTCAATACCACCACTTGGACTCCCAAGTGACCTCAGAATCTGAATGCTGCATAAAAGACAGCTTTAGATTGAAAAAATAGTAATCTCAAGATTTTTCAAGCCAATTATCAACACAATAGATTTTCACAAATCATAGCAAACAATGAAGTTTTCCCCCCAGGTTCTTTATATAATTTTCCTTGCTTTTCCTCTGTTTCCTTATAAGAGACTTTCTTACAAGTAAAGAAAAGGAAAAGGATTTTTTCTAGAGGGTGGTAAATAAGGACCCTTACAATGGCTAGTTACCCCTCCTCTCACATGCACATACAAAGTGACCACAATTGAAATCTTTTCTTCTAACCTAAATTATATTTGCTTAAATATTGGAAAACCCATCCTTATATAGACCCACAGACAAAATTTAAAACCTAAAATTCTGGGAACTACTTTTACCCAAAGACAAAGACTGTTCTCAGTTGTTCAAACCCACCATGTAAAATGCCCTTAGTCTGAGCAGAAAGACACACATTAAATTGATATTGAGCCTTTAGCTCATAGGCAGTGACATGAGGCTGAGTGGAAGAAACATCATATACAATCATCATCCAAGGTAAAAAGGATAAACTATTGTCTCCTCTTGAGGCATCAGAGAGAGCTAAAAGATTGATTTCTAGCCATGAACAATACCCCCAGAAAAGTGGAGAGGAGAGAAGAGAGAGGAGGTGTCCTGGTTGCTTTTTTGTTCCATAAGTATGACTCACACATATGACTCACTCGTTCTTGCACTCTGGCCAAGAAAGACAGAGAAATGAGAGAATGATCATAAAAAAGAAGAGGCCAGCACTGTGCTTCTATAAACACCATTTTTCTTTCTCTCTCTCTCTCTCTGTCTCTCTCTCTCTCTCTGTCTCTCTCTCTCTCTCTGTCTCTCTCTGTCTCTCTCTCT
>NW_020940527.1:17917741-18150898 GCF_900497805.2 Vombatus ursinus
TCTCTCTCTCTCTCCTCCTCCTCCTCCTCCTCCCTCCCTCCCTCCCTCTCCCTCTCTCATCTTGCCAAAGCTTGTAGCTATGCTTTCTACATTTTACATTTGTGCACTTGCCAGCTGAGGCCAAGGACCAAAATGAGCCACAACTTTCAATTAAATATACCCTGAAAACTCCAAGTTCATTTTTGGCCAGGTTTTTTAACCACACTTCGCTGCTGTCTATAGCCAGGGAATCCCATTTATCTTTTCTTTTGTGTTCTACTTCCAGGGGGAAAATCTGGACCGACAGATTGCTTCATTTGGGAGAATTTAGGGGGAGAGTTAGTCCATATGAACAATGGGACAAAGTGAAGTATGGATTCAGCAAGTGCCTGGCTAGAAACTCAGTGATGATTAGCTCCCTCCCAAAAAAATGAGATCTTAAATGAACAGAATGATTTTTTTCATTTCCCTGAAAATTCAAAGCACATGGCTAATAAATATTAATCGTATCAAAAATAATACATTAGATATCTTACATTATAAAAAGCTACCTTTAGTTATAAAGAGGGTAAGTAATTAGACCAAGGTCACAAAACTATTCGATGGCAGATCTGAGCATACAGTTTATGTTATAAGTCTCTCAATTCCATGCAATATTCACTCTCATCACAATACCATTATTATGGTTATGCTTTTATACCAGATTAAAATGAAAAATTCATCATCTGGATTTTTCCATATTCCATTTTTAGCATTTTTCCTTTAGTAGCAGCATGATGGTGACTTAGGGATGTCAAAATGTAGTTCAATTCAACATTTATTAAATACCTATTATGTGTGATATGAGAGGTATCATGGTGTAATGAATTAAGTAACTGCTTAAGGATCAAGTCAGCAAGATCTAGGTTAAAGTCCCACCTTAGACCCATCACTGACCATACGATGCAGCCACAAGTCACTTAATCCCAAAGTCCTTGGGTAACTCTCTAATACTATAAGTTGTAGAGCACATGCATGCAATCACTGATAAGGTTCCTTAACAAAAACTCTCTACATAGAAGAAATTAGAGCTACTCTGGACTCCTCACCATCTCTCACCCTCCATATCCAATAAAAGGTACGTCTATATATGTATATTTGTGTGCACAGGCATATACTTACACATGTGTGGATTTTGGTACAGTTTTTCTACATTTGTGATTTCTTTGGTTTAGGGAGCTCACTGGTATATATACATATAATGTACAAGGCACTGTATGAGTATTAAGTGCTGGCAATACAAACATGTAAATATAAAAAACAAAATAATCCTTACCCTCAAAGAACTCGTGTGGTTGTGGTTGTGATTTGTCCTTTGTTCTCAAAGAGGAACATGAAATCAGGGAGATGATGATATGACTTGCAATTGACTTTGATTTGAGTGAGGGAAAGCTATGCAAAGTCACCAGCCTCACTTTCTCCTACAGAGCCTTCTGGGTCCAGTAGCCAGATATTATTGATCAGGACAACTTGAGATGGCCCAAGATGCAGTAGCCCTTTTAAACCTTAAGGGAAGACCCTCAGGGTTGCTAGTCAAAAGAGAAACAGTTACCATTTACATTCACTCTGAGCCTGGAGGCTCAAAAATAACCATTAAGTGGTGCTTGAGCAGGGACCTACTGTTGTCCAAACACTGATATCAACAGTGAATTGGGTTTAAGGCTTGGTCTTTGAGAAAGAAATCTAACTGGTAAACCCCAAGTTAGTTAGGCAGCTTTCAGCCATCAAAATTTACCTTCCTTTGGGCAGAACACCCTCAGATAAGGGAAGACAAGAGGACAGGGAGGAGCTGAGTTGCCCAACTGGAAATGGCCATCTGGGTCCCCATTCAGGCAGCTTGGACTGCTCACAGATTGTGGTTCGTCCTTCCTTCTCAAAGAGGATAACACATCACACTAGTAGGAATGATATATGGCAAAATGTGCTAAAGGCAAAAGAAGGATCCAAAGTACAATTAGAAATTTATGAAGAAGAGGCTACATTCAGCTTGGAAGTGAGGGAGTTACAAAAGGCTCAAAGAAGAGGCAGCACCTGAGCTAGACCTGGAAGGAAGAAAAGGATTTCAACAGGCACTGACATGGATGACATACATTTCAGGCATATTTCCTTGGAATATAGAACCTACAAAGCACAACAGTTTGAAATAAGATAGGGAAGATAAGTTGGATCCAGCTCAAGAGGAACCTTAAATTTTAACTAAGGAATTTGTATTTTTATAGAAATTAGTAATAGGAGTTTTAAGGTCTTACTAGAAGATCTACAATCCCTAGGAAAAACCTTTGGGATACAGAGAGGAAAGTGACTTATAAATCCTTATACCTAAAAGTGAGATTAAAAAGAAAATTCAGAAGAAACTCAAACTCTTTGCAATCTTATCAACCTTAGTTTCAGTTTCCAATAGAATGGAAGTTCCCTGAAGGCAGGCATTTTCCCACTTTTATATTTGTATCCTGGTGCCTGGCACATAGTATGCACCTAAATACTTGTTGATTGATTAATTTCCTCATATGTTATATTTCCTCACCTGATCACCCTCTCCTCCTTGACACCTCTTCTTTCTAGGTATTCAGGACACCATTCTGCCCTGGTTCTCCTCCTGTCTGTCTGACTGTTCCATCTCTGTCTTCTTCGCTAGATCCTCCTCCAGATTATATTCACTAGCCATAAGTGTCCCTAGGGGTCTTGTCTTGGGTCTTCTTCTCTTCTCCCTCTATACTAATTCACTTGGTGACCACATCAGTTCCCATGAATTTAATTACCATCTCTATGCTGATGATTCTCAAAATTACCTATCCTGCCCCAAACTTCCTGCTAATCTTTCATTTTACATCTCCAATTGCCTTTCAGACAACTCAAACTTTATGTCAAATAAAGATTTTAGCCTCCATATGTCCAAAATGGAACTCATTACCTTTCTCCCTAAAATGTACCCCACTCTTACTTTCCCTATTACAGTTTAGAAGCAACACTATCCACCTACTGCCTTGGGCTTACAACCAAGGAGTTGTTCTGGACTCCTCACTATCTCTCACCCCACACATCCAACCTGTTGCCAAGGCCTGTTGACTTCACTTTTACAACATCTCTCAAACATACCCCCTTCTCTTCTCTGATGCTGCCACTACTCTAGTGTAGGCCCTCATTATCTCATGCCTAAATTACTGCAATAGTCTTCCAGTGAATCTACCTGCCTCAACTCTCTCCCCCATCCAACTCATCCTCCATTTGACCACTAAAGTGATTTTCCTAACGCACAGGTTTAGTCATCATCATCCCCTAGTAAATAAACTCCAGAGGCTCCCTATTGTCTCTATGGGCAGATACAAAATGCTCTATTTAGCATTCAAAGTCCTTCATAACTTAGCCCCCTCCTACCTTTCCAGTCTTCTTCCACCTTATTCCTCATTGTATACTCTTTGATCCAGTGACACTGACTATTCCACAAACAAGACACTCCATCCCTCTGAGAGGCCCCTGGCCTCAGAATTCTCTCCCTCCTCTTCCAACTACTGACTTCTTAGCAAAGATACTGAAGTGGTTTGCCATTTCCTTCTCCAGCACATTTTACAGATGAGGAAGTGGGACAAACAGGGTTAAGTTACTTGTCCTGGGTCATCCAACTAGTAAGTGACTAAGGCCAGATTTAAACTCACAAAGATGAGTCTTCCTGACTCCAGGTCCAGCACTCTATCCACTGTGCCACCTAGCTGCCCCTATTGTCTCTCCCATTAGATTGTAAGCTCCTTGAGAGCAGAGACTATCTTTTGCTTCTTTTTGTGCCCCCATAGCTTAGCACAGTGCCTGATATATATTAGGTGCTTAATAAATACTTATTAATTGATTGACTATATAAGGGGGTTAAACAAGATGACTTCTTTCCTTTTCAGATAGAAATCTTCAATTCTGTGACCCCAAGGTCCAGTGAATCTGAAACCTAAGAGTCTGGCCACACACACAGCCCAGAGGTCTCTGGGGCAGGTGAGCTTCCTCCAGGAAGAGGAGTGAGCCAAAGAAAACAAAAGAGTTAAGAAAGATCAAGTTCTAGCTCCTTCTATATTTGCAGATAGGGTTAACTTTAGGAATTCACATAGTGTGGTCACTTTTTCCTTTCATTTGTTGTTGTTCATTTGTTGTTCTCTGTAGCAGCTATCAAAAAAAAAAGAAAAGAAAAAGAAAAGGGGAGGGAAAAAACTCAAATGGCATTTCTGTGTTTAATCCAGAGATAGTGTGGAAGAAGTTGGAAACCTGCATCACCTTGTGTAAGAGAGTTGAACAAAAGCAAGCCAGGACTAGCCAAGGGGCAGCAGCACTGATCACCTACAGTGAGAGCCAATGAGCCAAGCCCTGGGCCCCAAGGTAAAAGAAAGTAGAACTCAGAGCAGCAAGCTACTTCCCTGTGGCATCACATGTAATAATGAGTTACATTTATACAATCACTTCTGGGTTTGCCAGGCATTGTGCACACAGCAACCCACTACATTTCAAACAAAGGAAACAGAGGCATAAGGTGAAATGACTTGTGCAGGTCACATAGCTAGTAAGTGTCAAAGCTAAGATTCAAACCAAGTTTCCTCCTATCTCCAAGTCCAACAATCTTTCCTTTACACTATGATGTCTTTTAACATGGGCTGCCATTTGTACAACAATGTGTAAAATATGATTTTTACATCATTTTATAGGTTATCTTCCAAGTAAATAGTCTCATAAACTTTGGGTAAAATCATTTAGGATATGACAGACTTTGATATTTTGTCTTCTTTGGATCAGGAAGCAATTTTTTAACCATTAAAAGCAGCACTTAAAGAACATGCTTAGGGCTCACATCAACAGGCTCAACCTGTCTAGCCAGAGTCATTATGAGTAGTTTGGGCATTCAGGGAAACAACACAGCTAGGACAAGGAGAATGAAAGGACTCTCAAACCAATGTTTAATCCATCATGTGAAAATAGTACAAATACTTAAGACAAATTCAATTAAGCAAGAGGAAAAATTATTTACTACATTAACTCTACTTTGTACCCACTAGATTTTGATACCCTAGGGTAATGTCCCAGTTGCCCAACCCTAAGGATGACTCTGGGCCTGACTCTTAGGAAATTTCGCCTCCAGAATTCTTCATAAAAGTTCAAGGTGGAGAAGTACACAAAGAGAATAAGATTCAAGAAGTGCTTAAGTTTTAAAAATGCAGTGTCATTACTAACGAAATAACAGATTATAATATGATGAAAATAAGCCAACAAGTAGGTTTAGGAGATGTGTGTTCTAGTCCTAGTTTCGACAATGACCAGTATTGTGAATCTAGACCAGCCATGTGATCTCTCCAAGGCTTAGTTCCTTTAGCTTTAAAAAAAGGAATAGAGGAATAGACTAAATGATCTCTATGATTCCTTCTGGATCTGAAATTCTAAATCTATAAGTGAAAGAAACCCTTCTTCTAACATCACATCCTGACACACCATCAAATAGTACTCATTTAAATGTTAGCTCTCTGCCTCTAACCAGATGTGAAAATTCAGGGCACATCTCTACTTTGCACTTTTCAAAAACTGACATAAAAAATGGATTCTTCATAGATACTAAGAAGGACTCTTTCAATTTTGCTGCCAATTGTAAGCCTGTTAAGCTGCATACCCTTCTGATGATGAACTATAATAATGTGATTTATCTTAAAGTACTTAAACATCTCCATAAATTGGATTTACTTTATCTTTCTTTAAAGAAAAACCTTATTTGGTTTTCCAAGTTGTCCTTTTCACACAATATTGTTCTTCTTATGATAAACTGAGTTGTGTTTAAAAAAGAAGAAGAAGAAGAAGAGCTAGTTTCATATGACCCTGGAAAAGAATGTTATGATACTGTTTCTTCCTGGATCCAATTTCTATGTCTCTCTCTATGAACTATGTGGACTTCTATGGGACAATTCTCTTTCCTCTTATCACTAACCTTAAATATAAATACAAATGGCTTAATCTTCATAACTCCACAAGCAGTACAGTCATGTAGCTCACAAACATCCCAAACTTCCCATCTGCCTCCTAGGAAATCTGACTCAAATAAGTCAAGAGAAACGTTACAAATAAATGCTTTCAAATGCTTCAAATGTTTTAAGTAGATTTTTATTGATAACTTGTGTTTTTATATCACCTACATTTCCCACTGTGTCTCTCCCTCTCTCTCCCAGACAGCTATCCCTAATAATAAAGAAGAAAAAATGAAGGAAGAAAAGGGCATCAAAACTAACCAACATATCAAAAAAAACCTAGTGTTATATGCAGCACTCACTGCATCTGATTGTGAAATTATGATAACCAAGCTCACCGCCCCCCCCCCCAAAAAAAGAGATATGAAAAGATATTTCCCCTTTGTTGCAAAGGTTGGGGCTTATAGGTATGGAATGCTACTTGGCATTTTAATGGTCCCAGCTACCAATAAATGGCATAAGCTGCTTATGGGATAATGAGTTCACTGTCACAGGCAGTCATAAATTAAAGACTGAATGAGAATGTTGTATACCTTGGTATCAATTGAATTAGATGAACTCTGGATCCTTTCCCAAGTCAGTGAGTCCAAGCTTCTATGAAATGCATGACATCCATTTGCTATGGCCACAGATGCTACTTAATATTAAATCTGATTTCTATTACTAAACTTGAAACAAGGGGCAACAGGGCACAGTGGATAATGCATCAGCCATGGAAGTAGGAAGACCTGGGTCCAAGTCTTCCTCTTTCATACATTAGGTTGACTTTGGACAATTTATTCAAACTCTCATTACTCCTGGAAACTCTCTTAAAAATAAAAACTACAGGGGGTGGAGCCAAGTTGATGGAGTAAAAGCAGTGACTTGCTTGAGCTTTCCCCCAAACCCTTCCAAATACCTATAAAAAAATTGGCTCTAAACAAATTCTAAAGCAGCAAAACCCACAAAAAGACAGAGTGAAACAAATTTCCAGCCCAAGATAACCTGGATGGGTGATCAGAAAGGTATATCACGTCAGACTGTGAGAGGAACACAGTTCGGCAGGCGCACAGGCCGCAGAGAACCTGGAGAAGGCATCAGAAGACTGAATCGAGGGCAGCTTTGTCGGCTTCCAGACTTCCCAACCCATGAACACCAAAGACAACTTAGAAGGTCAGTGGGAAAAGTCTGTTTCTGCAGTGGTGAGAGAGAAGTATGGCGGGGTTACAGTCCTAGTGCCTGAGGTTGGCCCAGGTTGGCAGCTGCCTCCTGAACTTCTAGCCCACTGACTGAGGGGGAATTGAGTGGCTGATCAGAGGAGGATTGCAGGATCCTCTCTGTTGGTGCAGGATTGTCTTACTTTGCCCATGCTTGGATCTGGGTCACCGTTCTGGATGGCAGTCCTGCAGCAAGGAGGAGTTCTGTCATGGTGGAGCTTGTAGTGGCTGTGGAGAGAGAATCCTCCTCAAATTCCAAGACAGAAAAGAGTTCTTGTGGTCACTCATAGACCAGAGCACAGGCCAGGAAAGGAGTAAACACCTTGCCCTTGATCATATCACCTTGGAAGAACTGAAAATTTACAGGTCCCTAGAAGTATCTCTGAAAACAGCTGCACAAAACCCCTGAAGCTTGGGACAGTACATTCTCCACACTGGAAACAGACCCCTACCTTAACAAAGAGTTTATAACTCAAGTAATTGACCAGGAGTATGAGAAAATAGCACAAAAAGAGTCAGACTATATTATCTTATTTTGGTGACAAAGAAGATCAAAACATACAACCAGAAGAAGACAACGAAGCCAAAGCTCCTACATCCAAAGCCTCCAAGAAAAATATGAATTGGTCCCAGGCCATAGAAGAGCTCAAAAAGGATTTTGAGAAGCAAGTAAGAGAAGTAGAGGAAAAACTGAGAGTGATGCTAAAGGAGACCCAAAAAAATACTTAAGAAAATAACACCTTAAAAAATAGCCTAACCCAAATGGCAAAAGAGGTCCAAAAAGCCAATGAGGAGAAGAATGCCCTAAAAAGCAAAATTGGCCAAATAGAAAAGGAAGTCCAAAAGCTTATTGAAGAAAATACTTCCTTAAAAATTAGAATGGAGAAATTGGAAGCTAGTGACAATTTGAGAAATCAAGGCACTGTAACACTAATCTAAAAGAATGAAAAAAATAGAAGAGAATGTGAAATATCTCATTGGAAAAACAACTGACCTGGAAAATAGATCCAGGAGAGAGAACTTAAAAATTATTAGACTATCTGAAAGTCATGATCAAAAAAAGAGCCTAGATTATCAAGGAAAACTGTCCTGATATTTTAGAACCAGAGGGCAAAATAGAAATTGAAAGAATCCACCGATCACCTTCTGAAAGAGATCCCCAAAGGAAAACTCCTAGGAATATTGTAGCCAAATTCCAGAATTCCCAGGTCAAGGATAAAATATTGCAGGCAGTCAGAAAAAAAACAATTCAAGCATTGTGGAAACACAATCAGGATAACACAGAATTTGGCAGCAAAAATGGTTCAACATTAGGAATACAATCAACATAATTAATCATATTAAAACCCAAAACATCCCAAATCATATGATTATCTTAAAAGGTGCAGAAAAAGCCCTTGACAAACTAGAGTACTCTTTTATACTAAAATCCTTACAAAGTATAGGCATAGAGAGACCCTTTTAATATTATAAAAAGCATAAAACCAAAAGGAAGTATCATATGCAATAGAGATACACTACAGCCTTTTCCAATAAATGTAGGAATGAAGCAAGGATGTCCACTCTCCCCACTATTGTTTTATATAGTCCTGGAAATGTCAGCAATGGCAACAAGACAAAAGAAAAGAATAAAGAAAAATAAAGAGGAGATAAAACAATCCCTGTTTGCTAATGACATGATGATTTACTTGGAAAACCCCAGGGAATCAGCAAAGATATAATTGAGGCAACTAATAGCTTAAGCAAAGTTTCAAACTACAAAATAAATCCTCAAAAATCAATAGCCTTTCTATTTAATAATAACAAAACACAAGAAACAATAATAGAAAGGAAAATTCCACTCCATATAATTACAAAATAGATAAAATAACCCGGGATCAATCTCCCAAAGAACATAAAATATTTATATAGATTCAATTACAAAAAATTCCTTTAAAAATTAAAGAACAACTTAAATAGATCAATGAATTTTCAGTACTCCTGGCTATGTTTTCCCAATATAATAAAAATAACAATACTACCAAAATTAATTTACACTTTTAATGCTATACCAATCAAATTACTAAGAATGTACTTTACAGAGCTTGATAAAATAATAACAAAATTAATTTGAAAAAACAAAAGATCCAAAATGTCAAGTGAAATAATGAAGAAAAGTAAAGATTAAGGGAGAATAGCACTTCCAGACCTCATACTATATTATAAAGCTATAGTCATCAATGCAATCTGGTTTTTTTGGTTAAAAAATAGAGAAATAAAACAACATAACAGACTGGACCAGGAAGATTCAGAAACAATGGAACTCAATGACCCAGTGTTTGATAAAGTAGAAAACATAAGTTACCCAGGGAAAACTCCCTATTTGATTAAAAAAAACTGCTGGAAAAACTGGAAAACAGTCTGGCAGAAATTAGGCATAGACCAACACTTTACACCACACTCCATAAAATGCTCTAAATGGATACATGATCTTAATATTTAAAATCATACTACTTAAAAAACTGACAAGAAGCAGATTATGTGTCTCTCACAGTTATGGGTAAGAAATGTAGTCTTAACCAAATAAGAGATAGAGTCAATTACAAAAGATAAAATCAATAACTTTGATTACTTGAAACCGAAAAGCTTCTGCACAGACAACATTAATATATCTAGAATAAGAGGGGAAGTTGATCTAAGGGGAAAAATTTGTCTGATAAAGGTTTGGTATTCAAGATATATAATTAAGAAATAGAAAGGTAAAGAGAGGAACAGAGTAGACATACAATACACAGTAGTAAATGATTATTATAACCTTGTATTTGACGAATGCAGTGATTTAAGCTTTTAAGATGAGAATTTACTGGCAAAAATTGTTGGGAAAACTGGAAAGCCATCTGGCAAAAACTAGGTACAGATCAATGTTTTACACCACCTACCAATATAAGGTCAAAATGATAAGGACCTAGATATAAAGGAAGATATCATAAGTAAAATAGAAGAACATGCAACATATTACCTATCAGACATATGGATGGATAGGAAAAGTATTTATGAATAAACAAGAAATAGCACTATGAGATGCAAAATGGATAATTTTGATTATATTAAATTAGAAAGGTTTTGTACAAATAAATGTAACTAATGTTATAATTAAAAGGAAAACAGAAAATGGCAGGGGGGGATTTACAAATAGTTTTTCAGATGAAGGCCTCCTATCTTAAAAATAGAGAGAATTTCATCAAATTTATAAGAATATGAATTATTCCCCAATTGATAAATGGTCAAAAGATATGAACATATAACTTTTGGATAAAGAAATAAAAGCTATAATCATATGAAGAAATGCTCTAAATCATTATTGATTGGAAAATGCAAATTAAAATAACTTTGAGATATCATTTTACACCTATCAAATTACTTAAAATGATAGAAGGGGAAAATAACAAAGGCTGGAGGGGATGTAGAAAAATTGGAACACATTCACTGTTGGTAGAAGTGTGAACTAATCCAACCATTTTGGAGAGTAATCTGGAATTATACCCAAAGAATTATTAAAACTGTTTATACTCTTTGACCCAGCAATACCACTATTAGAACTGTTTCCCAATGTAATCATGGAATAAAGAAAAGAACCTATATGTTCTAAAATATCTATAGCAGCTCTCTTTGTGGTGGCAAAGAAGTAGAAATTGAGGGGATACCCATGAATCAGGGAATGGCTAAACAAGTTGTGGTATGTGATCATGATGGAAAACTACTATGCTGTAAGAAATGATGAGCAGGTTGATTTTAGAAAAACATAAAAAGACTTGCATGAAATAATGAAAAGTGAAATAGCAGAACCAATAGAGCATATATAGTGACAGCAATGTTGTTCAAAGAATAACTGTGAATGACTAAGCTATTCTGAGTATTATAACTATTCAAATCAACTACAAAGGATCTATAAAAGAAAATGCTATCCACCTCCACAGAAATAAATGATAAATAGAAGTATGCATAGTATTGTTTTACATGTGTATCTGTGTATGTATGAGTGTGTACGTGTGAGTGTGTGTGTGTGAAATGATGGTCTTCTCTAGTGTGGGATAGGGAGAGAGGGAGGGAGACAGTTCAGAACTTAAAATGTAACCAAAAAATAAAATTAAATTAAAAAAAAATCTCAGATCTTCCCAAATCTGACTCATTTTGAGTAGGAAGATAATGTTTAGGTAAAAATAACTCAGTTGATACCCAAGGAGCTATTTTTCCCTAGAACTGCACAGGGCACCTCAAGTGCTGGCTAGATATTGTTATTAATCTATCTCTGGATGTGTACTGAAAGCAATGAGATAAAAGTCTTATATTATGAACATTGCCAGGAACTCCACTTTAGCAGTTAGCTTGCTGCTGACCTATGCATAGAGGAGTATCTCCAGTAAATGACACTTACTCATGTCTACAAAATTATTATTTGTTAAGTTTCTAGCTCCACTCTCTCTCCAGATCCTCCCTCCATTTTGACCATAACTGTATATGTAGACTCTTCCATTTTTTTATAGGAGCCTGAATAATATGGCACCATACCTTCCATCAGAGTACCATTAGCTTTCTAAACTGTTAAAATATTTCATAGGAGATGAAGATGGAATAGAACCCAAATGCTAGGAGAAGGGAAGAAAATAGCAATGGAAAGGTCAAGGGAAGAGAATTTAGTATCCAGTAGATCCAGTGCTGGGCTAGGAATCAGAAAAATATGGGTTCAAAGCCTTCTCCTGATACTTATTAATTGAGTGACCCTGAGCTAGTCTTTTAACTTCTATGTGCTTTAAGAAATCCTTAAGACATAACTACTACTGACTTACAGATAGGATAACTCCTAGAGTAAAACTATGTAATTATTCTATGAGGTTCAATTCTGTAGTCAAGCTAATTCTTGTTCAGTCATTCAGTTGTGTCCCACACTTTGTGACCCCCTAGACCATAGCATGCCAAGTCCTTCTATTCTCCACTATCTCTCAAAGTCTGTCCAAGTTCATGTTCATTGTTTCCATGACAAGATCTATCCATATCATCTTCTGCTGTCCCCTTTTCCTTCTGCCTTCAATCTTTCCCAATATCAGGGTCTTTTCCAATGAGTCCCATCTTCTCATTATGTGGCCAAAGTATCTAAGCCTCAGCTTCAGTATTTGACTTTCCAAGAAATAGCCTGAATTAATTTTTTTATGATTATTGATTGATTTGATCTCCTTGCTGTCCAAAGGACTCTAAAAAGTCTTCTTCAGCCCTACAATTGAAAAGAATCCATTTTCCAGTGCTCTGTTTTCCTTCTAGTCCAATTCTCACAGCCATACATAGGTATTAGAGAAAAAACAGCTCTGACTATATGGACCTTTGTTGGCAAAGTGACGTCTCTGCTGTACAGATTTGCTATAACTTTCCTTCCAAGGAGCAAGCATCTTTTAATCTTGTGGTTGCAGTTGCTTTCTGCAGTGGTCTTTGAGCCCAAGAATATAAAATCTGACACTGCTTCCATTTTCTTCTCCCTCCATTTGCCACAGAGTGATGGGATCAATTGCCAAGATCTTAGTGGGTTTTTTTTTATGTTAAGTTTCAAGCTACCTTTTACACTTTCTTCTTTCACCCTCATCAAGAGGCTTCTTAATTCCTCTTCATTTTCTGCCATCAGAGTGGTATCATCTGCATATGTAAGATTGTTGACATTTCTCCCATTAAGCTTAATTTTGGCTTTTGATTCACCCAGCCTGGCATTTCACATAATGTACCCTGCATATAAGTTAAATAAATAAGGTAACAATATACAGCTTTGTGGCACTCCTTTTCAAATTTTCTTTTTCCAATTTTAAACCAATCAGTTGAGGGGCAGCTAGGTGGCGCAGTAGGTAGAGCACAGGCCCTGGATTCAGGAGGACCTGAGTTCAAATCTGGTCTCAGACCAAACACTTGACACTTACTAGCTGTGTGACCCTGGGCAAGTCACTTAACCCTGTTGCCTAACCAAAAAAGTAAAAAATAAAATAAAATAAAAAATAAACCAATCAGTTGTTCCATATTTGGTTCTAACTATTGCTTCTTGGTCTGCATACAGGATCCTCAGGAGACAAGTAAGATGATCTGGTACTCCCATTTCTTTGAGGACTTTTTGTTGTGAAACACATGGTCAAAGGCTTTAGTGTAGTCAATGAAGCAGAAGTAGATATTTTCTGGAATTCCCTTGCTTTCTCTATAATCTAGCAAAAGTTGGCAATTTGGTCTCTAGTTCTTCTGCCTCTTTGAAAACCAGCCTGCTCTTCTGGTAGTTCTCAGTTCACATATTGCTGAAGCCTCTCTTGTAGAATTTTAAACATAACCTTGCTGGCATGTGAAATGAGTGTAATTGTTTGGTCATTTGGATGCTTCTTGGCATTGCCCTTTTGGACTGGGACATAAACTGATCTTTTCCATTCCAGTGCTATTGAGTTTTCCAAATTTGTTGGCATATTGAGTGCAGCACTTTAACAGCATCATCTTTTAAACAGCTTGAATTTCTTAAATAACAGCATCACTTTAAATAGTTTGACTGAAATTCCATCACTTCCACTAGGCTTATTGTAACTAAATTAAACTATGAGCTATGCTGTGCAGGATTATTCAAGACAGACAGATAATAGTGGAGAGTTCTGACAAAAAATGATCTACTGGAGAAGGAAATAGCTAACCACTCCAGTATCTTTACCAAGAAACCCCATGAACTGTACTAAAATAATAAAAGAGATTCCTCTCTCCCTCTGGATCACTACCTTGTCAAGGCAAAGTGACTTGAACAGACGCAAGGTGAAAAAAAAAAACAAACTAAAGCCAAAAGATCCCAGGAATCCTGGAAGTCCCATTATATCTAAGAGTACAAGAGACTCAATAGCAGTTGGGAGTTGGAGAGGTTTGCCTCTCTTCCCAAGTCAAATAATAAGTGCCAAAGAAAGATCCAGACAGAATTCTCTGAAATTTTTGAGGGAGAAGTCACTTTTACTTGATATGGGGAG
Organism: Vombatus ursinus; assembly: GCF_900497805.2. NCBI lineage: Eukaryota > Metazoa > Chordata > Mammalia > Diprotodontia > Vombatidae > Vombatus > Vombatus ursinus. The sequence continues at coordinate 17,931,938 of NW_020940527.1, forward strand.
AGAGGAAGAAGACAAAGTTCAAGGAAAACATCATGCAGAAGATAACAATAGGATTAGAGAATAAGAGCTGAAATGAATGAATGAGTGAAAAAAAAACATTTTGCTAACTGCTTACTATGTGCAAAGCACTGCACTAAGTAATGGGGACATAAATAGAAAAGAAGACAGTTCTGTCTCTCTAGGATGGGAGACAACATATATAGGAGGTTTCAGCTGCAAATCATATAGAAAGGTTCCATGGTCCTTAGAGTCCAGAAGCAAAGAAGATGGCAATGCATCTTTTTTAATATAATTTCTACTGACAAAATTATAGCCATTTCTAATGTCAAACCATTTGACAGTGCCAATAATTTTGGTGGTAAGAGCTTTCTTTTCTAGGTCTTCAATAACTGTAGGACTACAGCACCTCAAAGAAACAGGTCATACCCAGATTGTCTCAAGTCTGATGGCTGCAGGGACTCAGTTGGAAGTGGAGCCAGCAATCTTGGCAGGGGTTGAGGGGTGGGGAGTATGGCCTTTGAGGTCATCTAGTCCAGCCCCTTTATTTTCCAGATAACACAACTGAGGCCCAGAGAGATTAAGTGATTTGGCCAGGGCCATAGTGCTAACAAGTGACAGAGCTGGGATTTGAACCCATGTCTTCTGACCCCAAATCCAGTATTCTTTCCACTGTAATAAGCTGCCCCCCAATAACAGTTTTCTTCCCAATGCCTATCTGTGATGATCTCTTTGGGGGCTAAGCCTTCTTTAATGAAAAAGAGAAATTAATAAGCTATAAACAATAGTTAATCATTTAATGTGTATTTCAAAAATAACAAAAATGAGTGACAAAGCTTTGAAGTTGATAGTATAAATGAACAGGGTATGACAAACATATGTAGTTTTCTCAGAATCTAGCAAGATATTCTAAGTCTCTTCCTTTCTACATCAATATATCTACCTCTCTTTCCCTGTGCCTTTCTCCTTTTTGTTTTTCTGCATCTACTTCTCCCTCTGTCTCTTTTTTCCCTCCTCTATTCCTTCCTGAAGGACTGGAGGAATTGGTGCAGCTTCCAGAGATGCCCTTGGCTCCCAAGAGTATTTCTCAGAGAATCTAGAAGACTGTCATTATTTACAGAACACTAAAATTTACCAATACAGCAGACCTGCCAAATGCAAAATAAGAATCTCCCCACCCAGTAAATTTCCTTTTTGTATGTTTTACCACAGCCCTTTTACTCTTCTAGATTACCAACCCCCAACACTATCTGAAGCAAAAGAATAGACTAAATGTGCACATATTGTTAAGTTAAATCAGTGTCCCTGGAACAAATAAACTCTATCCTAGCTTAAAAACCTCACAGCACAACAGTGGCAGGACAGTTATTTTCAGGGTTGTGTTCATCTGAATGTCATCTGAGTTTCAAAAAGAATTTCACCCAGAAATTGAATAAGCCTACACTAAGTCAGAAAATGATCTCACCACAGGGTCGTTTGCCAACATCTTGACATTAACCAATTTCTTCATTTTGTTACTGTAACCTATGCAGTATCCTGACATGCAACAGTCTCTATGAACCATCACTGGGAAATAAGTCAATCTCTTTTAATGGAAAATTCTATTGAAATGGAGATTTCAGGTAGTTTTCCCTTGATCCAATCACAAAACAGTGTTGGAAACTTTCCCTGGACATTTCCGTCACCTTCTTCCCCTCCCTTTCTATTTCTTTGTGTAGGTGGAAAATCCACCTAGAATGCATTTAAAGTAAAAGAATATTGTGACAAACCCAGCCAAATACAAGGCACTAAATTCATGGTTCCAATGACAAATGCCCTCAGGCCCGAAAGATGACAGCTAATCAAATGAGTTCTGATCTCTGATGTATATTTACACTTAAATACTTCAAAGATCTATAATGTCATCCATGTTGGGACTCCCTCCACTGAAGCAGATTATAATTCCCTTCCACATCTCAGTAGAAGATTTCATGAGTTGTGGGGGAAGGTGAGGGGAGAAAGAGAAAGAGAAAGAGAGAGACAGAGAGAGACAGAGACAGAGAGAGAGAGAACGAACCTGGCCAGAATCACAAAATCTCAGAAGCCCAACCCATCTCAAAATCAGAATCCTCTCTACAATAATGGTCCTCTAGCCGCCACTTGGAGTGACAGGGATCTCACCACCTTATGAAGTAGCTCACTCGCTTTTTGCACAGTGTGGATGTTAGAAAGTCATTTATATCAGTCTTTATGTAGTTTGGATTCATGGCTCCTCATTCTGCCCTCTGCCACCAAGCAGAATCAATCTAATCACTCCTCCTTATGACAGCCCCATCCCATCCCAGCCAAATCTTCTCCAAACTAAACATTATCCTCCCATGAAATGGCTTCAAGTCCTCTTACCCTCCTGGTTGGCCTCTGCATTGACACACTTTACCTTGTCAACATCCTAAAATGCAGGGCCCGGAACCGAATATAAAATTAGTTTATTTGAAGTTAATTATATTTGGTTCTCAAATGATAGATGTACAGTCCATCACTACTCCCATATTTTAAGCCTTTCCTGCTCATTAGTCCTGCCAGAGTTTGTACTTTAACGGTATGCAACCAGATATTTACTAGGGAGAGGAAGAGTAGTTTAAACCCTCACTAAGACCTTAGTACTTGCAGTTTTTCTTTTATTTCTCCCCCAAACCCAGAAAGAGATGGAAGATGTACAAATTAGACCGGACTAGCAGAGTTCTGCCTGCCCGATTGTATTAAACATCTTCAAGGTAGACAGAGTTTGGGCAATAATAGCAAATGAAGGAAGCTTTGTGTGGGAACTGACTCTAAGCATTAAAGCAATTAATGTCTTTCTTTTCCTTATTCTCTACTCTCCTTTAAGGGGGAGGGGGGGAGTTGACACAGGGAGTGACAATATGGATATGGCTATCCACAGGATATGCCACTTCTGAGAAACCAATAAAACCACAGCAAATTGTCTCTACTCTCATTTTTTTTCCTTTGGATCCATTTGCAAATGGTATGCATTGTTTACTCCTAAATGTTTCTTTGTTCTTTTAAACTAGCCTATTGACTGATTTAACTTTCACATGGTTTTTCTAGACAAAGAAAAAATCATTTTAATTGTGTTCTGAATGAATATCTTTATTATAGAGAATGTAGCCAAGAGGAAAGCCAGTGACTGCTTGACAACAGATAATTTAAAAAGCAAGGGATCTTCATCTCAGTTCTAGTGACTAGAGGTTACCTGGGGAATCAGAGTTTCTATGAGTATTGTTAGTAACCAGCACCAACATGTTTCCCCAAAATAGAGGGAAAGGATGACCACATGAAGTTATGGACCATTGCCCTGGGCTAAAACCACAACCTTATCTCTCTATAAATAGATGGTTAAATAATGATGGGAGGCAAGGTCTCTAACCTTGGACAAAAGGAAAGAAAGCTAGAGGTATGACCAGAAGGAAGGTCATGCTCAAAGTCTGACTTCATGGCAGATTCAGCTCCATCCCTTTTGGTTTGGAGAAATAAAGTTCTCAGCCAAAATCTTCCCTCAGTGACAGCTACTTGGTACCAGTTATATTCTATAAGAACCCACAGTTAATTCCATACATCAGAGCAGGATATGAGTGGAGGTTCAGGGTATTAGATATCTATTTAGTCATATTTCATGTTCTTTATTTTAAGCTTGATAACTTGCTAAAATAACTAGGAAAGCTACTAACAAGTTTTATATAGTCAGAGCAAGGGATAACAAATAGAAAGTCAGTTTTTCTCCCTAGTACCAACAGAATGTCATGATTTGGAGGAAGGTTTCCAGCACATTAAATGAACCCCTGGTGGGCTGTAACAATGGGTTGCAGAGCCCCTTCACAAGCCATAGGTAACATTTTTTTTCCCTTTCATTTTCTATTAAAGGCCAAGAAAATGAAAGTGGGAAGGCAGAAAGACTCAATTAAATAAAAGACCAAGCTGGAGGATTAAACCAGGTCGTGGAGTTCTGGCAGAAATTTTGAAAGGGAGACACAGGCTTTCAGTCTTTTTATCACTCTACCCATGGGAACAATGACACACAGATATCTATAATTGGACCTGGCAGACTGGTTGGTAAGGAATACCAGAAAAATATACCAGATACCTGGTCGAAAAAGATGCAAAATGGTACCAAATTACCTCCCCTGGAAAAGCTGGTTGAGGTGTCCTATAGAAGAGTAGCTTAATTGGTGACCAGGGATAGTAAAGGACATAAAGAAGATAACAGTTCTCTGCTTTTTCCATGAGCCTGTGAAAGAAGTATACTAGAAAGTGCTTCGTCATAAAGACATTTGGCTTGCACCTGTGTGATACCAGATGTGGAAGACTAAATGGGGATAACGGGAAGTTAAGATTTCATAACTTACTAGGATCACTAGGATGTCAGACTCCTAATGCTATGTTTTTCACTTTTGATTTCATCCAGTAAATATAGTCCACATGTAGATAAGCAATGTGGCAGGAAACTGGGAAAGAGATTAGAATCACAACTGGATGTGGTCTGAGCCATTAAATAAATCATGAGTTATTGTCAGGAACGTATTCATACCCTTGGACAAAAGCATTGGAAAGCACTGGGAAAAGCTTGGTTGCGGGGGGGGGGAGTATCGCATTGCAGAAACTGACACAGCAAGCACATGAGCACCAGAAATGAAGTGTTCTACCTCGAGCTCTGCGTACCATCTAGTGGCTTGATTGGATATAGCAAACCATTGGGACAGCTGTTAGTATGTCTGGTGAGTTCCTCAAGCCTAAAGTAATACCTAGTAGCTTAGCATTACACAGCACACCCAATACTTTCCTCAAGCCCCTCCTCCTACTGGCATTAATCAATGAATAAGCATTTGTTAAGCTCCTACTAGGTCCCAGGAACTCTGCTATCTGGGGATACAAAGACAAAAGTGAAACAGTCCCTGTCCTCAAAGAACTCACATTAACAGATGAAACACTGGTCCTGCCTTTGTTGAAACGAAGCAGAGGGTAACAGGATGATTTGCAGGAGGACATGGGTGATGGCTGCATAGGCTGAGGTAGATGGGTGGTGAGCATCACAGTTGAAGTAGTACCCACATCAATGAGATCACAGTTCTATCAAAGTATTGAAGCTTACTAAAGCCCTCAGTACATAAGTTTTCCTACATGTAAAATGGAGGATAATAGTATTTTCCCCATCTTCCACTCCCTCCTTCTTTGCCAGTGGGCTGCTTAATCCTTACCTGCAGGTTGTCTCACCCTAGACTCCATAACCAACCCTATCCTTAGTCAAGGGTAATATAAGCAGCCTTAGGTCAAGATTTCACTGCCTCTACGTTGAGTCACTCTTGCTGCTGGTCCTAATCTGACCTTGGCATTCAGTTCACTGGTAATTTAATTTCTTCCTTGTACTTGAGCTCCCATTTTACTGAATCCCTAAGGCTTTATGAAATAAATTCAGCAAACATTTATTGAGCACTGACCTAGGCAATCTGCCTCTGGCTTCTTTCTTCTAGAGACTTACCAGTGAGTATTATGTCAGCCCCAGATCCAAACCATTCACTTCTGGACCTGTCTTCATCCTATGTCATTCTTCAGTGTTCCCTAGGTCGTTCTTGGACCAGATCTTGAACTTCCAGCTCCTGCCTCCTGCTCAGCTACCCCTAGGTCACATCTCCACCTGTTGCTTTTGCCCTGAGAGGTGGGACTCCTACCTAAGCCTCAGAGGACACAACATTGCTATCTACTACAATGCTGGACCTTGAGGGAGGATCTAATTACCTACCTCCTTCAGTGGACTCTCTCCAACCTCTGATACTCTTTTCTCTGTGTTTAACATACTCCTACCCTCTCATATTCTCTCCTTCCCATTAATACCGAACTCCCCAGCTTATACAAACTCCATTCCCAATCCCCTACTGTCTACTGCCTTATTCACATCCTCCTCCACTCCACTATCCACTAATGTGCTACTCCCTATTCATCCTTTCCACTATACTCTCTGAAATGCCTCCTTCCCAATTAGCAAACCCGTTTTCATTTTAACCCCTCCTGGATCATTGCCTTGTCATGGTAGAGGGGTTTGTGTAGCTCAACGAAAATATGAATTATGCCATCTTGGGTTACCCAAGATGGACAGGTCATAATGGAGAATCTAACACATAGCAATCCACTGGAGAAGGAAGTAGCAAACCACACCAGTATCTTTGCCAAGAAAACCCCATGGACAGTATAAAAATGATAAAAGAGTTGACTTTGGAAGATGAGTCCCACAGGTCAGAGGTTTCCAATACATGACTGTGGAACAGTGGAGAACAACTAGTTCTAATACTAATGAAGCGGCTGGGTCAAAGCCAAAAGGAAGCTCAGCTGTGGGTGTATTTGGTGATGAAAAGAAAGTAACTCATTGGAAAAGATCCTGATGTTGGGAAAGATTGGAGGCAAAAGGAAAAGGGGACAACAGAGGATGAAACAACGAACTTAGACAGACTTTGAGAGATAGTAGAGGATAGAAGGATCTGGCATGCTATGGTCCATGGAGTCACAAAGAGTCAGACACAACGGAATGATTGAACAACAACAAATTTTATCTTAAACCTTTTCCTTTCTTACCACATCTTTTGGCTCACAAAAATCATAATTGTAATATTTAACATTTCTATAGTACTTCAGTGTTTGCAAAGTATTTTACAAATGTCATCTCGTTTGACCCTCACAAGAACCCTGTGAGTTATCCCCATTCTATAGATGAAGAAACTGAGTCCAGGAGAAGTTAAGTGACTTGCCCAGCATCACACAGCTAGCTAGTGTCTGGGTCAGTATTTGAACTCAGGTCTTCCTGACTCCAAGGCCAGCAATCTATCTATTATTCTAACCACCTGGCTGCCACTCGCTAATATGTAGCTCTCTGCTTACAACACTGCATACCTGGCTGCTTTTTTTAGTACTGGTTGCACATTCACTCACATCCCCAACTCCCGTGCCATGACAAGAAGTCAGAATACTACTTGTTCTCCATTGCCAGGTCCAGACTCACCTTCTACCACCTTCATTCAGTAACCTCTTCTCCTTCAAAATTCCTTTAAACAAGTGTATCACCCAGTCAAGGTGCCTGTGGTGATTTATAGATCTCCAGGACACTCTCCTTCCTTCCTCAATGATTTCAGTGCCTACTTTATAGTCTTTCTCTCCATCCCAATTCTTCTCTCAAATTGGGAAATAGTAGCATGCATTTTGGTACTCCTCAAGTACTCTAAGTTCCAGGTTCCTCAATCTCCCCAATGCCCTACTCCTCCATTCCACCTAAGCTACACACAGTGATGCTCATGCCCTTGCTCTTGTCGTGACCCACAAATATTCCAGGCCCATGTTAATGAATTTCAAAATTTCTTTATCTGAGCATAATATTTTATCATTTCAACTTTAACTCTGACTTACGACTCCCTAGTCCTGTTCATCATCGTCAGCGCTATCTTTAATCCCTCTAGACCTAGTTCATTCCCAGGCCATCACCCTGCACTGCTATACTCCTTTGTGAATCACTTCAATTCTGTTCTGTCCTCTGCACTCAAATCTCTTGCCTCTTATCCTAGATCTATGATGCCTTGCCAAATCCCAACTTCATATTAATCTCATCTTTCACTAAGTTTGCTCCTATTCATGTTCTGCTTAACAGAACTGGAGAAAATTGTACCCCCAAAAATAACTGTGCTGACTAGGTTCACTACAAATTTCTGTTACATAATCTCAACTGTGCTTTCACTGAAGCAAGGCAATCCTTTTATACTTTCCTAAATGATTCACTCTCCCACTCATCACAGCAGGATATAGAACTTTTTCATCCCTTCTTAAGCCTCTCATGATCCTTCCCCCATCTGCTCATCTGAGAACTTTGCATTATATTTCACTGCAAAAAAGTTGTTGCTACTCTCAATCACCTATTTTCCCCTCATCTTCATCTCACATCACTTGAACATCTTCCCCCACTATCTTCTCCTTCACCTTTACCTTGCATGAAAAGGTGGTCCTTCTTTCCCACACCCTTCTACATGCAAACTTAATTCCATTCCATGCCTTCTTTTCTGGCAGATTGCTCTATCATTCCCATTACCTCATGAATCTTTAATCTCTCCCTAGCTACTGTTTCCTTGCTACTTACAAATATGCTGATCTCTTCTCCATTCTTAAAAAAAAAACCTTCATTTGATCGACCTTCCCCCCTAGCTGTCATCCTATATATTTCCTCCCCTTCTCAGCTAAGCTTCTTGAGAAAGCCTTCTACACATATTGCCTCTACTTTCTTTCCTCTCAATCTTCTTTATACATTTTCGATCTGGCTTCCGTCATCATCTCTCAACTGAAACTGCTCTCTCCAAAGTTACCAATGATCTCTTTTTATTTTAATTTATTTTTAGGTAATTTTTTATTTATTTTTTTCATTTTCAACATTTACTTCCACAAGATTTTGAGTTCCAAATTTTCACCCCACCTCGCCCCTCCCCCCACCCCAAGATGGCATGCATTCTGAATACCCCTTCCCCTAGTCTACCTTCCCTTCTATCTCTCCCCCCCTTCTCTTATCCCCTTCCCCTTCCATTTTCCTATAGGGCAGGATGGATTTCTGTACCCCATTTCTTGTATTTCTTATTTCCCAGTTACATGTGAAAACATTTTTTTAAACATGTGTTTTTCAAGCTTTGGGTTCCAAATTTTCTCCCTTCCTCCCTCCCCACCCACCCTCATTGATAAGGCAAGCAACTAAATATAGGTAATATATGTGCAGTTATGCAAAACGCTTCCATAGTAGACATGCTGTGAAAAACTAACTCTATTTCCCTTAATCCTATCCCACCCCCCCATTTATTCTATCCTTTCTTTTGACCCTGACCCTCCTCAGAAGTACTTGCTTCTGATTACCCCCTTTCCCAATCTGCCTTCCTTTCTATCATCCGCCTACTCCCTTGTCCCCTCACCCCCCATTTTCCTATAGGGTAAGACAGATTTCTATACCCAATTGAGTGTGTAAGTTATTCCCTCCTTAAGTCAAATCCTATGATAATAAGATTCACTCATTCCCTCTCACCTTCCCCCGTTTCTCCTCCACTGTAAGAAACTTTTCTTTTCTGTTTTTTTCTGTGAGATAATTTACCCCGTTCTACCTCTCCCTTTCTCTTTCTCCTAGTATAATCCTCTCACCCCTTAATTTTATTCTCCAGATATGACCCCTTCATTTTCAACTCACCCTGTACCCTCTATCTATCTATCTTTGTCTATATATACATACATATAATTTTTTCCCCTCCAACTATCCTAATACTGACAAAGGTCTCATGAGTTACAAATATCATCTTTCCATGCAGGAATGTAAACAGTTCAACCATAATAAGTCTCTTATGATTTTCTCTTTCCTGTTTACCTCTTCATGTTCCACTTGAGTCTTGTATTTGAAAATCAAATTTTCTATTCAGCTCTGGTCTTTTCATCAAGAATGCTTGAAAGTCCTCTATTTCACTGAATGATCATTTTTTCCCCTGCAGGATTATACTCAGTTCTGCTGGGTAGGTGATTCTTGGTGGTAATCCTATCTCCTTTGCCCTCCGGAATATTATATTCCATGCCCTGCGGTCTCCTTAATGTAGAAGCTACTAAATTTCGTGTTATCCTGATTGTGTTTCCATAATACTTGAATTGTTTCTTTCTGGCTGCTTGTAATACTTTCTCCTTGACCTGGGAACTCTGGAATTTGGCTACAATATTCCTAGGAGTTTTCCTTTGGGGATCTCTTTCAGGCGGTGATCTGTGGATTCTTTCAATTTCGATTTTGCCCTCTGGTTCTAAAATAGCAGGGCAACTTTCCTGGATAATTTCTTGAAAGATGATGTCTAGGCTCTTTTTTTGATCATGGCTTTCAGATAGTCCAATAATTTTTAAAATCTCTCTCCTGGATCTATTTTCCAGGTCAGTTGTTTTTCCAATGAGATATTTCACATTCTCTTCTATTTTTTCATTCCTTTGGATTAGTGTTACAGTGCTTTGATTTCTCAAATTGTCACTAGCTTCCATTTTCTCCATTCTAATTTTTAAGGAAGTATTTTCTTCAGTAAGCTTTTGGACTTCCTTTTCCATTTGGTCAATTTTGCTTTTTAGGGCATTCTTCTCCTCATTGGCTTTTTGGACCTCTTTTGCCATTTGGGTTAGGCTATTTTTTAAGGTGTTATTTTCTTCAGTATTTCTTTTTGGGTCTCCTTTAGCAAGCTGTTGACTTGTTTTTCATGATTTTTTTGCAAAACTCAGTTTTTCCTCTACTTCTCTTACTTGTTTCTTAAAATCCCTTTTGAGCTCTTCCAAGGCCTGGAACTGATTTATATTCTTCTTGGAGGCTTTGGATGTAGGAGCTTTGCCTTCGTTGTCTTCTTCTGGTTGTATGTTTTGATCTTCTTTGTCACCAAAGTAAGATAATATAGTCTGACTCTTTTTGCGCTGCTTACTCATGATTTGTTAAGGTAAAAGTCTGCTTCCAATGTGGAGAATGCACTGTCCCAAGCTTTGTGAGTTTGTACAGCTGTTTTCAGAGATACTTCTAGGGACCTGAAAATTTTCAGTTCTTCCAAGGTTCTATGATAAGGGGTGAGACGTTTCCTCTCCACCACCACTAAAAGCTCCACTACACCAGCATTCCTCCTCGCCCCAGGACCACCCCTCAGAACTGTGACCCATATCCAAGCATGGCAAAGCAAGAGATTCCTGCCTCAGCACTGGCAAAGAGATCCCTGCAATCCCCCTCTGATCAGACACTCGATTCCCCCTCAGTCTGTTGGCCAGAAGCTCAGGAAACAGCTCAGGAAACTCAAGTGGCTGAGACCTAGCTCCTTCTCTCACCACAGTCACAGACTTTTCCCACTGACCTTCTAAGTTGTCTTTGGCATTTGTGGGTTGAGAAGTCTAGAAACCGCCACAGCTGCCAGCAATTCAGTCCTCTGAGGACTGCTCCGGGATCACTGTGGCCTGCGTGCCCACACCACACTGTGCTCCTCTTCCTGCCTGGTGTGATATACCTTTCCAATCAACCATTCAGGCTGTTTTTGGCTGGAAATTTGTTTCACTCTGTCTCTTTGTGGGTTCTGCTGCTTTAGAATTTGTTTAGAGCCATTTTTTATAAGTATTTGGGGAAGAGCTCAAGCAAGTCACTGCTTTCCCTCCGCCATCTTGGCTCTGCCCCAACGATCTCTTAATTGTTGTTGTGTCATTTCAGTCGTGTCCAACTCTTTGTGACCCCATTTTAGGGTTTTCTAAGCAAAGATACTGGAGTGGTTTGCCATTTCCTTCTCCAGTTCATTTTACTGAGACAAAAAGGATTAAGACTTGCTCAGGGTCACACAACTAGTGAATGTCCGAGGCCAGATTTGAAATCATGAAGATGAGTCTTCCTCACTCCAGACCCAGTGTTCTATCTGCTGTGCCATCTAGCTGCTCACCAAATCTCATGATCTTTTCTCAGTTCTCATTCTTTTTTTGTTTTGTTTTGTTTTTTAGGCAATTGGGGTTAAGTGACTTGCCCAGGGTCACACAGCTAGTAAGTGTCAGGTGTTTGCTCTGAGGCCGGATTTGACCTCAGGTCCTCCTGACTTCAGGGCTGGTGCTCTATCCACTGCACCATCTAGCTGCCCCTCAATTCTCATTCTTCTTGACATCTCTGCAACCTTTGAAACTATTGATAATCCTTGTCTTTTTGATATTCTTTTCTCTCTAGGTTCTCATGACACTGCTCTTTCTTGGTTCTCCTCCCCTTCTGACTATTCCTTCTGTCTCCTTTCCTGGATCTTCATGCATGTCGTTGTCTTCTAACCATAGGTGTCCCCCACGGCTCTGTCCTGGGCTCTCTTCTCTTCTCTATTTATACTACCTCACTTGGTGATTTCATCAGCTCCCATGAGCTCAAATATAACCACCATGTGGATGATTCCCAGATACACAGATCCAGCCATAACCTGTCTGCTAAGTTCCAGACTTACATAACTAATCACCCTTTGGACATCTCTAACTAGATGTCCTATAGATATCTCAAACTAAACACGTCCATAATAGAACTTATTGTTTTTTCTTTCAAAACCCTCCTCTCTTCCCAATTTCCCTATGACTGTCAAGAAGACCACCATCCTCCCAGTCACATGGGCTTGCAACTCCAGGGTCACCCTTAATTACTCACTTGTATTCACCCCCATAATCAATCTTTTGCCAAGGCTTCTCCTTTTTATCTTCACAAAAGTTCTCATTATACTTCTGCTCCCCCCTCATACAGCTATAACTCTTCTGTGGGCACTCATCACCTCACATCTTGACTGTTGCAATAGCTTTCTAGTTGGTCTCCCTCCTTCAAGTCTCTGCCCACTTCAATACATCCTCCACTCAGCTGCCAAAGGGATCTTCCTGAAGTCCAAGGCTGACCGTGTTACCCCTCTACTCAATATACTCCAGTGGCTCCCTATAATCTCCAGGATCGAATATAAAATCTTCTGTTTTGTGGATGAATATTTATCTAGCAGTGATGTGACAGCCAGATTTCAGAAGGTGTGATTTCAAGGAGACCAGTTAAGAAACAATTGCATCGGGGCAGCTAGGTGGTGCAATGGATACAGCACGGGCTCTGGATTCAAGAGGACCTGAGTTCAAATCCGGTCTCAGACACTTACTAGCTATGTGACCTTGGGAAGTCATTTAACCCCTATTTGTCTCAGTTCCTCATCTGTAAAATGGGTACACACTGAAGGACATAAATGAACAACAACAATCTGATAATCAAGATATCACCAATGACCTTTAAGAAAACAATTTCAGTGAAGTGAGGAAGTCAAAACTGCAAAGAATTAGAAATACAGTGAGGAAACCCAGGCAATTACAGATTATTATTTCTAGGAGTTAACAATAAATTGGGAGAAAATAGGAATCATTAGCTTTGAGGTCTAGCAGGATCAGAAGTAAGGTTTTTAGAATAGAGGACACCCCAGTATGTGTATAAGTATAAGAGGAGCCTCCAGTAAGGGAAGTATTGAAGATACGTGAGAGAGACAAGGACTGATTGATGGAGGAAGGTCCCAGAAGAATTAAGGGGAGGGGAAATCAAGGTTACAGATAAAGAAGTTAGTTTCCTAGTAACTGAACTTTTCTATCCTTGATCTCAGTTTCTCAAACACTTGTCCCCCAAGTCTTTCTGATGACTAAATTTCTTGGCCCTAAACTCCAGTCTTCCAATGACTGAGTGTCCAAAGACTATTGTCAGACACTCCCTAATGCTCTTGCAAACAAGAATCCCTAACTAGTGTTGGAATTAAGATGCAAACTCAAATCATCTGAATCATCTCCAATTGACTGACAGGCAGCTTGTCCCTGCAGTGATCACTTGTCTTGTCTTGCCTGAAGAGACATCCTGTATCTTGTTCTCAGTTTCGATCTTTTGCTGATGGTAGTTGCTTTCCACATGTCCCTTTCTCTGCCATAGACTGTTATCCAAATTTGGAGCATACCTTCAGATCCATCTACCCTTGCTCTCATATGTGGATGCCCAGTCTTTGGTCAGGCCTATAAGTCTTCTTGAACTCCCAATCATCAAATCTAATAAGGGCTTTTTCCCAACTCCACATTGGAAAGGAGAAGGAAATAAGCATGTATTTAGTGCCCATTGTGTGCCAGGCACTTTACAAATATTATTCCCCTTTGATTTTTATAACAATACTATAAGGTAGGTGCTATTATTGTCCCCATTTAACAGATGAAGAAACTGAGGCAAATGGTAGTCTCAAAGCTAGTCACATAGAGTCATATGTCTAGTAAGTATCTGAAGCTAGATTTGAACTCAGGTCTTCCTGATTCCAGGCCAGGATTCTATCCACTGAGCCACCTAGCTACCTAGAATTGTGACTGAGCATGCTCCATGGGGACAAAGGACCTATATTACAACAGGATAATATATTTAAAGCTAGAAAGGACTTCAGAGAACATGTAGTCCAGTTCTTAATATTTTAACAACTTAACTCATTTGGCAGTTTCATAAAGCCTATGGACCCTGTCTCAGAATGTTTTTAAAGACATAAAATAAAATATGTAGGATTTCAAATAAAACCAATTAATTGACCCCCTGAAATGCATCTGTGAACTACTGATTAAGAACACCTACCTAGCCCAAAACTTTCATTCTACATCCTAGAGGCATAAAGTGACTTGCCCAAGGTGACAAAGAGAGTGACGGGGCAAGATTTGAACCCAAATTTTCTAACTCCAAATCTGATTCTCTTTTCACTGTTTCATATTTCCTTCTGGCCTTTCCTCATTTAGCACATCCCACTACCCTCTGAAATATAGAAATACCACTCCATGAGATTTTGTAAAGATAAATGCACAAAATCCACAAAGTACTTTGAGCTCCTTGGGAAACAGTAGCTAGGAAAGTATTGCCATCTTTTTCTATTGTTAACAGTTTCTGTCAAAACTACAGGCTTCCTTTTCACGCTGCTGCCTTTATGAAGCCGAAAGGTATACATAATCATGTGTTAAACATCCCCTCCTTCTACCGCAGGTTCTAACAATAGAGTTCACTTATTAGGAGATCTTTACTTCCCCACCCTTCAGGAAAAGCTTCTCTGTGAATACTTAAACTATGTTGTGAATGTCATTTCAAGCTTTCCTTGCCATGTCATGTGATTATAACTCAGTTTACTTCACAGTAAGAATATGCAAATAGGCATGGCATGTCTGTGCTGAGATAAAATATTACCATAATTTTCTTGCTAGTATGCCAGTTTTTCCATGCTGAGCAGATTCCACTCCCTAATCCATTTCTGTCATCTAGGCATCATCTGGCAAATATGCACACACACACACACACACACACACACACACACACACACACACTCACTCACATCATCAGAAACATAAAAATGTTCAAGAGCTAAAAGCATGCCTGAATTGTGTATGGCCTCTTAGAGGGAAAAAATGTTCCCAGTCAATAATGTCTGTCCAGAATACTCTAGGAAGAGGTTGAACAGATTGTAAGGTCTGTCTCATCATTTGGAAGGTCATTGATCTTTTCAAATAGCACACTTCCAGAGTGGGATGTCCTCATAAGGGAAATGTTCAGTGACATTTGATCCCAGTTATAAGGGAAAAGGAAGAATGCAGTCTTTCCAATTCTATCAGCGATATATTCTGTAGCCTACATACTTGTGCAGCTAGAGACCGAACCAGAGTGAACTTGATCCATTAGGACAGACCCTTGATGGAGATGTCTACTGGACAAGTTTCCTCTGAGACAGTGAAGTAAAAGGTTTGCCTTGACGGCTCTACACAAGTGGCTTTGGGAAGCAGCCCCCTGACTTGATGGATAGCTTCAGGAGTTAACCTGTCTTCTCATAGGAGTGCTCAAACATGAGAGATCAACCAAGGAAGACAGTGAAGCTTTCAACCACTGGAAATGAAATTAGATAATTACTCATTCACTTTGGAGGTTTTTTCACTTGGTTGTTTTTAAAAATAAAAGTTAATAACTGTCCTCTAGTGATCCATTAATATAGTTTTTACTTCTTTTTTGACTAATAGCTTTTGGAAGCTCTAAATTGAGTGATTTTGGGGAAAAAATAAAAAGGGGCTGCCCAATTCTTTTTAAATGGACTGAAAGAATCTGAAAGAATAAGGAATTTTTTTAAAGCTTGACAGAAAAAAATATCCATAAAGTAACTGCTAACTTCCTCTAGCCCACATATTACAAGGCACTAAACTAGCTAATTCACATGATATAAGGAAGGCACTTCCCTGCCCTGTAAGAGTTTAAAGTTGAAAGAAAGATAACAAGCACAGATCTACAGAGAGCATATAATGTGCACAGTTGGATAATATATACTCAAATGAGTATTTCTCTTTCAAAAGTCATCCAATTTGGAGGCTGGTTGCTCATTCTGGTGATGCTCTGGCTACTCCCACATTCTTCTGGAATTGCCTTTCAAAGGCCATGAAAGTCTTTTCAATATCCTTACTAATAGCAAGTCATTTTTTTGGGTTGTTTTGATTTTGGGCAACAAACAAAATATTTAGCATCAAAGAGATAAATGTGATGATGAAGTCTTATAGTCAATTTTATTTATGACTCAAATGTTTTAAAGTGGTAGCAAGGGAAAGAGGTCAGGGGGTGGAGAATGAAATGGCAAAGATATTCTAAGCAAAAGTGATAGTCATTAAGATGAAAATGGATCAATAGTCATTCAAATATACGGGAGCTTCCAAACAGGAAGCCTGGAAATGTTCACTTCTTCAAAAATTGTTTTAAATAGTCTCCAGTTTGCATAGAGCTAGAAACATATAGATAGATTCATTTATAGAAAGAATCATTTCCATCCATCATGTTGAGACTGGGATTCTTAATAGTTCTTTATATCTATTTAGAAAAAACAGAGAGTATTTGAGACTTCTACTACCCACTGAGTCATTTTCCAAGGACAATAATTGGGTCACCAAATAGCACAAGCTATGGTCCTTCACCGGGCCTGAAGAGATATATCTAGACTAATCAAATAATTACCCAGGATTGCCTCCTTCTGCTACTACCACCAGATTTTTTTAATTGCCTCTCCTCCACCTAAAGTTGGAAGTTTCAATATATTCTGTGGATGGTAATATTTCTATTAACTGTTAAAAAAAACAAGCTATTACTAGACAACATTGATTAATGGCTTCCTCTAGGGGAGATACATGCATCATTTAACAGATGATGCTTATCCTGGTTAAATGAAGTGCCCTCAAACACTGCTTTTGAGAATATCAGTCACTTGCGGGGTGGATAGGGAGAGATTTCACATAGAAAAGCCTACTGAATTTGTGATAATAGCAGACATTAGTATAGCACTTCAAGGTTTGCAAAGTACTTTACAAACATCATCCAATTTGATCCTCACAACTTAGAGCCTCAAGTAGGCAAAACTGTGTTTGAGAAAAATCAGTTGAGGGGGAGAACTGTGGGAAGAAAGCACAGCAATGAAGAGAGAGTTCCACTGGGTGAAAGAGATTGAAGAGGCCAAAAAAGAAAAGGATGACCAGGGATATTATCCTCATTTTACAGATAAGGAAACTGAGGCTCAAAGATGTTAAATAATTTGTCCATGGTCACATAGAGTGTCAGAGGTGAGTTTCAATCCCAGGTTTTTCCTCACATCTAACCCAGTCCTCTTTCCACTAAACTACACTTCCTCACAGAAAACAAACTGCACATTGTATTACCATTCTGCTAGGCAGCTTGGTAGTATAGTGGATAGAGCACTGGACCTGGGGTGAGGAAGACCTGAGTTCAAATCCTGCCTCAGACAATTCCTAGCTATGTGACCTTAGGCAGGTCAATTAACTTTCCTCTGCCTCAGTTTCCTCAATCATAAATAGGGATAGTAACAGCACCTGTCTCTCATGGTTTCATGAGGATCAAAAGACAGATACATTTGTAAAGCACAGTCAGTACAGTGGTACCTGACACAGTGTAGGTACCACATAAATGCTAGCTATTGTTACTATTATCAGAGAACACAAACAGTTCTCCTTTCTTTCTATATTGATAAAAAAACTACATCCTATTTGTCCAAAATAACAAGAAACTAGGTAATTTTGCAAAGCTACTAGAGAAAAGAGCAGGGAAAAAGATGAACAGGCTAAGAAAACAGAGAACAAGTGGACTTAATGTCATGAGAGGTCACCAGGTCAGCGCCAGCCAAATGCCCCCCACATGTAACCTATTACAATGCAATTGGAACCGTTGGGGATAGCCATGAGGCACAGTAGATAGAGTGCTGGGTCTGGACTCAAGAAGACTCCTCTTCCTATGTGTGATCCTGGGAAAGTCATTTAACCCTGTTTGCCTCGTTTCCTCATCTGTAAAGGGAGCTGGAGAAGGAAATGGCCAACCATTCCAGTATCTTTGCCAAGAAAACCCCACATGGGGTCACAAAGAGTTGGACACAACTGAAACAACTGAACAACAACAAAACCTTCTTTGGTTAAATAGAAAATGTGGCTTTATTAAGCTGCTTGGTAGAAAAGTATAGTGCTATTCAGACTTGGGAACAGGTTCACATACCTACCTGATTTTCTCTGCTTTTACATGTCTCACCTTTTCTTTCTAGTTAAATTCACATGCACCAGTTCTTAAGGTAAAAGACTAAAGCTGTTGCTGCTTGTACAATCTCAGTAAACAACCAAGTACCAATAGCCTAGGCATTTGACCAATTAATTCAGCCTAAAATAATACTTCTGACTGGGAGAGAAATCAACCAATTGAGATAAAGGGGAAAGAATATTTTGCTTCTCCATATCAAGATAATTTTGCTTTGATACAAAACTTTATCTCTGCTTCCTCTTGGACATTTGCACCTGTGTGACTATTGGTAAGTCTCAACCTCCATTGACCTCAGTTTCCTCATTAATAAAAATGAGGTAGTTGGATTAGATATGCCCTAGGGGTACTTACAGCTCAAAATCAATGATCCTATGAGCCTGCTTTTCATAGAACCCTACTGAATACTTCCAAAGCTTATTTGAAAACACCAGAATCCTATTAAATAAATTTGTTAGCCTTTTTGCCAATGTCTTTCTTATCCCAGAAATAAGAAAAATTAAATTCAAAAACTTTTAGTTCATTCTACTGACTGATCTGCCTCCAAACAGATTTTACTTAATCCTCCATAAGGGGGTTCATGAAATGTAGTATAGTGGAAACAGTGCTTATCTGAAAAGTCAGGAGACCTGGGTTTGAATCTTGCCTCTAACACACATTAGCCATGTAATGATGAGCCTCAGTTTTCCCATCTGTATGACATTTGTACCACCTACTGCATCTTATATGGATATTGTAAGAAAAATACTTTGCATACCTTAAAGAACAATAAAAAAGTAAATATTATCATTATTACAGTGTCTGAAACATTGGGTTTAAATTATCATAGTGTTGAAACATTGATTTGCAACATAAGATTTAAAAGACCTTAAGAATCTTAAGTTTCTTAAGAATTTTTGAATCCAGTACTGACTCAGCAGGTGATATCAGTAAGCAGCAAAGCAATGACTCACTTTCTAAGAAAAATGTGATTGATAATATTGGAAATGAAGAGCAATTAGTGTTTTAAAACTATTTGATTCAAACCAAATATAGCATTCCATGAGAAATACAGTCTCATTAATTTCGAGTCACACTTTGCCGTTTTTACTGCAAGTGTTTTTTTTCCAGCTTGATCACCCACTGCATTCTTGGCTACTACACAGGAAACTCTAGCACTACAGGAAAGTCCAAAAGGAGTGACTCCTTTCCAATGAAGTGCTATTTATTTTATAATTAATGGAAGGTCCTTGCTAAGGTTTTTCTTTGTGGAAACCAGTGTTAAATCTTATGACCCAGAGAGAAGTGAATCTGCTAAAAAGGCTGGTAAGTTGGAGTCATTAAAATTATACAGACAGAATGCCTAGGCCTCGAATTCATCAGACATTCTTTCAATCCTATTCCTGCTTTGATTTTGCTGTCACTAGGATTGGAAGAGGGAGGTGTTGTTTGAATATATTTGAACATATTCTATAATTCAATTCTCCATATTGCTTTGATTGTAGAGAATTCCCTTTTGAACCAGTTTGAGCCACATAAGAAACTCAGTCTCAGACTGGTATAATGTTAACTTATGTTAAGAAAACTAAATTGAGCCAGAGCATTTAAATAACAGTAAGTATTACAACTTAGAACTGGATCCCGACCCTCACCTAAGTCATTAACAATCTCTATCTTTTGTTGACCAAGATCTCTTAGAAATAATATAGTTCGTAGAATTGTTGGTCCCTGATGGTCAGTGGTGAAGCTAACATCACAGGAAGGAAAATAAACATAATTTGTAGTGTGGTAAAGTACACTATGCAAGGATATAGGACAGCTGGATTTTAGTTCTTTAAAATGCACCACTTAATAGCCTGTAATGTCAGACAAGTCATTTAACATGAAAGTCTTCAATTGATTAAGCTATAAAATGGGGACAATAATAATTTATCTACCTGAAGACCGGGAGTTTGACCATATATTCATTCACTCATTCAGGAATAATTTATTAAATGTCTTACCATGTCCCAGGCATTATGATAGGTGCTAGGGATACAATAACAAAAATGACACAGTGCCTGTCCTCACTGAGCTTATATTCAAGGATAGAGATTACAAATAAATAAATGTAAACTATAGACAAAAAGTAACTTGGGGTACTAATAACTAAGGAGTGGTAAGGGGTCAGAAAAGGCTTCATGGAGAAGCACCTGAACTGAGATTTCAAAAGGCAGAGGCAAGGAAGAAGACAGCTCCAGGCCCTGGGGACCATCTTTGCAAAGGCACAGAAAGAATGGAAAAGGGAAAAAAGCTCATGGGAAACACACAGTGGGTGAGGGGAAGTAATGTGAAATAAACCCAGAAAGAGAAGCTGAAGCCAAACTGTGAAAGACTTTAAATGCCCAACAGTAGCATCCCTTGAAGTCTTTTTCCTACTCCTGCAGCTTTAGTTTTATGAAATAACTTTCTCACACCTAGATGCCTATAGACGAGTGGCAAAGATTTCTACCATTGACTCTACAGTTATGAAAATCAATTATTTCTCAGCTTAAAAAAAAAAGTCCTACACAAATGCGAGTTAAGCTGATAAGCTGTGAGAGTTAAGAAATATGTCTTCGTGAAATGAATGGCAAATTAAATGCTGAAATCCATGAGGGAAAAATGTCTCTCAACTGACTTTTATCATTCATACATAAAACTCAAATAAAAAAAAATCAAGCTTTTCTTCAACTCAGGTCCCAAGGAGCTTATGAAAAAGTTTATGGCAAATTAAAACCTACTTTGGCCTTCCTTTGTTACCTTTACTTCTACACATCAGGTTTCCCTAATGATTTGCCTTCCCTGCTGGCCACATCTTCTCTAGGATATTAAACTGCCTGACTTCATCCTTCCTGTTCTCTAACACAACTGCCAGAGGAATCCTTTGTCAAGGGCGCACAATGCTATCTGTGCTGTTGTGAGCAGTGTGTGCACAGGCCAGAGACTTAAGTGGGTTGGCTTTGTGGGAATTCTCAACAGAACAATCTGCTGTCAAAGAACACCCCAGGAAGACATCAATAAAAGGCGAAATAGCAAGTGGAAGAAATGGTATTGCTATTAATAACACTAATCATTGATGTTGTAACTGCTTCTTATTATGTGGATGGGTGACAGAAGGAAAGGCAAGAAAAGGGATCCCACGAGGTTTGGGCTTACCTTCAGGAAGAAATCAACAACAGGAAGGAGATTAAAGTATCCCCTACTATTAATTCCAAAGCGAGGAATGAATGAATAGTCCTCATTCAAATCAGAAACAGAAAGTGGTTAGTGGCAAGGCGTAGGTCTGGAGCCAAATTGATTTTATGTAACTCAGATTACAATGGTCACACTTTTATAAATGAAGCCCGCTCTGTTTCTAAATATGGTCTTCATTTCTGCAATCCTGACCCAAAGTAGGACCTTGATTATCAACTATAATCATCCATTTTTTTCCTCAGGTAATTTTTCAAAGGACGACCAAATATTTTGGCCGGTAGGCAAAATGTTAGGTTGGTTTTGTGGGAAAAACCTACCCACAAATTAGTCACAGCAGGAAAATAACACAAATTTTAAAACTGTTCAAAAATTAAAAATCATGATTCCTTGCTTTTGTATAATAATTATAATGATAAGCAATAGATATATGATCATGAGATGTGGAGAATTCCAGATCACCAATAAACTGCAGTTCTATGACTTGATAGTTAAAACCTATGGCACATGGTAGTTATGTGACTTCCTCAAGGTCATGTAGCTAGTAAAGGTCAGAGGTAATTAAAACCTGTCTTCCTTACTCAAGTCATATACACTTTATAATCATAATCATTATAAATTAGACTTATATGGTAGCATAGAGTGTTTTAACATTTACAAAGCAATTTTTCACAATAATCCTGTTAACTAGGTGACAAAGTCATTTTTATCCCTGCTTTACAAAAAGAAAACAAATTCAGTGGTGTGATACCTTTCCCAAAGTCACAAAGCTGGTAAATAACAGAAAAAAAAAACAGTAACCATAATCATAATTTATATGGCATGTATTTATATACAGCACTTTAAGGTTTTGTAAAGTATTTGACACTTATTATTTCATTGGCCTCTCACAACAACCCTGTAAGGCAGGTACTATTATTTTCTCTATTTTACAGACGAGGAAACTTGAGGCCCAAGGAGTTTGTGACTTGCCCAGGGTCACACAGCTAGTACACATTTGAGTCAGGATTTGAACTCAAGTCTTCCTGACTCCAAATCCAACACTTTACCCACAAAGTCTATAGGATAACTTAGTTCTCTAGATTTTAGTGTTTTTCTTCTTATATCAAACTGCCTCCTTTAAGTGACATATGGAGGCAGTTCTATACAGTGTGAAGAGTACTGACTGTAGCTGGAATATTTGGACTCAAATTCTGCCTCTAATATTTATGACCTAGAAGACATAGGTCGTAAGTATTATGATCTATTATTGAAGAAGTCATTTTAGCCTCCCTCAGCCTCTGTTTCCTGCCTTATAAAATGAGATGGGTGGCCTAGAAAACTTCTGAGGTTTCTTCTAGATTGTTAGGTGGCACAGTGTATAGAGTTAGGAAGACCTAAGTTTAAATCTGGCTTCAGACACGTACTAGCTGTGAAAACTTGGCAAGGTCACAATGTATGTAAATTCAGATAAGTAAATCAAATCATATAGAAAATAATGCAAAGTAATTTCAGAATGGATAGAGTGCTAACATCTGGGAGGGGGAAAAAGAATCAGGACTCTGTTTCCTCAACATAGCACCTAAATCACAGAGTTGTTTAGAGGATCAAGCATATGAACACCCTTATCAAACATATGGGCAAGTTAACATACTAAAAGCACTTTGCCAAATATAAAGCACTACAGAAATGCTAAATAGAATTTATGGACATGGTACCTAAGCCATGTCTTAAAGGAAGCTCAGGAATCTAGGAGGCACAGGTGAGGAGGAATCACATTACACACAACGGGGACCAACCATTCAAAAGTATGGAGTTGGGAGATGAAAAGGCATGCCCAATAGAGAAAAATATGAAAGTATCCTATATTGACCAAAAACTGAACAGGTAGAGATTTGAAAGACTCACCCTTTGTAAACCTCTTAGGCACAAAGCCTGTAAATTCTCAGAAGGTGTTAGACCAACCTCATAAGTGGAAATTAATCTAACTGAATTCAGATGACTTAATCTAACATTCAGATGACTTCTGGTGCCAAGATGGTGGCGTGAGGAAAGAACCCTCTAAAGCCTTCCCAAATTCCCCTCCGAACAAGTAGAAAACCACCTCGGAGTTGATCTAGGAGCAGGGAAGCAGCTCACCAGCCCAGCAGGAAAGGTCTGTCTCACTGCAGTAGGAGGGGAGCAAGTCCCAGGAACAATAACAGCAGTCAGCCTCACAGCAGGGGGAAATTCCATTTAAAATAATTGTAGACAATATAAAATTCTTGGTAGTATATCTGTCAAGACAAACCCAGGAACTACATGAACAAAACTATAAAACACTTTTCTTTTCTTTCTTTCTTTCTTTCTTTTTTTTTTTTTGGCTAGGCAATGGGGTTAAGTGACTTGTCTAGGGTCATACAGCTAGTAAGCATTATGTGTCTGAGGCCAGATTTGAACTCAGGTCCTCCTGAATCCAGGGCCAGTGCTCTGTCCACTGAGCCACCTAGCTGCCCCTATAAAACACTTTTCACATAAATAAAGTCAGATCTAAACATTTGGAAAAATATTAATTGCTCACAGGTAGGCTGAGCTAATATAATAAATTCTACCTAAATTAATCTATTCATTCAGTGGCATACCAATAAATCAAAAAAATATTTTATAGAGCTAGAAAAAATAATAACAAAATCCATCTAGAAGAACAAAACTTCCAAGATATCAAGGGAATCAATGAATAGAAATGCAAAAGAAAGTGGTCTAGCCGTACCAGATCTCAGCCTGTATTATAAAGTGGTAATTATCAAAACAATCTGGTACTAGCTAAGAAATAGAGTGGTGGATCAATGGAATAGATAAGGTACAATTTGCATTATAGTAAATGGCCACAGTAATCTAGTATATGATAAACTCAAAGATCCAAGCTTTTGGAACAAAAACTCATTATTTGACAAAAACTGCAGGGAAAACTGGATGGCAGAAACTAGGTATAGAACAACATCTCACACCACATGGTCAAAATGAGTACATGATTTACACAAAAAGGGTGATACCATAAGCAAATTAAGAGAATATGGAATGGTTTATATGTCAGATTTATGGATAAGGGAAGAATTTAGAACCAAAGAAAATATAGAGAGCATTAAAAAACATAAAATAGAAAATTTTGACTACATAAATTAAAACTTTTTGTACAGACAAAACCAATGCAACCGAAATTATAAGAAAAGCAGAAAGGGGGGGGGGGGAGGGAATTTGCAATAAACATCTCTGATAAAGGCCTCATTTCTCAACTATTTAAAAAACTAAGACACATTTATAAAAAATACAAATCATTCCCCAATTGATAAATGGTCAAAGGTAGTGATATATCAAACAGGCAGTTTTCAGACAAAGAAATCAAAGCTATCTATAGTCATATGGGAAAAAATGCTCTAAATCACTATTGATCAGAGAAATGCAAATTAAAACAACTCTGAGGTATCACCTCACACCTATCAGAGTGGCTAATATGACAAAAAAGGAAATTATTGGATGTTGGAGGGGATGTGGGAAAACTGTCACACTAATGCACTATTGGTAGAGTTGTGAACTTATCCAACCATTCTGGAGCACAATTTGGCACTATGCTCAAAGGGCTATAAAAACTATGCATACCCTTTGATCCAGCAATACCACTGCTAGGTTTATATCCCAAAGACATCCCCTAAAAAAGGGTAAAGGACCTATTTGTACAAAAATATTTACAGCAGCTCTTTTTGTGGTGGCTAAGATTTGGAAATCAATGAGATGCCCATCAGTCGAGGAATGGCTAAACAAGCTATGGTATATGATTGCAATAGGATATTACTGTGTTATAAGAAATGGCAAGCAGGATGATTTCAGAAAAACCTAGTAAGACTTACATGAACTGATGCATAGTAAAGTGAACCAGGAGACCATTGTATACGGTAACAGCAATATTGTTCAATGGAGAACTGTGAATAACTTCGCTATTCTCAGTAATACAATGATCCAAGACAACCCCAAAGGACTAATGATGAAACATGCTATCTGCCTCCAGAGAAAGGACTGATATTGACTGATTACAGACTGAAGCATGCTATTTTTCACTTTCTTTCATTTTTTTCTTTTATTCAAGTCTTCTTGTACAAAATGACTAAAATGAAATGTTTTATGTAACTGCTCGTATATAACCTATATCTGATTGCTTACCATCTAAGGGAGGGAGAAGGGAAGGGAGAAATAGAATTTGGAACTCAAAACTTTAAATAAAAATGTTTAAAAAATGCTTTAAAGAAACATTCAGATCTACTCAAAGTACAAACAAGATCTTTATCAATCACTGCCTCAAAGACAAGGGCTGTGGAGAAAGGAGTTTCTAATAGTATCAGCTAAAAAATGAATATGTAAATACATGAATATAACCCCTAAATGAAAGGTAAAATCTTTGCAAAATTCCAGCTGAGGGAGATGACATTTGCACGCTGACAAAGAGCTACCTTCATGTTATCAGACAGCAGCCCTTTAATTTGAAGGTTGATATCTGACACTGAAGGGAGAAGTGAAGGGAAAAAAAAAAAGAAAGAAAGAATGCACTCAAGGAAATCTTAACTTTTATTTGGTTTGGGGCTACTTGTTCCATTCATTTTGAGTAGGGGAGCTACAGTGAGACAGAAATGTTTCAAGGCCATGTATCATTTTGTCCTCCATTTCGGTGCTGACCTTGGATACTTCTCTACTTGTTTGTTTTTAGAGTTATGATTTGTTATTCCAGTCAGGAAGTTTCCTCAGTACTGAGGAGATAAAAGGCAGCAGGAGCCTTTTTTTCATGACTCAATGTCCAACGTTATTTTGACCTTGCAAAAAGTATATATCTACATCAGCGATGTGCTGATAAATGTTTAACAACCAGCTCACTGGGAAATAAAATATACACAGGACACATTTTTAAGTTTAATCTACATAATTAACATTGTCTCTGTCACTTTCTTAAATCTAAACAATCAACAAAGTGATATATCAAACCCTGATTTGTAGCATTTGCCAATTTATGGGAGGTAAATGCTCAGACTGAAAATTTAACAATTGGCTCTCTAGGGCCAGTTAGACCTGGCACTAGTACAGCCCCGATACACTATGAAATGAAGTGCTCAAAATTCTAGGGAAATGAAAAGGGAGTATGGATGGATTGGGTATACCCTGAGGTTAGTAAGAAAGTATAAACATTAGCATGTCTGATACTCTGTTAGGAGCCATGAGTTTTCAAGTACTATACAAATTTCTTGAGATTCTTCTCTTCTATTTAATGTGAGACTGATTTTTTTTAAATGTAGATGGTATCAAGGCTAATGAGTGACTAGATGAAAAACAAAAAGAATCTTTAGGCAAATTTTAATTCCTTATCAAGTATAAAGAATACTAAAGTATGAAGACGACTGTCCAAGCCCTGGAGGGAGAGTCAGTGTGGAGGGAAAGGGGATGCCCTTCCTGGCTCCACTGGACTTAGACCTGGGAGCTCATGGTCCCCAAGGCCCCTAATGTTTGTGTCTGGGATAGGGTTGCCTATGGTTGTGTCTTCTTTCCCTGGGTACAAGGCCTTGTGAGATCTCAAATGGGCACCAAGCTTCAGGGAGCAATTTCAGCCACAATCACAAAAGCAACAACAGAGGGGACAGCAGCCTGTTTGAGAGGAGAGGGTCACTCAGAGAGAAGCCGCAGAAAAGAGCTTGACTTTCATTGGACTTTCATTTCATTTCATTTCATTTCATTCACTCAGCGAAGGTGAAATGGGAAAAAAAACTAATGAGCAGCCCAATGAAACCTGAATACTAGCCTCCCTACTGATTGTAATCATGCTATGCTTCTTTATTGCTTAGCATTCCCTTTCTGTGTAAGAAAAAAACTGGCTGTTCCAGATCCAGAAAAAGAAAAGAATAACATACAAAAATGTATCAGTTTCCCTTCTGCATTATTATAACTTGTTCAGTTTTTTTATTCTGGTTTTCAAGATTCATTTTTCTATTTTTTCCTATATTATGTTTTAATAAAGAACATTTGTTTAAATTCAATGCAATATATTACAATTTAAGTACCTACCATAAGCACCAGACTATGAAAAGATATAAAATTTAAATATGATTTACTCCTTATCCTCTAGAATGAGGATATTAGACCAACATAGATACCTATAATACACAATACCATATAATATATAAAATAGAGAGAATTAAAAGTAATATATGAGACTTGAAGGGGAAGGTCATTACCAAATGGAAAGGTCACGAAAATCATCCTAGAGAAAGTGGCATTTGAGTGAATATTTAAGAATGTTTAGTAATTTGGCAGGAAAAGAAAGGGAGGGGGAGGAAAGTAGGAAACCGATTACCTACATAGGAAACGGCCTAAGCCAAAGCACATAAGCATGGAAGTTTGGGGTCTATTGGGAGACAGAGAGTTATCTAGCATGGCTGGACTATAGACTGCATGAAGGAGACTAATGTGTATTAAATCTAGAAAGGTAGTGTGGACTATTCCAATATAATAATAAATTTGGTTCTATAACAATCAAAATAACAGGGTGCTACTATATAGAAACAGACAAAATAAAACAAAACTCATTTGAAAAAATAAAAGCTCTAAAAAACTGCCCACACTACGTACCTCTACTTCCTCTCATTCCACTCTTCTAAATCCTCTGCAGACTGGCTTCTGACATTAATATTCAATCAAAACAGTTCTCTCCAAAGTTACCAACAACTTCATCATTTGACATATCTATTGACCTTTTCTCAATCCACATCCTTCTTGATCTGTCTACAGCCTTTTCACTCTTTTTTCCTGGATAATCTCCCCTCTCCACATTTTTGTGACACTTCTCTGTCCTGGGTCTCCTCCAAGCTATCTGGCAGACACTCTTTCTCATTCTCCTTTGCTGCGTTTTCACTGAGGTCATATTCACTAACTGTGGGTATTCCACAAGGGGCTGTCCAGGGCCATCATCTCTTCTGCCTTTAAACTATCTCTCTTGGTGACCTCCTCAGATCCATAAGTAAGATTATCATCTCCATGAAGATGATTCCCAGATCTATATATCCACCACTATTCTCTCTCCTAAATTTCAATCTCACACCATCAACTGACTTTTGGATCTCCCAAACTCAACATGTACAAAACAGAACACATTATCTTTCTGCAAAAATCCTCCTCTCTTTCCAACATTCCCATTGCTATCCAGAGCATCACCATTCTCCCAATAACACAGGCTCACAGGTTTAATGTCATCCTCAACTACTCACTCGTAATCACCCCATTTATCCAATACCTTGCTCAAGTCTTATTATTTCTACCTTTATAATGTCTCTCATTATACATCCCTTCTCTTCTCTGAGACAGCCACCACCCTAGAACATAGTAAGTATTTAATAAATGTTACTCATTGTTGACTGACTATAATCTCAAGAAAAAACTGGAGGTGAGGGGAATAAGAATAAAAGGGGCACAACAATCCCAGAATTAAAACGATATTATGAAGCAGTAATCACAAAAGACTATTCAATGCTGACTTAAAAATGGAAAAATAGATTAGTAAAAAATATTCAACAAACAATAAACTAGAGAAACAAAGACAAAAGTGAAACAGTCCCTGCCCTAAGTAATGTACTCTCTAATGGGGAGACAACATACACGTTATACAGATCTAATAGTTAAAACCACTACTGGCACTAGAGATATACAAGGAAACCAGTCTTTGCCTATACCCTCTCCTTTCCCACTAAGGGGCCCCTATGCTCTACACTCATGTGTTGTGAGATGGTTCAAGTCTTGGGAAAATTTGGTCTCTACTGAGAGTGATTATATGACTTTCTCAAACTCTACACCCCATTAAGGGAAATTAATGGGAAAATTAATGAAAATATAGTTTGGTCCATATCTAAGGTATCTCCAAACTGGGGAAGGGAATACAAAGGTACTTAATATACAATTGGAATCAGGTATAGGAGCGCTATTTATTTCTTCTACACAAAAGAAACACTTAACATGCATAAGACTCACAAGTGGACAATGAAAGAAAGACTGACAACAAGATTCAGTAACATAACTATTGCTACATTCTCCTAGGACCTTAAGTCTTAAAACCACCGAAATGTAAAGCATTTTGCAGGACTACCATAACATCAGTAGAGGCAGCTAGATGATTCAGTGGACAGAGTGCAGGACCTGGAGTCAGTATGACCCAAGTTCAAATGTGGCCTCAGACACCACTAGCTGTGTAATCTTGGGCAAGTCACTTAACCTCTGTTTGCCTTTAACCACTGGAGAAAGAAATGGCAAACCACTTTAGTATCTTTGCCAAGAAAAATTCACGGACAGTATGGTTCACAGGGTCATGAAGAGTAGCAAATGACTGAATAGACTGAACAAGAACATCAATGGGAAAATATTACTGAGGCAATCAAATACAAAAAGCTTCTAGAGAACCCCAAAGAGGTAATCTCCCAAATCAAACTCAAAGCGTCAATAGTTCTCTATTTTGTAGCTAGAAACATTTCCAACATGCTGTCATCTCTTCCCAATGGGAACAATTCTTAAGAACACATCCATTTGCTGCTTATTTTGTGGTTAGATGCTCTCCTCAACTGCTATAGAATGTTAAGTGATTTTTAATTTAAGAAGTATGTTCCTAACTCATCCTTGTTTTTATGTAGTAGTAAATTAGCTAAAATGGATTATAACTCCCCTCTATCACTTAGCAGCAAAACCAAAAATGTGACAGCCTTCCTATATTTCCCTAAATTTAAAAAAAAAAAAAAACCTTGTCATTTTGGAGCAATCTGCAGTTATTAACTGGAAGCTGGAAGATGTTTGTGGCATTTGACCTCATTTATGATCCAAATTATAGAGCTTCCCTAGAGACCTGAAAAGATCCATCATGCTGAAAAATCAAAATTCCAGTTGATTTGGCCATCAATAGCTCAGGGGAAGATGTCCATAGCACAGGTATGATACCCTGAGCCCCTTCATTTTGACTTGAAATAGGACTTGTGCACAGTTGAACTAGGCATGAATTTGCTACCAATGAGCCATCATTCTCTATCTTCAAAGCAATTTATTTTGAGTGGCTATGTGAACATTCTGATGTCATGTGGCAATCTTGAGTTATCCCCATCTAGGTTGCCCCTCTGGTAAGAAAAGAAGTGACTTACAATGTTATGATCCAGGGGAAACATTGCAGAGAGTGACTCCCCATTCACATAAGCATCTCCTTTATGCCAGTGTGCCAGAGCCTCCCCAACAAAGAAGGACAGAAATTGTCTTCATAAAAAACCAGCAGTATTACTTGACAAGAAAACTCTGTCAACGGCATAGTGCTAGCCATTGGGGGAACCGGTAGATACAATAAAGTATAAATTTGCTTTCAATATGTAACAATGATTGTTCCTTCCAGACTTTTCCAAGAATTGTTCCTGTTCAAACTGGATTTCTCTCTGTCCCCTGAATATACGCTGTGCTTTCATAACCCCAAATCTCTGCTCAACCTAGCTACATTGGCCTATCTGTTCTTCCATCTCTTGGCTCCAAGTTTTTGTGCTGTCTGTCCTCCATGCCTAGAATTCTCTCCTTCTTCACTTCTGCCTCTTGCCTTCCCTGGATTTCTTCAAGACTCAACTCAAATCCCACCTCCAGCAGGTGACCTCCCCCCTCACCCCTTTCCTAATAGCTCCTTCTGCTCTAAGACTCCCTTCCATCTACTCTGTTTATCATTTGTATATATCTAGTCATTTGCATGTTGTTTCCCCCATTAAAATGTGAGCTACTTGAGGACAGGGACTGCCTATATTGCATCCTCAGCCCTTAGCACAGCACCTGGCACACAGTAAGTTCTTAATAAAGGCTTGTTAACTGACATGCCTAGAATGGCTTCTAACTCTTGTTTCATCTACTGAATTCCAACGCATCTTTTAAAGCCCAACTCAAAGTTACCTTCTCCATGAACCATCTCTTCCCCCAAGTTAGTAATGACCTTTCCTCCCTCAGATCTTATACAGCACTTTGTTTTATTCTTCTCTGTTAATAAGAGCTGATGATAATAGCCAGCATTTATATAGCATTATAAGGTTTGCAGAGCACTTTACATATATTACCTCATTTCAGCCTCACAATGACCCTAGGGGGCAGGTTCAGATTGTTATATGCATAGGACATATGAGGAAACTGAAACACAGAGAGGTTAAGTGATTTGCTCAGGGTCACACAGCCCATAAGTATCTCTGTCAGAATTTGAAACCAGGTCTTCCTGACTTCAGAGCCAATGCTTTATCCACTGTACTACTTAGCTGCCTCTAATACAGTTATAATAGTGTGATTTATACAAATCTATGTACATGCCATAATCCCCTCCTAGGTTGAACATCATGAGATCATGGACCATGTCATATTTAAAACTACCTCTCCTTCAATACTTCACAGAGTGTTCTACCCATGACCGATACTTAATAAATTCTTGTGGGATTTTGTCAGTCTTTTTTTTTTCCAGAGTACTTCCACTTTTCACCTCAAGTAAAGATATGGTTAGTCTCCAGAATGCCTGAAAATAATTGTTGGAATATCTAGAATTCTTCATTTTCAATAAATTCCAAGAAACTCATTGCCTACTGGAAAGCTTGTTTGAATTTAAAGAAAAAAAGATCTTCTGAGAAAACTTCTACCTTAATCCTCATTGGAGTTGATTCACTTAAAGGAGTGTCAGCTTCAAGGCCTGGGCAGTACAGTACTTTGACCTTCATTCTCTAAATACTCTGCTTGTTTCTTTGAGCTAAAATTGATTGAGGACAGACTCTACCTTTCCTCAGGATTGCATCTGTGGAATATTTATTCTGTCAGCCATTTTCCTCATGGGTAATTATTTGCAACCCACAAGTTTATTTCTTAACTACCTCAAAAATTAAATGCTTCTCTTTAGTAGCCCTTTATTGAATATATAATTTTAGTTCATTGTGGTCAGTAAAAGATGTGTTTAATATTCTGCTTTTCTGTATTAGTTTTTTAAGGTTTTATGACTATATTTGTTACAAGGGTTTTCTTTCCTTTTTTGCATTGGGGAGATGGAAGGGAGAGAAAATACATGCTTATTCATTTTAAAGAGAAAATATTATCATTATTATTATTACTAATAATAGCTAGCATTTATGTAGCACTTTAAGGTTTACAAAATGATTTACAAATATTACCTCATTTGATCCTCACAACAACCCTGGGAGGTAGGTATTATTATCCCCATTTTACAAATAAAGCAGCTGAGGTAGATAGAGGTTAAATGACTTGCCCACAGTTATATAGGTAGTAAGTATTTGAGTCAAACTTTGAACTCAGGTTTTCCTGACTCCAGGTCCAAGGATGCTTCCTCCCTCCAATGATAATGATTGCAAATGAATCGTTCATCCTGCTCATGCCTTGTAACTCTTGCCCTCTTGTCTGTGTTCTCCTATAAATCAGTCAGTCATGGAGGGTCCCACCCAACATACTAAGAGACTTCCTCTAGACCAGTGGTTCTCAAAGTGTGGTCCAAGGACCCTGAGGGTTCCCAAGACTCTATTAGGGTGTGCAGTAGATCAAAACTATTTTCATAATTACACTAGGATTTTTAATTTCAGTAAATTAATGGATATATATTTAGTAAGTAGAAGTCAATAAATATAGACAGATATAACCCACATAAACAAAAGCCCTTTGGAAGGTCCTCACTAATTTTTAAGAATACACAGGGGCCCTGAGACCAAAAAGTGTAAGAAATGCTCCTCTAGATCCCATGACATTTTATGGGTTAAAAGTTGGACAAAGGCTGTTCATTAGTCATTCCTTGCTATAGTTACATGTCCTGGATCATCTTTTTTTCTGATTTTACATTTCTCTAATTACTTCCTGCACTATATTAAAAAAAAAAAGCAAGAGTTGGTGTTGGACCTTAAATTAATGCCTGTTCATACCTGTTTTACTAGAAAATAGCTTTATTTACATTTCAAATCCTTTTGGTTTGTGTTGTATTGTTAAAATCCCCATAGCTTTCATGGATCATTGCAATTAGCTTTGATTTTCTATATATCTTCTGAAAGATTTAAGAGTCCTTAATGGACTGCTCTTCAAGGGGATTCATCAAGTTTACCCCCTTTCTCAATTTGATCATGAAAGCCTTCCTGACTTAGACAGTGGACACCTAGTTCCATTAACTGTGTCCAGAGATATTGTAAAAAAGAAAGATTAGAGTTTATATCATGGATTCTGACCCTAGTCAGACTCTACATAAAATTTTTCCCAGCAAGATAAACAAAAGATATTTTCATTTGTCTTATATCATTTTGATAATTTGATGTTGCATAATTTGAAGCCAGTAACAACATCACCAATTTTCACCCTATATAGTTCTATGCAATTTATCTCAAAACATCAGAAAATGAGGTCTCTAGAGTAAGAACTTTAAATTGGACTCAGACACCAATTTTGTATTTTTAATGGTGCTGAGCATTTAAAACTGGGGTTTCAAGGACAACTTGGTGAGATGAAATAGGGTTAAATCGCTAGAAGAATGCTGTCAGAATTGTATTCACCTTCACTTTTTAGGATTTCCTTACGCTATGAAATATCTCCAGATGATATGGTTCATTGTGGCCCAGTATTCCATGCAATTACACCCTAAAAATAAGCAGCCCTAAACCTTGTATTGGCTGCCTGGAAATATTAAATACTGTATCTTGTCTTACCTGTTCAGAACTGGAAGATAACCCGAGGCTGTGACTCTCTTATTGGTAAAATAAGGTCAGGGACTAGAGTACTGAAATGCCAAGATTATGTGATTCTACATTGATCAGTCCTAGTCTTCTCAACTGACTTAATCTGAATTAGGCAGATGTCATTATTTTATATTGATATAAATTCTACATTGAGCCCCAAGGATATTGAGTCTCATATTTTATCGAGGCATGTGAGGTAGATACCTTTCAAAAGAATTAACAATCAATCAACAGGAATGTATTAAGCAGCTACAATAAGACAGGCATTATGCTAGACCTTGGGCATACAAAGACAGAAATAAAAACAGTCCCTTCATTCAAAGAGCTTACATCCAGCAGGTGAAACAACAGTATTCTCCTGACTCAAAATACTACAATATGATTGGGGGGGGGGCACCAGGTTAGACCTCATATCAAAGATTTATGGTCCATCTAGTCTTTTATCTGTGATACTGGTTCCAAGTGACTTTTTTAAAAGGAGAATGTGCTCATTGTCCCTGTTGGTGTCTATTTTTTAAAAAATTAGGAATGTGATCCCAAAGTGTCAGATTTGTCCTAACACTCTTTGAAGCAAAATTGTCCCAGCTCCAGTCAAACTTTAGCCATTTGTCCAGAATCCCACAGCTAATCAGGATGACCAGCGAGGACTGGAAGACATCTTCTGAAGCCCACACCACAACTCTTTGTCCTGTTGCTGATAAGCTTCAACTCTACACCTAAAGAATTTTCACAGGTAGAGGGTGCACTTAGCGGAGTTATCTCTGCTCCCCCAGGTTTTATTCTTTCTCCTCTAGCCAAGTGCCCTGCAACCAAACAATTCACTAAGAAAAACTATTGAGCCCTAACTATGAGAAAGGTGCTATTACCCATGAACCACCCAGAAGAGCATGCAGTTAGCAGGGGAAATTAGGAAGAAACATGCTTATTATGTCTTCCTATTTGTAGCATCCCCTACTTTTGGTATTTAACATACACCCCTTTCATTTCTCTCTCAGAATCCTTGTCTTCCTTTATGGTTCAACTCAGGTGCTGCTCCCTCCCCATCATCCACCCCCCCCCAGTTGCTAGTAATCTCGTCTTCCTCAGATTGTCTTACATTATAATTATGCAAGTATACCTCCATTCTCCATCTGCAGCTCTACTTGGTTTTGGTTTCAGCTCTACAGACCAAGATGCAGCCCACCCTTCCCTGATCCCCGCTTGCCCCCACAAGACACACACACACACACACACACACACACACACACACACACACACACACACACGCCTGCCACCACCACCACCCATACTCCCTCCCTCTTCCCCCCCCCCCCCACCACAAGCTGATCACTTCTTATGTGCTCTGTGAAGTTTGGATTCAGTCAAAGGGTCGTACTTAAGGACCTAGAGGGCCTTGTGGCCTTGAGGCCACGGGTTCCCCACCCCTGGACTACGCAGTACTATTCTTAGTTATATTCCTAATCTTAGGTATCTGTGTCCCATGTTCCTCATGTTCCTCGTTCTTCTAGTTCTTAGTCCTAAACCTGCTGACAAATCCACTAAACTTGTTCATTGGCCCTGGTTCTGCATTCCTGCTTCATGGCTTTTTGTTCCTTAATTCTTGTACTGACCTGCTTTTTGATTGGTGATACATAATTGCTGTTTCCCTTGGTTTAGCCACGTGATAACTTGATTCTCTGACTTGAACTTATACAGTTAGTAGACATCACCCCATCCAAGATAAGTAACACAATACATTCTTTGAGAAGTGCCATGAAACACTAGTTCTAATGCCACTCTGGAGGCCAGGAGAGTAAGAGGATAGGGCTGGTGGAAGCCCATCTCGTAGCTTCTTGTTTTTAACTAATTATTCCTGCTAACTCAGCACTAAACTTAGCCCTTTTGGTTGTGCAAGGACTAAGAGTATTATCTTTTAATTTTCAGTATCCTAGGGCAGCCAGGTGGCGCAGTGGATAGAGCACCAGCCCTGGAGTCAGGAGGACCTGAGTTCAAATCCAGCCTCAGACACATAACACCCACTAGGTGTGACTCTGGGCAAGTTACTTAACCCCAATTGACTCACACAAAAAAAAAATCAACCTATTAAAAAAATCAACACAACTTTCAGTAACCTGAGATAAATCCATAGTTGCACAACCCTAGTTATGATTCCTGCATTAATTTGTCCTAAGCTATATTCCTTACACACCTCTTCTTCCCAGGAGACATCAAGAGCTAAAAGCATGGCCGCTGCATACTTCTTTTCTATTATAGGATCTCAAAAATCCATTTGGAATTAGTTTTGGGAGAAGGGAGTATATTACCTTCATAGACAGTCAAAGATAAAGTAAGGAGAGCAATCACATAAGAATAATAAAATCCCAAGACAAAAATAATCCCAAGAATACATTTCCACCATCACCCCCAAAACTCCACAGGACAGTCCACTGAAAGTATTAAATAACCTGTGAGAGGGCCTCATTTTAAGTGAGGAGGCACAATCTGTCATGGCACAGAGATGATATTGCTCTCATAGGGGGTGTTTAGTCACCCCAGTTCTCCTCTTGGCTTGTAATGACATAGAGAAGATCTTCCCTCCAAAAAGGTTCTAAAGCACATTTTGCCTACCTCAAAATATGCAACCATGCCTTAAGCATGCCACAAGCAGTTCTATAATACTCACATACGATTGCAGGAAAGGATGACAGGCAAGTTCTTACCTGTCCCTTAGAGAATATTCTTAAGGATGGAATTAAAAAGAACTTGGAGAGCATGAAAACTGTGACCCCAGCAGGCAGCAATAGTGTCTAATTCTATCAAGTAGCTAACACATTTCTAGTAAACCCACTTATATTATGATAATTGTGATGCTGATGACATTATCATGACTGATTATCTTTAGTGGTGTTGATGAAGGTGTTGTTGATAAAAGATCAGTAGGACAATTGATTAAGCTGGGTCTACAAGGTTTAAATGGACTCAAGACTGAAAAAGAATGAAAAATACACACTGTACAGAGAGCTTTTATAAAAGTTGCCTGATATAATAAGCCCTATCTGATATACAGCATCATGATCATTCCATTCTTCTTGCTGAAAATGTTATGGAACATGACCTCCATTTGCCATTTGATAATCAGTAAAATAAACAAATTTTACTTTACTGAATACAAGTAAAGTAAATAAATTCATTGATAGAATTAAAAAACATTTCAGTAGAGTATGTGTTTTTTTTAACAGTCCCTTCTGCCAACCATATCCCTATCTACCCCCATAAGCAATATTGTTAGATGTCTTAAAGTATGTAGAAATATTCCACACCTCAGTTATCCTCTGGGATTTTTAACTGTTGTTTTCATGTACATTAATAATTTCTTGTGTAATTCTTCCCAGGAGAATGTACCAAAGAAAGTATGAATACATTTACAAATGTAATTGCTAATAAACCTCCCAAGAAGAAAATATCCTTCCATCCAGGTGGAAAGGGATCACTTTAAATCAAAGTGTAATGAATATCAAAGAGAACAGAGGACTGCTGACCTGTGTGCAGAAGCTAATTAAAAATATAAACAGCAATTTGAGAAACTATCCTCAGCTATTTTCATGTAGCCACTATTTTTTAAGCAAGTAGCATTTAAATTAATACAGTCAATACTCTGCAATATTTCGTCCATTTTATGAGTTGGAAATCACAAATTGACTTTCTCTCTGCCACCCAACAGGCTGTCTCCTCATCTCTGCTCTCTTCCCTTCCAACCATAATGTGTTCAGGAAAAGCTATGGATCAAGAGGAAAAAACATATATCTATGTGGGCACAAATGCATATGTGTGTGTGTGTATGTATACTCATGAACATATGTGTGTGCATATAATTTCAAAGCCAATTATAAATGACTTTTGGAATATTTATGCTACTGCTCTCTCTCCTTTAAAATATATGCAAGTGTCTGCCCTTTTCCCATTGTAAATGTATAAATGACATCCAGCATCACTTGGCATAATGCAGAATACTCCATAGAAGGGAATTCACCATAAACCATCTTAAACTGTCTCAGGTTCAATGCCGGCTTGGTTAAAGGAGCAGTATATTATAGTCAGAAAACCTGGGAATGAGTTCCAGCTCTGATATTTACTAGCTATGTCAATCAGTCAGGCAACAAGCATTTCCTTTGTGCCAGGCACTGTGGACTGTGAGGACTGCAAAACATTTAACCTTGCTGAATTTAGCTCCCCAATCTGGAAAATGGAGATAATAATTCTCATACAGACTGCTGCATAGGATTGTTGTGAAGAAAGCAACTTGTAAATCTTAAAAGCATAAATTCAATGAACTCATCAAATGTTTACCAAGCACCTACCATGGCTATGCTTCATACTGACTGAGATAAACATTTAGATGCCCTCTTGGAGTTTACAGTTTCTCCTACAATTCAGTAGGGGAACATTATACATACACAAACAGTTATAATACATGAGAAGTATACTACAGAAACATAAACACCATTCTATTGGAAATGAGAGGAGAGATATCTCAATTATTACTATAACATTAATCTAAATATAAATTAGATCTTTGAGATGAAAAAAATCATTTAAAAAGAATTTATTAAGTACCCAAAATGTACCAGGCAGGCACTATGCTAGGCAATATGGTAACAAATGCAAGAGCAGAACAGCCCCTGCCCTCAAGGAGCTTGTATTGTGACCAAGAACACAGCATGCCCATAGAATCTATCCAAACAAAACAGACGTAAAGTAATCTTAGAGGAAGGTAGTAGTTGTTAGGGGCACCAGGGAGGTCTTCATAGAGAAAGAGGTCATTTGAGTTGAGTCTTCAGTCAGTCAGCAAGCATTTATTAAGTGCTTACTATGTGCCAAGCACTGTGCTAAGAGCTAGGGATAAAAAGAAAAACAAAGACACAGCCTCTACCATGAAGGACTTTACATCCTAATGGAGAAGACAACATGCAAACAACCGTGCATATACAAAATGTTCATACAATATTGAGTAGGTAGAAGGTACTCTCAGATGGGAAAACATTGGAGGTGTGTAGGGGACCAGAAAAATCTTGTAGAAGAAGGTGAGATTTGAGCTGATCCTTGAAGGAAGTTAGGGAAGTCAATAGGCAAAAGAAAACAGGAATTCCAAGAGGCAGAGGTGAGGAGGAAGAGCGTTGCAGGCATGGAAGACTGCTAGCACAAAGACACAGAGGTGAAAGATGTGATATCGGGTGTTTGAGAATTAGCAAGATCATCAGTATGGTTGGACTGCAGAATGTGTGAAGGGGAATCATGTATAATAAATCTGGAAAGGCAGGATGGTGTTAGCTTGTGAAGAGCTTTAAATAGCAGACAGAGAAGTTTAGATTAAGATAACAAGAAACCACTGATGTTTGTTGAATAGGGAAGTTACATTGCCAGACCTGTACTGTAGCAAAGTCACTTTTGCAGCTGTGTAGAAGATAAATTGGATAGAGAAGAGGATTCAGGCAGGGAGCCCAATTACAGAAGAGCATTGCAAAAGTCAAGCATTTATAATAGGCGACGAATTAGGGGGGCTGCTGAGTGGAAAGAAGGGGACCTAGTCAAGAGATGCTATGAAGACAGAAACAAGATTTGGCAACAAGTTAAATGTAGAGTGTGTACGTGGGAGGAGATGAAGATGACACCCAAAGTTTGTGAACGTGACACGGATAAAGATCCAAAAAGGGAGTTAGGAGCAATAAGACAGGTAGGAGGAAAACCAAGAGATAGCCATGTTATGGAAGCCCATCAGAGAGAGAGTATTCAGCAGGAGAGGGTGAGCAACAGTGCAAAATGCTGAAGAGTGGTCAAGAAGGGTGAGGATGGAGGTTTGGCTATGAAGAGATCATTGGTATCTTAAATGAGTAGTTTCACTTGAGTGATGAGGTCAGAAGCCGGATTGCTGAGGGTTTAGAAAAGAGTGAGAAGGAAAGAAGTGGCAGTATCAAGCATACATCGCTTTTCCAAAGAGATTGCTGAGGAAGAAAGGAAATAAATAAGACAAAAGCTTAGCATTGGTTTTGTCATCAAAAAGCCCGAGTACAAATACTGTCTCTGTGATCATGGAACCTTGGATAAGTCATACAGGGTCATAGGATTTACAGCTGGAAAGGACTTAACCCTCTCATTTTAGAGATGAAGAAAACAAAACCCTGAGAAGAGAATGAGTTGCTATCCTCACCCCCAAGTAATAATACTTTCTCAAAAGAGTAAAAATATCTTTCTCTTCCTTGAATTCATAACTAGAAAATTTAAACCTAGCACAAGTGGCACAAAACATGCCATGAAATCAACTTTTTAAGACTAAGTCATTTGGAATTATAGGAGTAAGAATGGACCAAAGAGGGACACTAGGAGGCTCAGTGGATAGAGTGCTAGGCTCCTACTCATCTTCCTGAGTTCAAATCTGGCCTCAGATACTTACTAGCTGTGTGACTCTGGGCACATCACTTAACCCTGTTTGCCTCAGTTTCCTCATATGTAAAATGAGCTGGAGAAGAAAATGATGAACAACTCCAGTATCTTTGCCAAGAAAACCCCATATGGGGTCACAAAGAGTTGGAATGGCTGAAAATGACAACATCAACAACAACCGTACCAAAGAGCCTGGGGAGCCCACCATGGTGCACAGCATCACATCCGTGGAAGAGCTGGTAGTTTCTTATTTTAACTAGTTATTCTTGCTACCTGGATGCTAAGATCAGTTGTTTTTGTTTCAGTCCTTCTGCTTCAAGATGCTATCAGTACCCTCTAAATGTCAGCATCCTAGTGACAAAACCCCTATTGCCCTGTCCTAGTTTTAACTCCACTTCTCCCTACGCCCAGAAAGTCTACTGATATAAATTTTACTATCTCTTCTTTCCTTCCCTACCCCTTGGGACAAGTATTAAAAGTAGTGAGAGATAAAAAGACCTAGGGACAAAATCAGAGCAGAACAAAAATGAAAGACTATCAACTGAATAATCCATCAAATGGATAATAAGCAACTAAATAATCAAGTGTTAATAAGTGTCAACTGCTCGTGAAGTTCTCTGAGTTCCTCAGAAGACAGGCAATATATACATTCCAAGTACATTATAATTTAGAAGGGATTGGATTTTCTTCTCTGTCTAGACAGAGAATGCCTAGGAGAATGACGTAAAACCTGTAGGTTTAAATAGAATATTTGGCATGCACCTTACCTTAAGATATGTTAAATCCCTAGTGTACAGAGTAAGATTAACATATACCACTTTGCAAGTAAACTAATTAATTTTATCTACCTTCCTCTTCAGCCTCTTTCAATTAACTGTAATTTAAACTTTACTTGAATCTTTCCAAGGAAAAAAAGCTCACAATTCAAGCCCAGAAAACCACAGATGGGTTTTCTTAGGGGTGAAGCTACAAAGTATTACATAGAAAACTGAGAATCTTGAGGTTCACAATCCAACCTATTTCTAATTCTATTACACAAAGAGGATAAAGCAAGGTATATGGACCTTGCTAAATATGCTAAACTATATGATTAATTTCAAGATCTAAATGAAAATCACATTTCTTAAAACCATGAAAAATGGACCAAGACAAGTGCATCAATTCACTCCCAGAACCAGACCACCATTCAATAGACAGTTTCTTTTGTTGTGTTTTGTCTTGCTTAATTTCAAGCTCTTTATGAAAGCAAAATGAAATGGAAAGATGAAGTGACTGTCTGGCTAGCTCAGGCTGCAAAATCCTCCATTTAAACAAAAGAGGCTAGTGGGGTTTGTTTGCTTGTTTTTATTAGGAATTCTACAGACTAGTTCTCTTCCTTGATTACATTCACCAAACAAAACTGCTGAAACATCCAATTCACATTGTTTATTTAGACTCATTTAATTTATGCAAATTATGAAAATGTTCACCTTATATGTGATACTATTTTGCTAATTTAATGCTTCCAATATACCAGGTACAGCAATAGGCTTTGTTTGAAAGTCCTGCAAAGGCATAAAAGACATGGCACCTACCCTAAAGGGCTTGACTGCCTAATAGAGGTGATAAGACAATATGACAAATATCTCTGCAACATATGAGACAGGCAACATAGACTTGAAGTGGGGAAGACCTGGTTTCAAGTCTTGCCTCTAATATAAACTAGCTACAGGACCATGGGTACAAATCACTTAATCTCACACTGTGCCCTCAGGCTCTATCACCCAAAAGTTATAAATGAGTTGCCAATCTATATCTATGGAGGATATTTCTACCCCCAAGTTTCCTAGACCTACACTGATCAAAATACAAACAAAACAAGAATGCCTCTGACAATATATATCTCTATTTTCCAGTACAATGAACATGACACACTAGTAAAATGATTCGAATGTTAGCAAACAATGAGGACTCTGCCTTATTTATCTCTTCATCTCATCTAACACCTAGCAAAGACTATCACAAGATGGTAG
Organism: Vombatus ursinus; assembly: GCF_900497805.2. Taxonomy (NCBI): domain Eukaryota; kingdom Metazoa; phylum Chordata; class Mammalia; order Diprotodontia; family Vombatidae; genus Vombatus; species Vombatus ursinus. The sequence goes on from NW_020940527.1 coordinate 17,974,429, forward strand.
ACACTCAAATGTTTGCTGAATGAATGAAGGAAAGTACAGTCAGCTCCTAATCATTTTCAGAGCAATTATCCTCCCTGTGCATTACCCATGGCAAATTTTTAATTAATCCCAAGACAGTTTTTCCCTGCCAGCTAGCATGCTCTATTACCCATATATGCTCAAGTAATACAGTTTCATTTTCTTATTTGCATTGACAGCAAACAGGAAAGAAAATTTAATGCTAAAAATTTACCTATGGTAGTCCAAAAAACAATGAGAATTCTTTTTTTAATTTTCAAATCACTGCAACTCTCCAATAACAGTGACTTCTTTACAAAAAGAAAAATAGGCAAAACTATTAAATAAGGACCTATTCTGACGAGACATACATATGTCTTTAGAATAATGTTCCTATTTGGATAAACACAAGAACTATAAAAAAACTGGTTTAAACCTCACATCTGTACCCTTAGGAAAGCGTTATATCTCTCTGGGCCAGCGTGTCTTTACCTATAAAACGAGGAGGCTGGACTAGATAGACAGTAAGGAACCTTCCAGTTCTGGATCTATGAACTACCATAATAGGTCAGACTAATGGTGCAGCCCCACCCCACACCTCTGACAGTATCTAGCACATAGTAAGTATTAAATAAATGTTCGTTGATCTAACAGTGGTGCCAACAAACATAAGATCATAGACTTCAGAGTCCAAAGGGAAGGAACATTAGAGGTCATCTAGACCAAACGTTCTAATTTTATAGATAAAGAAACTGAGGTCTAGAGATATGAAATAACATGCCCAAGGTCATGCAGTAGCAGGACCAAGAGTTAAATCAGATTCTCTGACTCCAAAGCCAGCCCCCTTTTCACTGGACAGATTGTCACTTGATGTGGAATTGTATGATATCCACCTTGAGGTTGGTCTCTTTATTAAGCTTCTGACCCTCTGTAGCTTTTGTTGAGGAATGTGGTTGGAGGTATATATGAGTCACTGAAATCAGTAATATCTTTCTACTCATGTATTTCTAAAGATAGTACTTTTTTTAGTAAACGTATAGCCAGAGTGTAAGAAGCAATACTATTAGGGGGAAAATGTCTTGATTTTTCAAATCTGTCTCTATTCAATTTTTCTCATGACTTCCACATCATGTAGAGTATATTCTCTATCTTGTCTGCGTCTGTACTTGAGATGTTTAAAGACAGTAGCTTCTCCTCCATTACTGAAACACATAATATCACCAAAAAAGCACCTCTATTCTAAAAGAGCTCTCATTCTCTTATAAATAAGATATGTACAAACATACCTTTTTTGTATATGCCTTTCTGTAGTCTCCCAGAAAAGTCTTCCACTTTTTTGCTCAGCGATTAATGATTGATATTCTGACTTAATTTCTCCTGTTTAAGAGATACTTTAGAGGTAAATATTTTCCTTCCCAGATGGTAAAACCTGAAACAGCTTACTGAGGAAAACAACCTCTAGAGTGGCGTTATGTTATATAATGATGATAATATTGATCCACTTTGTGTAGGCCTTGGGTTTTTAACTGTTTTTCCAGGAGTAGAAATGGATTCCTGCTATGCCATCTTCTCTGTCTTCTGATTCACTTTGTGTCCAATGATAGGCATTTGCAAGGCAGCTTGTTTGGGTGTGGATCAGGGACTGTAACTAAATGTCAAAACTGACTGACCTGCTCAGCAACAAAATCTGTGATTTTGGCTTCACAAAGCACCATGTTTCATCCAATTGAACTAACTTGTAAACATATGTTAAATACCCACAGGTTATTCTTATCAGTGAAGGAAAGCATATTAGTTGCAAGATTTCCCTAGCAGATAAGGCTTTTATACAGGCATGTTGGGTTACTTAAAACACTACTAAGGAAGATAAGGTCTGTTTTTGGAATATAACGTGTTCTGTCTTACCTATCCCCCACTAAAGTAATATTCCAAAGCCTCATCATGGTGTAGGCATGATCTTGGATTCTAGAAGGTGGCTATATCACTACACACAATGACAATGGCAGTAAAGAAACACCAACATCCACGGGCAAGGACTCTGTTGCTGCTAGGGAGGATGCCCATCCCTTTGGAAGCAGGCCGTCAGGTAACTTCTTGCTTTAACTAGTTATTCTTGATAATAGGCACTAAGATCAGTTATTTGCCCCATACTTGGCATTTAAGAAACCTGATTACTATGTTAAGAGTCAGGGGTGGGGAAGAAGTTCCCAGAGATAGATAATTTTGGGAGACAGACAAAGCTTAAAGTCAACCAAAACCCCAAACCCTCTCCAAAAAAATGATAATAATTTAAAGTATCCTGTCTGAACTCTGAGATACCACCTCACATCTAGCAGATTAGCTAACATGACAGAAAAGGAAAATAACAAATGTTAGAGTGGATGTGGAAAAATTGGGACACTAATAAACTACTAGCAGAGTTGTAAACTAGTCCAGCCATTCTGGAGAACAATTTGAGACTGTGCCCAAAGGGCTATAAAATGGTGCATACCCTTTAACCCAGCAATACAATTATTAGATTTGTATTCCCAAAAGATAAAAGAAAAGGGAATAGGACCTATTTGTACAAAAATATTTATAGAAGCTCTTTTTGTGGTGGCAAAGAATTAGAAATTGAGGGGACGCCCATCAATTGGGGAATGGCTGAATAAGTTGTGGTGTATGGTTGTGATCGAATACTATTGTGCTATAAGAAATGATGATTCAGTGGAGTTAGCCTATAGGTGTCTACACTTCACTCAGGTCAAATCTCAGCCCCTGGAAGCTCTATCTTTTCTGAGGTCCTCTCAAGTTATCTTAGGAGGACAACTACTTTATCACTTCATTTTTGCTACTCTACATTCATTTCATTTTGTAGTGATTTTCTGTCTGTTTAAGAAACGATGAACAGGGTGGTTTCAGAAAAACCTAGGAAGACTTAAATGAACTGATGCAAAGTGAAGTGAGCAGAACCAGGAGATCATCGTATACAGTAACAGCAACATTGTACCGATGATCAACTGTGAAAGAGAGCCACTCTAACAGATAACGATCCAAGACAATTCCAAAGGACACATGATGAAAAATGCTATGAACCTCCAGAGAGAGAACTGATGAGCTCTGAGTGCAGATTGAAGCAAATTTTTAAACTTTATTTTTCTTGTTTGTATGTGTGTTTTTCTTTTGCAATATGGCTAATGTGGAAATATGTTTTGCATGACTTCACATGTAAAATTGATATCATATTGCTTGCCTTTTTAAGGGGTAGAAGAGGGGCAGGAGGGAGGAAGAAAATTTAGAACTCAAAACTTTAAAAAGTGAATGTTAAATTTTTTACATATAATTGGAAAATATTTAATGAAATAAATAAAAATTTATTGAAGCATCTTATCCTATTTATCTAAAAGAATCCTTAGAGATCATTTTCTTCAATGCATCTATTTTACAGAGGAGAAAACAGAGACCCAGAATTGCTTTTAGAGCACAAAACAGAACCCAGGTCTCCTGACTCCCAGGGCAGGCGCTCTTTCTTGCTCAGCTTTGTTCCTGAAATTTACAATCCCTGCCCCTACCACTAACCCCCTGCTGTTTTGATGTAGGACAAGCCACTGAGCAAAGAGGAAAGGGCCCTTCTGACAATAACAAGAAAACTTGAAGAGCTGGGAAGAGTATAACTTTAAAGGAAAGTCCCCATGACTGAGATACTAGCTGCCTCCCACTTCTTCCCCAGGCTTGCTGAAGCAGCTGAGAACACCTAGGCCTGGGAAAACACTTCCTCCGCCCAAGGCTGCCAGGCTCATGACCACCAAAAGAACTTCTCTCAGCTCACAGGGCAGCTTAACACATTTTCAACCTGGTTTCCCCCACCTTAGACTCACAGCCATACCTCCTGAGCCTAGAAAAAGGTCATCACTGTTTCCCTTCTCAGGTCTTGTCTCCCAAAGGACCTTTCCAACTCTCCATGAGCTGATGCAGGTTGAGGGGGTACTGCTGAGCAGCCTACCACCGGTCCCCAAACTGGGCCACCCCTATTTCGAGGCAGAATGTGTCAGTGGCAGCCCCTGAAAGGCTGCTTCTATTGGCACTGAGGGAACCAGCTCATTCTACCTCTAGGCAGGGCCAAAGCTCTGGCCCACCTGCTACAGCTCCACCCCCTTCTCCTTCCTTTCCATCTCCTCTCACCCTAATAACTTCAGGAGCCAAATTCAGGAGAGAGGGAACAAGCATTTATTAAGGACCATTTATTTATGAGCCAGGTGCTGTGCTAAGAGCTTAACAAATATCTCATTTGAGCAGAAGTTCAACTAAGAATCCACTCTGGCTCACACATGGGCAGGAGGCTCCACCCTAGCCTTCCTTAGGATCTTGAGTGGTATCAAAGGCTGGTAAAGTTTCTTTATATTGAGGCAAATTTCCATACCTTGGATCAATCTCTGCCCCCAGGCAAACCTATCTCCAGTACTGATTATAGCTCTGCTCCTGACTCCCAATCCAGTGCCTTTTCCTCTATATCAGCTAGTGAGACCACATGATACCATGGATAACACACTGTATTTGGAGACAGAAAACCAAATCTGGATGGCCTTGGGCAAGTCACTTTACTTCTGTAGGCCTCAGTTTCCTCATTTGTAAAGTGGTGGGATTAGGCCATATGGCCTCTGAGGTCTTTTCCAATTCTAAATCAATTGGTCCATTGAGGAAGAAGATGACCTAGACAATGAAGTTTCTGAACTGGAAAGGATGCTTATGTTTTCACTGTGAGGTCTCCAAATAGGCAGGAAGAAAATGAGACACTGATGATAAAGTTCCTAACTAGGACAGGTTATAGAAAATCACTAAGAGGGTACATTCTACTCAATGATGAGATTCTCTAAAATAAAGGACAGGGGGCCATGGAAGCAATAAGGGGTTAAGAGGTTTCCCAAATAAGAACCTAGTGCCAGATTCTGATTTACCATGGGTCGAGGATCCCACGCACACTTCATGCCATGGTATAGCCTGAATATTGTACTGGCAGGTTAACGCCAAGTCACTCGATTTTACTGTCAATTTAATTATAGCTTTATGCCGCAAGTATCACCGCATGACCTGAAGGCTACAGATATGGTCCTGAGGACGCCGGCTTTGTCCATTTCAAAGGCTTTCTGGTGTTGACACCATGGCCTCAGTGCCTGGCTCAGCAGTTTTGCAGGGACTCTTGAAACTTCACCAGATCCCTCCCTCCCTGCCTGCCTGCCATAGATACACACCACCCCAGTGGTTGCAGCCGACTTGATAAGCACTCTAAGCAAAGCTGACAGCAGGAGGCCCCTCCTATCAACCTTGGGCCTCCAACCCAAGAAGACCTAGGTTCAAGCCCTATCTCTGCCACATACCAGCTGTGTGACCCTATACAAGTCACTCAACTTCTAAATACTCCAGATAGTTCTTTAAAACTGTAAGAAAAAGAGGTGTCAACGTGCACCAGTACAGGGTGTTTTCTCACTTAGGAGTTCCCTGATCCAGTGAAATAAATCCAATCCCTACCTGTATCCTTTATTTATGTGTGTGCTCACTCTACACAACCCAAACCGCATATTATGTAAACTCCATAAGGGTAGGGACACTCTGTCTTTGTATCTGCAGTGCCCGCTACAGCGCCCAGCACAAAGCAGGTGCTCAATAAATGCTTTCTGGTTGATCATTTTAGTTCCCCAAGATGTCTGGTCCACGTATGGTACAGAACATATAGGTTCCATCTGTGGGCATGGTCTCATGTTAGAAGAGCCTCTAGCAGGTCAACATTTCAATAAAACTTGATTAATCAGACACTTGGCTGAGGCAAAATGATGAGGCACTACCTTCACTAGCCAAACAACCTATTATAATAATTAAGTCATCTTAAGTCTAATGAGCAATATAATGGCAGGGGTATACTAGGCAGCCAGTGGGACAAAACCAGCTGCCTATGACAATGAATAAGTTCCCCTCAAGGCCAAGGTAGGCCAAGTTCATGCACATTTACAAGGTGCCTGCCTCTGCTAGTATCTGTCCCGTTGGATACAAATCCAAATCATCAAAGTAAGAGTGAATGTCAGAGGGAACAAACAGCTGGCATACATAAAATGAGCCCAACCTAGCCTTTTTGTTTATATACTCACAGGGAGTTGATAATTTTATTGTTAGGAAAAGTTATCAATAATAATCAGTAATTAAAACAAAGCATCCTAATTTTTAAAAATTATTTCTATTGAGAGAATAAGGTTTTTGAAAAGGTTCCCAATAAGTGACTGACCTAAATGACATGTAACATGGAAAAATAATAAAAATGCCTCATGACATCTGCTCTAAGAGAAAAGCTGAATAAAGTTTTCCTAGTTTAAGGACAATTATTGGCCAAATTTCTTGGAGGTTGGGGGTTGACTTCTGCCTTAGAGTATAGCTTCAATTCCTTCCTATTTTGAAGGTTGTTGGGTTTCTGGAAGGGATCTCTATAAATCAATAAACATTTATTAGACATCTACTATATACCAGGCACTGTACTAAGTGCTAGGGATACAAAAAGAGACAAAAGGCAATCCCTGCCCTCAAGGAGCTTACAAGCTAATGGGGGAGATAACACGCAAACAAATACATACAAAGGAAGCTATAGACAGTATAAACAGGGAATAATTAAAAGAGGAAAAGCACTGGAATAATTATTTACTTTTTAATACCTTAGCAGAAATTAGCAGGAGTGGGGCACAGGACAGAAGGGTGACCCAAGAAGGAAGAAAGAACTTCTGAAAAGGGGAAGCAGGAGTAAGTTCATGGCAAACTTTAACCTAGGTCCAGATGATTTTTTTTGTTTGTTTGTTTGCTTTTGCTTGGAGCCACACCTGGCAAAAGGAAAGAGAAAATTTGAGAGCAAGGGTAATGACAGCAGCCGTGGACAGCTCACTGTCAAATATGGAGGATTAGGGATTTGAGAAGGAAGGGAGGGGGGCCCTACCCTTTAGGAGGCAAAAGGAAGAAAAGAGCTAACTAATGCGGATGATAGAAAGTGACCAGAAGAAGCCAGGCAATTCCAAGAAACGAGAAAAGAGCCGCAGGTCAGCAAGAAGCTTCCTTCTTGGAGGCTGGGGAACTCTGGCCAGACACTTTGGAACGCACACGCAAAAGGAGAGGAGACAATGCCAACAGGGACAGAATTTGGCAACAGGGAGATCATCCGTCCATTAACAAACATTTATGAAGAGCCTATCACACAAGGTACTTCCAAACGTCCCAGTGCAGTTGTAAGCTACAAAAACCTCTTGAAGCTTACAATCACACTCAGACTTTCCCTGGGCCCTTTGCTAAGCACTGCGCTGCAAAGACCAAAATGACAAAGCCCTCGCCACTTGAGAGCCTACATTCTGCTGGGGGGATACAATATTTACTGAAATAAGTAAACACAAGGTAATGTCTGGAGAGAGAAAGGAGCCTTACGTTGACTGCTGGCTCAGAGCTCAGAACACAGATGAGGATCTACTCATGAAAGACCTGGATTCTAAGTGAAATCTTTTTGGGTCTTGGCCTAGAATTTCATTGGTGTGAGGGACTCTTGATAAGGAAACTCCCGCAACCACTGCAGAATTGCAATTTTTCTGTAGTTTATAGCCTTAAGAGAGTTTCCTGGGGCATTTAGAAGTTACATGACTTTCTCAGGGTCACACAGCCAGTAAGTGTCTGAAGCAAGATTTGAATCCAGGGCTTCCTGACTCTGAGGTGAGCTCTCTATCTACCTATGATAGCTGCAGCCTTGTGACAGACACAATGACCCTAATGAATTCTCTCCTAACCAGAGAATTCTAAAATTGTCAACAAATAGAACTCAAATAGGGGCAACTAGGTGTCTCAGTGAAGAGAGAGCAGGGCCTGGATTCAGGAAGACTCATCTTCCAGCCACAGACACATACTAGCTCCGTGCCCCTGGGCAAGTCACGTAACCCTGCTTGCTTCAGTTTCCTCAAGCTTCCCTCCCTGTCTAGTTCTAGAACCCAAACCAAACGGCTTCTGGAGAGGTTTTATCAACCAAAACCACTTTCGCTCCATTCACCATCCATGACTTCCCAAACCAACGTACCCCTCCACACTCCCCATTCCCTGTATGCATTGTCTCTTCCTCCTGATCATGTTCTTGACTTTCTGGACTTCAAACCCATGCTTCTCTGGCCATCTGTTCCTGGAACCTCCCTCGGCATCCCAGGCCTCCTCACCCTATAACAATCAACTACCCCTGTACCCTTCTTACCCTGGCATATCTTTCTGCAAGGCCCACCCCTTCTCTCATTGGAGAGCTCCTCCTGGAGTTTCCATTTTGTGGAGCAGCCTTTGTGGCCAGCCTTTATTCCCTTCCCAGCCAAGTTCCCTGGGGTGTACTAAAGTCAACTGAAACAGCTCACAAAAGTCAATTTTAAAATTCTCAGTGTGCACATATACACCTTGGAAACTAGCAAATGCTATGTATCAGGGCTTGATTTACTGTTTTGATGGCTTTCTAGATGTAACAAAATGATAGAGAAATGTTAATAATACAGATTAAACTTTAAAATGAATCATGCTTACATTTTATTTTTCAGAGAGGTTGTTGTTAAACATTGACAAGCACACCCCTGCCTGTTCTTGTGTTTCTGGCCTTCAAAACCATGTTCCCTCACCTGGTACCTTCATTCCATCTTATAAGATTATAAGGTATAATTTTGCTTTGATATTTATCCTTCTTCCAGTGAATTTTATTTTGATATCTCTTTATGACCAGAACTGCCACTGCTAGTGCCTTCCCTCTGATATCACCTCCCATTTACATTTGATATATTTTGCATTTACCTAGTTGTTTGCTCACTGTCTCCCCCATTAGAATATCAGCTTCTTGAAGTCAGGACCCCTGGTTTTGCCTTAATTATATCCGGCAAGGCTCAGAGCCCTGCCTAGCACATAATAAGCTTTAATAAGTAGCTGTTGCTGTTATTATTGGCACAGAGTTCTTGGAAACTGTGCCAATAGGTTGCAAATTCTAAGAGGTCCTACCAATCTGGAAAGATTTTCAATAAAAAATTGTGTGTCTTTGATCCAAGCACCAAGGCTGACTTAGTTCTGAACAGATCTTCACCAGAAGGTTGGCCACCAAACAATGGATGGTTTTGGCCATAAGCAATTGATGAAACCATCTCCTAAAGTGTGGAAAGGATGTATTTTCAAATAGAAAAGTGTTGTGAAACATTTGTCTCCAAAATGAAAATATGGTATGAATGATGTCACTAGAAAAAGTTATATTTAAATGCTATACTGCCTCTCTTCAATTGCTGGACACAGTCTTAAAAATCTTGAACTTTCTAGGGGTGTTGAAATCTTTACTGAACCATGTTCATGGTGCTCTAGGCAACAGTACTGTTTCCAAAAGTCTCTGTTACAATATTTATTATTAAGGCTGGAAAGGAGAAGTCTCTGATTAAAGAGATATTCCTTACATAAATAGCAGCAATAGATAAGCCCTCAAGTCCTGTGCAATATGCCAGGAGACATGCTTGGAATGCTAAGCAGGAAGCAGAGCTATAGAGCATTCAGATTTTTGCCTCAGATCTAATTTGAAAAACTTCAACACAAGCTCACTCCAAGGAGAAATTGTATTAAGCACAAACTCATTTATTTTTTTTCTGCTGATGAACACAGCCATGTGAACAGCTGATAAAGTCGTCACTGTTTGCAAGAGGGTGCCAGGAATGCAAACTTATGAGCTTAAATTTCAATCGCCCTATTTGTTAATGGAATTATGAATTTGTTGTTGCTACTGCTTTCATCAATGCATTGGGCTAAATGGGTTCTGTTTTGTCTTTTAATTGTCATGTTTAGGGCAACTGGCAAGGAAAAGCACTCCAATAAAAAGAATATATATTTCGTGTAGCATCCTTTTGGAAAATGATTGTAATCCTCGGTGATATGTGCATTTCTGGAAGAGTGTCAAAAACGCTTAACAAACTAGTTCTCAGCATGAGCACGCTGAGTAAGCAGGTTTAAAATCTGTGTAAGGAGGTTGTGGCAGAATTCTTGGCTGTCTCCTATTACTGATTTAGAAAGAAGGATGCTCAAGCAATCCATTCTCAGGGCATCTCTTAATGGACCTCCAATTCACAGGATCCTTCAATTAACACACCAGTGAGTATATGTTAAAGACATAACTGAGCCACAAAGGTCATTTTTAAAACCATTATACCTACGAAAATTTAAATCAGCACCCCAAACATGTCCAATTCACATTCATACTATTCCATCTTCTTTTTCCAAATCCATTCCTGCCCCCTATGATCATTCCTCTCTCACTAAAGACTATGATAAGCACACAATCCTACACATTCAGAATCCCAATGAAAGCAATAAAAATCAAAGTTAAGAAGTTCAGGATATTAATTTTCTCATTAGGCCTACTACGTGGTTTCTTTTTAGGCCTCAGGCACCTATGCTAACTTGAAAAGATGCTATAAGGAAAACCCATTTAAACCTGGTTGTACGCTATTTTGTAAGCATGCATGTTGCATAATTCATATTATTAATAATATTTATAGTACTAAAGGAGAGAAGAATGGTTCAGTAGAAAGAGCTGTAGTCAGAGGATGTGAATTCAAATCCCACCTCTGGTACTTTCTATTATGTGACCTTAGACTAGTCATTTAAGTCCCCCTTGACCTCAGTTTCCTCATCTATAAAATCAGGCGTTAGGATTAGAAGGAGATTATCTAAGGCTCTTTCTAGTTCTAAATCTATGCATGACCTACGTATAATCTTATGAGAAGATCTTATAGAATTAAGAAGATGTCAGTCCTATTTCTGACACATACTAACCACATGATTATGGGCAAGTCTTTAACGTCTTCAGGTCCCAAGCAACGTCATAAGTAACAAATGAGCTACTGATCTCTATCAGTAGAGAGAGTTTCCATACCAGAAGGTCCCTAAATTAACGAAGTCATAGGCTGAATCCAAAATAATAATAATAAATATAAGTAACAATGAAAAATAATGTCCCATTTTAAGTTTTGACACAAATTTGAAGGAAATGCCGTTTTATAGGTACAGAAAGGGAAGTTTAAGGAACTAAGGTTTTAGAGCTAGAGCTTAGAGATCATCAAATCCAACCCTCTCATTGTACTATGAAGAAACTGAGGCCCAGGAAGTACAAGTATAGTATAGTATAGTATAGTATAGTATAGTATATTAATAGTATAGTACAGTATAATATAGTATAATATAGTATGTATATAGTACAGTAGGACAGTATAGGTCAGAGTAACAGTAGCCATGGATGTAGGTCATTTTAACTGGATAAAATGGACAGTTGTTCTAGTTGTCCTAATCATCAGAACCACTCCGAATAATGCAAGTAAAAACACTGACTTTTTTTTTAAGTCTGCACTATCTAATAGGCTAAAACAGCCCCAAATTTTGTGAATAATGGCCAGACATGGCCTTTACTTTAAGGGGAGTGATCTACAACATGACTCTTAGAAATTCTCTTTTTAAAAGAACCAAACACATAATGGCAACAAACATGAAAGAAAGATAGAAAAGCAAACAAGCTATCTTCCTGTTTCAGTACAAGGACAAGATGGGGAAAGGTACTGCACAAAGCTATCACCACCTACTGGAAACAAAAATAAATGATCCTCTGGGCAGCAAACACACTGTTACTAATATAATTGCTCTGGTTCAAATGTTCCAGCACAAAGCAATGAATCAGCATTACCCAGGAATACTCTGGTCTTTACTCAGTAAACAAAGGAGCTTACTATAATGAGGTTTAGCTCTAAGCTGCTGAAGATTTACTGAATATAGAAATATTGGATTGTTTTAAGGAAATAACACTAGCAAAACACAGAATACTGTATACCACTAGATTTAAATAATGTGAACCTATTGTATGTTTGTATAGATGCCTTGTACATATACATGTATTTGGAGTCTTCTACATTTGACTAAAATAAAATATTGTTTGAATTAATGAATGATGAAGCATTTATTAAGTACTTACTATTGTGATAAACCCCAGGAATACAAATACAAAAATAGGATAGTTCCAGTAATCTCAAGGAACTCACATTCCAATCGGGAAACACAACACACCTTGGTGGGTTTCACTGCAGGTTGGAGGGCAGGGCCTCGTGGTCCTAAGGATGCACAGGTGGATCATATGGTAATACCTAAGGGGTTTGGAGGGTCCTATGGTCCTCCATCTTCCTGGAAGGATTACGGGTAGTGACTCTCTGCTTATCAAAGCAGCATGAGCAACAATATTAGCCTGGCAAGGGAAGGTGGGGTGGAAATGGAGGAAACACAAAGCCCAACAACTGCTGGAAGTTGTAGGAAGTGAGCAGAGAGATTGAAGTGAATCATACTGTGGGTTTCCTCCCTCAGCACTGAGGATGGGAGGGTAGGGGTCCTTTCAAGAATATCCTTTCAAGAAAAGACAAGTAAAAAGTTGGGGAGAGGGGCTTCTAGAAAGTAGAGCCTGCTCCTATTGAGCCCCTTGGGTAAGATCTGGGTCTGTAAGTAGCTGGGTTACCCTGCAGCAAACATGTATTAAAGGCCTGCTATGTGACTATGTGCATAATCCTAGACTCAATACTAGTGGGAGATACGAAGTTTAGGTAAGAGACAGTCCCTGCCCTCAAGAAACTTCTAGTCTAACACACTAACAGACAAGTGTAGTCTATAATATTACACGATAAATGAATTAGAGAGATTCAGAATCAAGTGTTATGTGAGGTATGAGAGGTAAGGTTATTGAGAATCAGTGAAGACTTTATAGAAGAGGCAATATTTGAGTTGGGTTTAAAAGAAGGAGTAGAAGTTTAACAGATGAAGATAGGCATTATAGGAAGCATAAAAGATAGCAAATATAATTGAAATTATTTAATATATACTTTATATTTACTTGTTTGGGTACATGTTGGGACTGTTTCATTTGACTTTGTATCCTCAGCATCTAACACAGTGCCACACAAACGCAGGTGCTTTATAAACATTTATTGAATTAAACAACCTTAACGATAGTAAAGAGGTGTTTGGAAACAAGAGTTATCTGTTTGACTGAAGCATACAGCACACAGAGGGGAGAAATAGGAGAAAAGGCTAAAAAGAAAAGGTGATGCCAATGAAAGGGTTCTATCAGCTGAGGTTCTTTGCCTCAAGTGTCACTGAAATAATTGTGTCCATTCTCTAAGAGCTTCATCTTCTTTACTTCTCCTCATCTCACACCCCTCTGACATCATCCCCAACTACCTCCTTCTCTTCTGTCTCTGATACCATAACTAACCATAACTTTGCCAAGGCCAAACCCCTTGATTCCATCATTATCATTCCCACCGTCTCTAACCTTTAGTTTTTCAGTGTCTACTGGTTCCTTTCCCACAAACACACCCAAGTCTCTCCAATCCTTAAAAAATCTTCACCAGGTCCTACCATCCCTACTCTCACTGTCAACCCACATGAAAAAGCTTTCTACTTGGCACCTACACTGCCTCTCCTCTCACTCTGTTCGAAATCCCATGTGATCTGGCCTCTGATTCTCACCATTCAACTAAAACTGCTTCTTTCCAAAATAACCAAAGAGCTCTTAACTGTCAAATCTAATAACCTCTTCTCAATTCTCATCCTTCTTGACCTCTCTACAGCATTTGATATTGTTGATCATCTCCTAAATACTCTCTCTGCTCTGAGTTTTTTATGATTCTCCTCCTACTTATCTGACTACTCCTTCTCAGGCCCCTTTGAGGAGTCTTCACTTAGGTCACACCCACTAACTGTGGGTTTTCTCCAAGGCTACTCTTCTCTCTCTACACATGACTTTATTGGTTCCTATGAGTTTAAATATAATATCTTTGCTGATGAATCTCAGATGTATATATCCAGCCCCTCCCCTGACCTTCAATCTCACATCACCAATTGCCAATGGATGATGTTTCCACCTGGATGTTCCAGAGACATTTGAAACCCAATATGTCCAAAACTGAACTCATTATCTTTCTCCCCAAACCCACCCCTTTCTAAACTTCCCTATTTCTGTCAAAGATGTCATCAGTGATTCTTCCAGTCTTCCAGGTTCCTAACCTTGGCATTATTTTCAACTCCTCACTCTCCTTCACCCCACATGTCCAAATCTTGTCATATCTATCCTCACAACATCTCTCACATATGATCCCCCTCCTTTTGATAGACATAGCCCTCAACACCTTTCAGGCCCTAAACACCTTTCACCTAAATTATAGCAAGAATCTTCTAATTGAGGAAAGCAGAAAACTGGGAGGAAATTTTTACAGTAAGTTTCTCTGATAAAAGCCTCATCTCTCATATATATAGAGAACAAGTCAAATTTATTATAGTACAATTGGTAAATGGTCAAAGGATATGAACAGGCACAGGAGAAATCAAAGCTATTTATAGTTATATGAAAAAAAATGCTCTAAATCACTACTGATTAGAGAAACACAAATTAAAACAACTCTGAGGTACCACTTCACATCTATCAGAAATGACAAATGCTGGAGGAGATAAGGGAAAATAGGTACACTAATAAACTGTTAATGGAGTTGTGAACTGGTCCAACCATTCTGGAGAACAATTTGGAACTATACCCAAAGGGCTATAAAACTGTGCATACCCTTTAACCCAACAATACCATTACTAGGTCTATATCCAAAGAGATTTTTTTTTTAAAAAAAGTGACCTATATATACAAAAATACTTATAGCAGCTCTTTTTATAGTGGCAAAGAATTGGAAACTGAGGGGATGCCCTGATGAGGAATGGCTGAACAAGTTATGGTATATGATTGTGATGGAATACTATTGTGCAACAAGAAAAGATGAAAAGCCTGGATGGTTTCAGAAAAGCCTGAGAAGACTTACATGAACTGATACAAACTGAAGTAAGCAGAACCAGAGAACATTATACACAGTAACAGCAATATTGTACACTGATCAACTGTAATGACAACTATTCCCAGCAATACAAAGATTCAAGACAATTCTGAAGGACCTATGATGAAAAATGCTATCCACCTCCAGAGAAAGAACTGATAGAATCTGAATGCATATCAAAGCATACCTTTTTTTAAACTTTCTTTATTCTTGGGTTTGTTTGTGGGTTTTTTTTGGTCTGTGTTTCTTTCACAGCATGACTAATATGGAAATATGTTTTGCATGACTTCAAATGTATATAACCTTTATCAAGTTGTTTGTCTTCTCAAATGATGGGGGAGGGGAGGGCGGGTGGGAGAGAATTTGGAACTCAAAATTATAAAAGCTGAAATAAATTATAAAATAATTTATAAATAAATAAATTATATATGGATTATGTAAATAAATTATAAAATAATATAAATTATAAAAATTATAAAAATTGAAATAAAAACTCAATTACATATAATTAGGAAAAAAATTTCATTTTAAAAAAGAATCCCCTAATTGGTCTCCTGCCTCAAGTCTCCCACCACTGTGGTCAATCTCCCAAATAACTACCAAAGTTATTATAAGTGCAATATAACCATACCACTCCCGCCCCCCAACCCAAATTTAATTCCAGTAGCTTCCTATTGCCTCTAGAATCAACTTTGAACTCATTTCTTTAGCTTTTCAAGCTCTTTATAACCTTTCCCCAATCTTTGTAGCCTCATTGAATGTTAAATCACCCCCATAGTCTGTGAGCTAGCCAAACTGGTATTCTCCCTGCTCTTCACACATGAAATTCGATCTCATGTCTCCCTGCCTTTGGACTTTCCCCCATATCTGGAATGGAATTCCTCTCCCCTCTCCTTCATAGAACTTCTTTCATCTTATCCAGACACAGCTCAGTTACCACCTGCTACATGAGTTGCTTAGACCATGCAGGTCTAGGATGAGTACAAAATACCTCTCCAACTGTCCCACAAAGAACCTTTACTTTCTAGACCAGTATAATGAGACTAATGGCTATTTGAGATATGTTAGGTTTTCTGTTTTTCTTCATATGTGCCACTGAGTTCTTTTGCATCACATGTAATTCTGTGGTGAAAGAAATGAATTGCTAGCCTTTACCTGATACCATATCGTAAACCAAGCACCTTTTCTAGAAAGGACTGTTAGCCATTAGGGAGAAACCCTAAACATAAGCCCTACCTAAGCTTTGTTTTAGAGGGGGCAGAGGCCAAGAAACCTTAACACCCTTTTTTCAGGTTAGCCTCCCTCCCCAGAATGAATCTTAATCTGTCTGAACCCAAGCCCCTCTCCTTGTGCTGGAACCCCTTGTCTACATTGGTAGTAAGTGCATAAGAGATGTGCAAACAAAATCCTATGAAAGTCATGACTGACTAGAGATCCCAGGGGTCAGGATTAGAGAGGAACTCAATAAAAGCTTTATGGATCACAGGTCATTTTTTTAATCCTTCAGATCTAGGATTTCATTGGTATAAGTATTTCCTAGTAAGGAAACTCACTCCAAAAATGGGGCAACTATTTCATAACTTAGAGTCTTAGACAGTTACCTGGGGCACAAAAAGGCTTAAACAAGTTCACATCCAATATATGTCAGAAATTTTTTTTGTTTTCTTTTGGAGGCAATAGGGGTTAAGTGATTTGCCCAGGTTCACACAGCTAGTAAGTGTTAATAAGTATCTGAGGCCAAATTTGAACTCAGGTCCTCCTGACTCCAAAGCCAATGCTCTATCTACTGACCCACACAGTTGCCCCCAAACGCAGTTCTTGAACCCAGATCTTTCTGACTCTAAGGCTGGTTCTCTGTCTACTATGATGGGGCCATCTCCAGTTGTCCTGATCTATATCTCGCCACTGGACTCAGATGACTCTGGAGGAGAAAGTGAGGCTGGTAACCTTGCACAACCCTCCCTCACTTAAATCCAATTGCAAGCCATGGCATCATCTTCCTGATGTCATGAGCCTCTTCAAGAAGGAAGGGCAAACAACAAACTGTGAGCAGCATGAGCTTGCCCCACTGGGGACTGAACTGGCCAGTTGGAGTTGGGCAACTCAGCTCCTCTCCTCTCTCTTCCCTCCTTCCTCTCCCTCTGTCCATATGGGGTATTATGCCCTTACCTTCAGATGCTTTGCCCAAAGGAATGCACATTTTGATGGTTGAAACCTAGCAAGATATCTTGGAGTTTACTGGCTAGATTTCTTTCTTAAAGACCATGCCTTAAACCCAATTCACTCTGGCTCTCATTGATTGGCCAACAATAGGTTCCAGCTCAAGGACCACTTAGTGGTCATTATTTGGGCCCTGATGGCTCAGAGTGAATGTAAATAGTAATTTTTCTGTTTTGGACAGAAACCCTGAGGGTCTTCCCCTCCCAGATTGATTTTTTTATTAAATAAAAGGGGCCATTCCTTGGCTTATTTTTTAACCAGCCTTAATCATTGAATAGGCATTACCTCAGTCAAAGTGAGAACTCAGAAAGACCTTGGCTTAAAAAGGCCAGGGTCTCCCACTGCATCTCCAGTCATGCTGATCTATATCTTGCCACTGGACCCAGATGGCTCCAGAGGAGAAGGTGAGGCTGATGACTTTGCACAGCCCTCCCTCACTTAAATCCAATTCACTTGAAAGTCTTGGCATCAGCTTCCTGATGTCATGATCCTCTTTGAGAAGGAAGAATAAATAACAACAACAACAACAACAATCTACTATGATGGGCTTCCTCTTCTATTTTCATCATGTATTATTTTTCAAGAAATCTAGAGGAAGGCCACCAGTACATTAAGTTGACACCCATGCAGGATTTACTAGAGGACTTGGATAAGAGTTACAGAGGATGGACTACCAGTTAGTGCTCTGCATCTTTAGAGGGAGTACAATTTCATCAAAGAAGGATCAAAGTATTATCTTTTTTTTAAAATTAAACCTGTAATTTGTTTTAAAATAACACAAAAGGATGTTTTCCTCCCTTTAAACATATACTTACTAAAAAGAAAACATGGCCAGAGTTGTAGATGTTGTTCCTCTTTTGTTCTTAAAGAATGTCATCAGGAGGGTGGTGTCTTGGCTTGCAAGGGAAGCGGATTTAAGTGAGGCAGAGCAAGGCAAAATCATCAGCCTCATTCTCTCCTCCAGGGTCATAGGAGTCCGGTGGCAAGAATAGGTCAGGACAACTGGAGATGGCCCTGGGTGCAGTGGGAGATCTTGGCCTTTTGAAACTAAAGTATCTCCCACGTCTCAGTTTGTCTGAGGTAACACGCATTAGGTAATTAAAATCTAGGTAAGAATTGAGTTAAAAGATGACTTAATTTGCCTTCACAAAAGAACCAGCCTGAGAGGGGAAGACCCTCAGAGTTTCTGGCCAGAACAGAAACAATTGCTATTTATCTGGCCAAAATTAATAGATTACAAAAAGAAGAAAAAAATGAATATGGCTTGGGTTCTACTTTTTGCCAAAAAAAATTCTAGAGTGTGGCAAGTGAAATTCAACATAGACCTACAAGGGCAAGTACTTAAAGAAAAAGATTCCAAACTGTATGTTCATGGGATGATAAGCTCTGGGTTGATTCAACCCAGGAAAGAGATTTAAGACACACTAATGAGGCACTGATTTAAAGCGTTGCTTCGGGGCAACAGTTCTGGGCCTCATCAGGATAGTACATAGAAACAAAAAAGAAATTTTGTGCTTTCACTCTAATACAAAATCATTATGCATCTGCCTTGGAAATCATTCATAAAATTCTGTCCACCAGACCTGGACAGAAGGCACAAAAGGAAGCTTGTACCTAAGATACAAGTTCCTCAACTTAGCATTGAAGACCTCGTAGTCTGGCTCCAGCCTACCTTTCCAGACATTTCACACTAATTCCCTCACATCCTATGTTTCAGCCAACCTGGCCCATAAACTATTTGAATGAACTCCACATTTCATCTCCTGACTCCCTGTTCATACCTACAATGTAATCGTTTAATCAATAAGCATTATTATGGGTCTGTTGTATGTCATGCACTATTAGCTATTGAGGCTACAAAGACAAAACTACACAGTTCTTACCCTCACGATGCTAGCATTCTATTGGAGAGCAACATGTACATGAACAATTATATGCAAAATATTTGGGATAGTCAAATATTGTATTTGGATAAACTAACTTATAGGGCACCCTGACATTTGACTTGTTCTCAAATTTAATTTTATTAACCTGAGTTCTAGAATGATTCAGGGCTACATTTGTATATTTCCTTTCTAATTAATAAAATTGCAACTGCTTTCTCACTAGCTAATTAATTAGTTGGACCCTTAGCTCTGGGTATCAAATATTATTTACTAGACAGCGAAAACTTTCTCAAAAGTAGTTACTTATATACGATTAACAAATAAAATCAAAAGTAAAATGATAGTAACTATTTATAATATTTTGGCTATGAGAAAGTTCATAGCTAGTCACCTAAAATCCTCAGTATAATAGTAAATGACCTCTCTTCACTGCCAGAAACAGTTTCACCATTTATGTCACTCCAGATACTAATTAAAATGTCATATTCTCAAGATTAAATTTAAATTCAGTTTCTCAGAAAATCAGTTACAATGCTCTTTTTCCACTTTCTACTCTAGTCAATGATAATAGTAATGATGATGATGATAATAATAACAATAACAGCTAACATTTATATAGTACTTACTATGAGCCAAGAGCTCTAAGCCCTTTACAACTATTATTTCATTTGATTGTCTCAACAACCCTGGGAGGTAGGCACTATTATTATCATCCCCATTTTACAGATGAGGAAACCAAGGCACACAGAGACTAAGTGACTTTCCCAGAGTCACACGGTTAGTAAGTATCTGAGGCTAAATTTGAATTCAGGTCTCCCTGACTCCAGGCCCAGGGCTCTATCCATTGTACTACCTAGCAAAAGCACATACCCTTTGACCCGGCTATACTACTGCTAGACCTATACCAAAAAGGACCAAAGAAATATGGAAAGGCCCTCTAAATACAAAAAATATATTTATTGCAGCTCTTTTAGTGGTAGAAAAAAGCTAGAAACTGAAAGCATGCCCATAAATTTAGGAATATCTGGATAAGTTGAATACTATTGTGCTGTAAGATATGAGAAAATAGATGATTTCATAGAGACATGGAACAGCTTATATGAACTGTCACAGAGTAAAGTAAGCAAAACTAGAAGAACAATTTATGCTCTAACATAAATAGCATAAAAGAATCAATTTTGAAGACTTTTTATGAAGTGATGAATAATGAAAGGATCAAAACCAGGCAAACAAGTCCTACAATAACAACAACATTGTCTGGACAAACAACTCTCAAGAGCTGTTAAGAACTTTGGTCAATACAATGACCATCCATGACTCCAAAGGACCGATGATGAAACATCTCATGGCAGAGAGATGGCACATTTAGAGTACAAAATAAGAGACATATGTTTCTATACAGCCAGTGAGGGAATTTGTTTTGTATGGCTATACAATTTGTTACAATGAATTTTTCTTTTCTCTTTTTTCAATAAAAGATGAGAGGGAGAGAAAATAAGACTTTTGTTAATTTTTATAAACAATTTAAAATAGATTGGGGAGGTGTTATAGATGTGGAATGTTCCATGCCCTTTCAAATAAGGCCTTTGTATTATTAGTTTTACTTAATGTACTTAATTTTTTATGTTGTTAGAAGAAACCTCTCCTGGAGTCAGGGTCATCTCTAAATAGAAAAACAAAACTTTTATTTTTATAAACGCACTAGCAGCTAGGAATATGGAAAAAAGTTCTTGTTAACACGGCATTCTAATGGACCCCCTACTCATATGCACCTCTCAGAATCCAAGAGCTGGAGTTCTTAACCTGCAGTCCATGAGCTTGTTTGTTTTTTTTAATTTTTTAATAATTTGATATTAATTAATTTAATAATTTGCTATTAATTTTTTAATAATTTGATAACTGTATTTCGATATAATTGGTTTCCTATGTCATCCAATGATTTTGTGTTATGCATTTCAAAACATTTTTTTCTGCCAAAGGAGTCCAGGACACACACAAAAAAGTCAAGAACCCCATCCCTAGAGGTTAGTTAGTGCTTTATCTTCAAATTATCTTCAATTTATTTACCTATGTGACTATTGTAAAATGTAAATTCTCTTAGATCAGGGACTATTTTTCATTTACATTTTTTTCTCTTTTGAAAATAAATAAAGAAATATATTGGGGGACTGGCTCCTAGATCCAAAGAAATTTCACTGAACCCTAACCTGTTTGCTGCTTAATTTTCGTCTTGTAGACCTTTGTGGCATAAATGTGTTGTTTCTCTTGCATCGAAAGCTCCCAGAGGACAAAGGTTATATATGTCTTTGTTACTTTTCATACGATATGGAGAGATAGGACAACTTAATCAGTAGTATTTGATGTCACTAACCTGTCATTATCATCAGGTTCTTTCACCTGGTGCAAGGGAGGAGTGTTAGGCTAATTGCGGTTGTCTGTCACCTGTGAGAGAAGTAAGCCTCAGTTCTCCGTTTTTTACCACAGTGAAGTTTGTAAGTTTGTGAAGGAGGACAAAAAGGTACCTTAGGGTGAGGGAAGGCCAGGACAGTAATCACTTCTAAATTATCCACCCTAATTACTCCCTCCCCAACTTACAGCTCTGAAGATTATGACGGTACCTAAACCACTAGGAATCCATCTGTTACTTGTGAAGAACTGCAAAGTGACATACCTAAGTCTAAACAGGTACAAACCATTCAGAAATCATGTCTAACTCCATCACTCTTACTTCTAGTACTCACTGAACATTCACATCATGGTTTTTAATAATAATGTCAACTTCTCACCTGCCACCCTTCACCTCTGTGGCCCAGACCACAGCCAGGTTTGGCTTCAGGTTTTTCTTCCGCTGCCACCACCCCCTTCAGAGGACAGTCAGTGGCCTCAGTGCAATGGGCCCCATTCCTAGGTCCTCATTGTAGCAGATCCAGAGAATCACTGCCCTTAGGAGAGAAAGTTCAGGATGCTTAAGTAGTATATTGCCACAAACTCTTCTCCTTTGGCCATTTCAAAAACTTGATTGTGATTCAGATTCTGAAAGGATAGATACAGGATCCAGACCTGAAAGATAATAGGGTCAGATCTATTTGAGCTATTAACTGGTTTTGTTTTGTTGTTTTAACCGCTAAGGTGGTCAGAGACTTCCAAAGGCTTTTCTAAAGTTCCAGCAGAAATCATCCACTTTTGGATCAAATTCCCATTGCTAGATGGGAGTAGAGGAGGGGGTGGGTAGATAGTAAACAAGCAAGTGCATAAAGAGAATTGTTGGCCAACTGAGAGCAGAAGAAAGGGAAATGGAAAAACAGAAGCACTGAATTTTAGAGCTGGAAGGGAACTTAGAAGTGGCTAGACACACTCTCACTTTACAGATGAAGAAACTGAGTCACATACAGGGTAAATGACTTGCCATCCACCCAGTGAGGTCTAGACTGGAATCCAAATCAGGGCTGACTTTGCTACATTAGAATCTCTTGACTTAAAAGTAATTGTCTTTGTTAGGAAAGAACCCTGTTTGGTTGAGTCAAACAATTAGAACTGGGTATAAATAGAACCAGAACACTTCTTTACACACAAAGCGATTGTGTGGGACTTGATCCCTCTCTAAGAAATGTGTAAAAACGGGAGGAGCTCTCTCTGAAGTGAAATTCTGAGGGCCTAGAAGCAGAGGGTAGATCCCAAACTGGGCATCCCAGCACACCTCTGAGAAGTAAAGGTAGGAGTGACCTGTGGTAGAGAAGGGAGAAACCAAGAAGGATCAGCAGCTATACAGGCCTGTGAAAAGGGATGTCCTGGGAAAAGGGCAGACTCTCCCCAAATTCCCTCATTTTCCAAAAGTTTCCAGTAACCTGAATTTCGCGTCAACCACAGAGATGCCAGATAAACATAGCCAGGCAGGGATCCCAACCTCTATGTAAATGTTAGGAGTCTTCCTAATTGGAGAGTGACTGAACTGAACTTTTTATCCAAATATAGAGGTCTTTACCTTTTTCTGTGTCGTGGTACCTTTTAGCAGCAATCTGGTTAATAATAATAATAACTAGCCCTTATGTAGCCCTTTACAAATAAAAATAGCATTTATGTAGCATTGCAAGGCTTGAAAAGCACTTTACAAATATCTCATTTTATCGGCACAACCACTGCAGAAATTGGGTAGTATTTGTTATCCCCATTTTACAGATGTTGAAACTGAGCTAAGCAAACGTTAGGGACTTGGGAGGTCACAGAGGTAACAGGTGTCTGAGACAGGATTTGAACTCAGGGTGACCAGGCTCCCGGTCCCCAAAGCCTCCCCAGGCTAATTAGGAGTTGATTGTGTTCGAAGTGTATGCCTGGGAGCTAGGGGCTTAAAGCATTTGGGGTGAGGTTCAAATGCAACTTGGGATATCCCTCAGGTGAGTCTGGAGTCTGCGACTCCCCAGGAACTCTCCAGAAACTGCTGGGGGGCAGGAGAGGGCGGAACGGAGGAGAGGCCACGTGACTGGACAGTTACACTGCCCCTACCTAACATAGACGCGACGGCTTCCCCAGGAGCCGCCACCGCCCCGCACTATGACGCCAATATACGTCATCGCGCCAGCCTTCCCAGCGGCTGCGCCTGCGCCCTTAGGCCCGCCCTTCCGCCGGCAGCGGCCTCCTCCTGATTGGCTCCTTCTGACCGTTCGCTCTGTGCGCGGCCTCCAGGAGCTACGCACGCTGCGCGGGCACGGAAGGCAGGAAAGAAGACGAAGGAGGCGGTGGCGGAGGGCGGGGCGGAGGGTCTGGCGTTTGCGCCTTTCACCAGATCAGGAGGCCGCGCCGCTGAGCTGACCAGCAGGAGTGAGGTACCTCCGATCCCCCCACCCACCTCCCCGCTTCCCTTCTCTGCCTGCCCTGCCCCACTGGAGCTGTTGGGAACCACTGGGGGCTGCGACTGTTTGCCTGCGTCACCGCCCCCCATCCTCTTTCATGTCTCCTCCTTCGGAAAAGGAGGGACGAGGTCAGGAAACCGGGGAGGGGCCTTAGAGGTCGTCTAGCTCTCCCCCAACTTACTTTATCGAAGGGGAAACTGAGGTTCCGGGTTGGTGGGTAATGACTTCCCCAAAGTTAGGCCGTAGGGCCTAGTAATGGTCACCGATACCTATCCCCATCGTGTTACAGGGGAAGAAACTGAGGCCCGGGGCGGACAAGGGACTCCCCAAGGTCAGGTCGTAGGACCTAGAGGTCACCGAAGCCATCTCTGTCATGTTGCAGAGGGAGAAACTGAGGCCCAAGGTGGGGGGGGGGGGGGGTAAGAAACTCCTGCGGCCTAAGGTCAGACCGCAAGTAAGGGGCAAGACTTGGGGCCTTCTCTTTGTCCCAGAGTAGAAGGAGGAGGGGGCGGGGATCTACCTGGGGTTGGGGTCGGGTGCTGTGCTCTGAGTCATCCCCACAGGCAGCCGCCCCAAGGCTCCCTTCCCTTGGACGCTGTCAGAACGGAAAAGGAAAGGTTAAGTAAACCCCCAGAAGGTCATAGCACTTAGCACGGGGCCTGGCACGCAGTAGGGCGTAATGTATGTTTGCTGACTTCACCCACAGACCTTCGAGATCATCTAACCAGATTCCCCTCATTTTACAGACAGGAACCTCAGGCCAGTAGAGGTAACATGATTTGCCCAAGAACAGATAAAATACTAAATGCAAGTCCTGGACTTGAACCCAGTGCTCATCCTGTTCATTAGACCAGGCTGCCCACTGGCCCCATCACTCCCTTGGCTTCCATGGGAATAGAGGAGGAGGTCTTGGGAGTAAGGGCAGGAATTGCTTCCTACCCACTTTCAAGTGGCTTTGGGCAGCAGTGTAATTCACCAGACTTCCTGGCCTTCACCTGTCTAAGGAGGAATTTACAGTACCTGTTGGTTCCTGACCTTGACGTTCTAGGGATGTGAACACTTCGATGAAATTGAGTGAAAATGTTCTGAGCACTTCTTTCACTGGTGGTATTCCCTCAACTTAGTGGTTTGGTATTCTTGTAATAAGCCAAATGTCATTGGTCCTCTTTTAGAATGAAAGACAAACAATCTCTGTGAATGGAAAAGTTGCTGCCCCACTAGTGACCAAACTGGCCAGTTGGACAACACAGCTTTCTTCTCTTTTCTTTCTTCCCTTCCCTTCCCTCTGGCCACATAGACAAATGCCCTTACCTTCGGGTGCTCTGCCTAAAGGGAATATAAATTTTGATCTCTGAAAAAAAATTTTTTTTTTTTTTAAGGACCAGCCTTAACCCAAACCACTCTGACTCTCATTGATTGGCCAACAATAAGTCCCAGACCCAGCCCTAGCCAGAAACCTCTCCCCCTCCCCCTCATTGATTTTTTTTTTTTCCCACTAGGTAAAGAGGCCATTCTCTGCCTTATTGTTTAGCCTTAATCACTGAAAGGGCTTTGCCTCAGTCAAACTGAGACCAGCTGAAGACCTTAGCTTAAAAAAGCCGAGGTCTCCCACTGCATCCTGGGCCATCTCCATCTCCATCTGGCCACTGGACGCAGATGGCTCCAGAAGATAAGGCCAGTGACTTTGCACAGCTCCCTCACTTGAATCCAATTCACTTGCATGTCATTGCATCACCTTCCTGATGACATGGTCCTCTTCAAGAAGGAAGGACAGACAACAATAATAAGCTTCTCCAGGGCAGGGATTGTCTTTTACTTTGCTTTGTAATGCTTGTTGATTGATCGATTGACTATGGGGGCAGTTGCTACTACTATTACTAGTCCATGAAAGAAACTGATTGCAGAAGTTGAGGCACCTGACAACAGATGCCCAACTGATTACATCATAAGCCCTGGCGTTATCCAAGCCCTATTTTCCCTGGCATCAGGTAACACACTTCTAATTGGGAAGCACCATAGGAATCTGACCCCAGCAAAATTTTGTGGTAATTTTTACGAGAGAAAGAAGTTTAAATCGTTCTGAGTAGTTAAGTAAAAGTTTGTGGGTTAGACATATGAAACATGTTATGGATTATGCCTTATGGTGGTATGTTTGTGAAATGACATCTTGGTTTGTGAGATATCTAAATGAAATTGTTACTGTCTAATACTTTCTAAACCTTGTTCATGGGGGAAGAAAAATCCCTGTGATCTTGAGCAAATTATTTGACTTGAGAATGGATAATGCCCTATGATGTTAGCATTCCCCCTAGAGGACAGTTACCAGTTAATTAAAACTATGCCAGAAAGGCTCGGTCAGTCTCTTAAGCTACAAGCAGGTTTTAAATACAATCACCAATCCATATTTTCATTTGGTCCTAAAACCTCTGATTTAAGGGACCATTTTTTCCGGTGCCCTTCAGGATAATGATATGTGATTTTTATAAAAAGCATTCATTATACTGAGTATGACTGATTCTTGACTCATGTCAAATAGTTTTTGCCTACTGTGGGCTAGATAGGTAAATACTGTGGTTTTACGTAAAAAAAAGTATAAAATCCTTGTTCAAAAAGCACTGAAATCTTATTCTACATTAAGTGCATAATATTTAAGCCTTCAAACTTGTACTCAGTTCTAGTATAATATTAAATACCACAATGAATTCTATAGGTGGTCAGCATTAGGGAAATTGACAGAGCTAGAATGGTAAGGAGATGAGACTTGAAACAACAGCAATTGTTTATCACTGAAATTTAGAAACAGCGGCAACTTTAAGAGTTTCATTTCTCCCTCCCAATGTTTCAATTGAAATTCCTGGAAAGCAAAAAAGTTATTTGATATTTACTTTATTTCCCCTCTCCCAACCTCCCCCCCCACCTCCACCCCTTACATACACACAGGATATTTGTAAAATGCTTAGCATAGTACCACGCGCATAGTAGGCACTTACTGTGTGCCTCTCCTTATTCATGCTTAAAAAAAGACAACTATATAAAGTTGTCTTGAGTCTCATACTAATATATTTAGTATATGAGGCCAACACCATTTGATCTTACAGGGAGGGAAATTGAGGCCCAAGAAGGAGGGTGACAAATACTTGTCGCCTAAGGTCACACAAACTAGTAAGGAGCAGAAAACTTGGAAACTTCCCACTTCCTACTCTGGAATCTTAAATAAAAATTTAGAAATGTAACCTTTCTGAGGTTTTCTACCCTAATGCTTTATTTACCTAATAGATCTCAATTTTTAAAAGCATTTCAGAAATAATCAAGTGAACCTGTTGCAACACCATGCTGGCAGCAAGGTTTGTGTGTCTCCGGACCCTAACCCTACCTTCCAGTACTCTCCACACAACACTTACAAAGACCTCTCCTGTTTTGAGGAATTCCATTCTGAAGACAAATCAATGGCTCTTGCAATCCAACAGGGTAAGTAAAATTTGGATTTATTTAACATTTTGTAGAACCTTCTTTGAAAACATATTATGCACTAAAGAAGGAGATAGCATAAACCCCCCAGTCCTTTTATATCTAGTACAGAAGTACTCCTGAGACAGTCAGAAAGGGTGACTTGCAGCTTAGCTGGAGGCACAAGACTTACTCAGGGCCACAACAGAGACTTACCAGGGAACCCCAGAGGTTCATTGCTATGATATAACGAAATGGCGATTCTATCTAACGTGCAGGCTCTTGCCATATATATATATGTATGTATATATATACACACACACACTTCAAGCCTTGTCCCCACAAATCACCTTTCTTTTTTAGTGGTAACTGATCAAAAGCTTTCTCTTTACCTGTTCCTCTTATCCATTTTATTCACCGTTAGATCCAGTGAGTTCTTTAATTTGCAGTATTCCACCTAGTAACAGTCTTTTTCTTTCAGTTTTATATTTGGAAAAAGTGATAATGCCACTATAGTCCAAAAAAATTTTTTTAACTATGTTTGCAAAAACTTCACTAAAAATAAAATACAACTATAGTTTGTTTTGGGGTCTCATAACTTAGTAATATATGGGACATTGAAGTTATTAGGCATACTAATTATAATTAGCTTTTCTTTGCCTTTTATTCAACAAACATTAAGTATCATATACTGTGTGCAAAGTATGGTGCTAAGCAAGACTTGATCTCTTTCCTTGTGTCAAGCCTACAGTCCAGCTATGTGGATATAGGGGAGAAGGTAGAGTTCTTGGAGGCAGGGCAGAATAAGCATTTCTGTAAGCACCTACCATGTGCTAGGTACTGGGCTAAGTGCTTTACAAATATTTTATTTGTTCCTCACAACCCTCTGAGATAGGTGATGTTATTATCTCTATTTTACAGTTGAGGAAACCAAGGCAAACAGAGGTTAAGTGACTTGTCCAGGATCACACAGGAAGTGTCTGAGGCTGAATTTGAATTCAAGTCTCTCTGACTTCAGTCCCAGCGCTCTATCCATTGTACCACCAAGCTGTATATGGCACTTAGACAAGTGTACAAATATGCATTGATTGACATATAGAGTAAACTACTTTGAGAGGAATTAACAAGAGCAGAATAAAGATCATTTCCAAATGGGAAGATCGGAGGAAGCTTCATGAGTAGCCAATGTTAGAGGCAGAATCTGAAGGTTACATAGGGTTTCCAGTGAAACAATATAAATGAGGGGTGTTCTAGGATAAGAAAGGAGAATGTGGTCTAAGGCACAGTGCTGGTAAAATGTAATGTGGTACATAAAAGATAGCAAGTAGTCCCATTTGCTAAGAAATAACCATGAGATAGGGGAAACAAATGGTGAGAAATAAACCTAGAAAGGCAGAGAGGCATTCCGAGGCTTTAGAAGGCCTAGGCTGAGTTTAGAATTCGATAGCTAGTCTGAAACTATGAAAGATGTTTGAGTAGAGGAGTGACATGACGAAATTAACCTGTATATAAGAAAGGTCATAGAGCTGAAGGTTTTGTCTATGAGTAGCAGGATGAATGCTAGTGCCCTTTGACAGAAACAAAGAAACCAAAGGGAGCAAGTTTGGAGGGAAAGCTAGATTCTCTTGGACTTGGTCGTAAACTTCAGGTGCTATTCAAAGTGTGTCATAAGTAGGCAGTTGGAAATGCAGTTCTGAAGTCCAGGAGAGTTGTAACAGTTGAGTCTGTGGGGGATGAATAAAATGGCTAAAGGAGAGAGTGTATGTAAAGAATAAGAGTAGCACCTTGGGGTGACTAGAACAGGAAGAAGATTGAGGAGGGATAGCTAAGAGAATGGTTTTACCTGGGGTGGGGAAACAGCATTTGAGATTACATGTTTGACATTGTCATTGCAGAGGTCAGGGAGGAAAGGGACTGAAAAAATGCCTTTGAATTTGGTGATAAGGAGGGCACTGATGTTTGAAAAGTTTTAGAAGAATGAAGGCATCAAAAAGATAATGAAGATTCAGAATTTGGGGGTATACAGACAATTTCTGAATCTAGATGACCACATCTACTGTTTTCCCCCACATGCCAGTCCCACATTTCCCTCTAAGATTTCCCAGTGGAAATAATTTAATAAATCCGAACTGAACTTCCTATTTTCCCAGAAAACTTCCTCTTCCTCACCCTTATTTCTCTCTGTTTTACTGCAACCCTACTAATCTTTGAGGCTCTTAATCCAGAATTTCTCTTTCCTCTTCCCGCTTATCCCACAACCCCTCTGTCCCATTAGTTAGCTAGCTCTCATTCTCTATGTATCTGGTGATGCAGTCACATTGTTACCCCTTGCCAACTGAATCAAGTATGGTTCCTTAGCCTGGCAGCATCCTCCATATTGTGACTGTAACCTATGCTTTCATCATTCTCACACTGCTCCCCTTCCCATGAAGCAAAACTGCAGTACTCCCCATTCCTTGTTTTTGTCCTCTTTGCACCTTTCTCTATACCTGTATACTTGTTTCACCCCACACCCCTGCTAGTGCCCAGAATGGAGTGCCTTTTTTTCTCCCTTCTCCCAATATTAACCTCCATGAAGTCTTCTTTTTTCTCTTCTGCCCCTTTTCCCTCAAACTGGAAATAATCTTTTATAGCTCTAGTTCCACAGTAGTGTATGGATCTCTTATTCCTAAATTGTGTTAATGTTTTATCTTCCCCACCAGACCATGAGCTTCTTGGTGGCTTGTGTCTTATTTCATCTTTGTGTCCCCAGCTCTTGAATATAATAAATGCCCCTCTGCACATAGTAGGTACTTGATAAATGTCTGTTGAATTGAATTCCAGATCTTTTATTTCAGGTGTGTTATCATAGTAACTTAAAAGAAAATTCCATCACATACATTTTGTCAATGTAGAAATACACTTCACAAGCTAGTTGTATTATTTGTAACTCACTTTTTTTTCTTTTTTAAAAAATATATCAGGGCTATGCCACCAAATCAAGAATTGGGGTCCGACGTGGAAGAACTGGCCAAGAAATTAAGGAAGCAGCATTCGAGCCATCAGCAGAAAGGGTGTTTAAAAGTAGGTAACAGTCTGAATCTTAAGTTTTTTTCAACTTTGACAATATCATTCATTAGCATTCAAGAAATTAATAATTCTAGAATTCTGTAACTATTGAATTCAGTAGCCAATTTGGAAGGGAAATGTGGTATACTGGATTTTACGGTATGGTTTTAAAGATACTCTCCTAGGAAATAATGTTTGTATGACTATCTTCTCTACACAAATGATCTTAAAAGAAATCAGCTTGAATATAGCTTTTGAACTTAAAACTAAATGTTATTTGCATTGTGGAATGATGGCATTTTGTTATTTACTGACTCTCTTGGTATAGAGTCAGGATTTAATTTGCTGAAAGGCAAAAGTAACTGAAGCTTTATATTAAGGAAATTGAACCTTCCCCCTACCTCCTGTTATAAAAATTGATTATATAAATTAGCATTCACTTCAGGTAAAATTATATTCAAAACCTATTTGTTTTTTAAATAAAAGATTTAAAATGTTGTGATCAGACTGTTACAAAGCAAATTTTAATACTGTTTCTCCTAAGATAAACTTTACATTGAGGTCATACCATTAATACTTGCCAATTCAGATGCTAAGAGTCCTTTCCCCTATCCTCTGCAGTTGATCAGATGGGAAGATGGTTTGTTGCTGGAGGAGCTGCTGTTGGTCTTGGAGCACTCTGCTTCTATGGCTTGGGAATGTCAAATGAGATTGGGGCTATTGAAAAAGCAGTGTAAGTAAATCCCCCAAAGTATTGTTGTCCTTAACTAAGTTTCATTGTTTTCTCACTGCACATATCATCAGCCATTTGAGAAATATTTTGCCACCAGTCAACTCCATAGAAATAAACATATTAATAAAAGTGGAACTGCTTCTTGCAACTTTACTGGACTTAACTAGCTAAAACTAAATCAAAGCATGATAAGAACTCAAAATATTAAAATCCATGAAATTAACCCCCAAAACAGCCTTAGCTATCTGTCATGTGTTTCTTACAGAATCTGGCCACAGTATGTGAAAGATAGAATTCATGCCACCTATATGTATTTCGCGGGGAGTGTTGGTTTGACAGCATTGTCTGCCTTAGCAGTTAGCCGATCACCTGCTTTAATGACCTTTATGATGAAAGGCTCTTGGTTGGTAAGTTCATTTGGAATTTTTTCTTTTAAAGCTCTTAAAGAATACGTTGAAGACAGAATTATCAGTTAGAATGGCATGACAGTTTTTATAGGAAAATCAGTGAAAGGGCAGGTATGTGGATGTATCAAGAACTTGAAAAGACATCAAAATCAATCCTTTCATAAAATTATGTTCAGTATACTCTGTTAAAAAAAATTCAAGGATCAACAATATAAATTATTGGCACTGAGAAGATCAAGCATCATTTATTTTGAGAATTCTCTTATCTAAAAAAATGTTATTATCAAGGCAAGTTGTGCCTGATAACTGAGGAATCACTATAATATAAGTGTCTGTTAATAACATTGTATGAAGAATTGGTTTCTAATAAATTTTTTGCAAAAAATGACCGCATTTCATACAATAAACTACAACAAAATATGTCTTTGACATAACATATTAATGTACTGATCTAATTTAATATAATTTGGGGGTATGGGGTTCGTTGGTGGTTTTCTGGAGTGGAAGCTCTCTCTACCATGTAGATTGGCAACTCATCTGTACTCTAAAGCCTAAAAGAGTTTCCTGAACAGTGATGGGTTAAGTGACTTGCCTGGTGGTCGGACTGCTAACGGGAGCTGAATGTACAGCTTGAAAATCCTCACGTCCCAGACTCTTAACTGTTCTTCCAACTTGTTGCAAAGAATTTCTAAGACTCTTGTTAACAGCAGAGGGAGCCGTTGCTAAACATATTTAAAGAAAGTTCAAAAATTGAAAAGATAACTTCGTATCTGGATTGAGGTTGGGAAGTATAATATTATCTTCCTTTTTTAAACCTTGAAGGTAAATGGTAATATTTAACACTTCTGGGTTTACAGAAGTAAATCAAAGCAAGCATAATTTTTCCTAATAATACTCTGCATCTTATAGACAATTGGAGCAACTTTTGCAGCCATGATTGGAGCTGGAGTGCTGGTTCGGTCAATATCATATGAGCAGAGCCCAGGCCTAAAACATCTTGCTTGGATGTTCCATTCTGGTATGTCTTCCATGGTTTACAAATATGTTCTTAATTATCTTCAAGTATTGTTCTC
Source organism: Vombatus ursinus (assembly GCF_900497805.2). NCBI lineage: Eukaryota > Metazoa > Chordata > Mammalia > Diprotodontia > Vombatidae > Vombatus > Vombatus ursinus. The sequence goes on from NW_020940527.1 coordinate 18,006,978, forward strand.
TATGGTGCTCTCTTAGAGATAAACAACTTGTAAGGAATGTTGTCAACTTAAATTTAGAAGCAGTTTGTGAAAAAATCAATGTTCCTTTACAGATAAATAGAATGTTGATAGAAACAAAATTATCAGTCTTTAAGGTTATATTTTAAAACCGTACAAAAGAGTTAATGAAGACATATCATATTTTTATTCTTTGTGAAAACATAACATTTAAATCTGAAAGCCCTACAGAGTAGGAATAGTGTCTGTCTTGTCTGATGCAAGAATAGTAGCTATTTTGAGTTTAGAGTTAAGTATGTTAAGGTACAGAAATGGATGATTTCAATATGTTTTCCCCCCTTAAAACTGAGTGATTGTTTGTGTTTGAGGTTCTTGAAATTACTATTGGCTTGCCAGTCAATTAAGGCAAGACATCTTTAGCAAGCCTAGTTGTTTTTATTAGTTTTCATGGTAAAGTGATTTTCTTCATGAGTCTATAATACTTGCTGACTCTCTCTTAAGTATAGAGGGACAGAAGTCGATATTGGGTGCTTTACCATGGCATAGAAAGTGACCTCAGGTTATCTTAAGCCAACATTGAACAATAACTTAAGTTCCACAGGCACAGAAGACTTGGAGCATGGGCCCACAGACTCCATCTTCTGTCTGAAGACAAGATTGGCTGAAGTCAGAGGAGCTGAGCTCATCACAAAAAGATTGTCTATTGCAGGGTACTTTCAGGGGGCATGACACCGCAGCATTGTACTGTGCATGTTATTTAAAGGGGTCAATGGGGTATTATGAATCATACCTATTATACAATATAATAATCCTCATGATGTTATATGAATAGCAAGCCTCTGTTGTATAGCTGTTTAGAATGTTTTCATACTTTTTTATACAAAATTACTGAAGAATCTTAAGAATTTCTTAAATTATTTTTGAAAGTGTTTAACATAACCATGCTTTTTCCTTATGCCTAATATTTCTCATTTTAAAAATTCAAATATGCATTTTGCATTCTAGAATAGTATCATAATGCAAAAGCATAATGTAAACCATTCTCACCAATCAATTCACAGACATTAAATTCATACACTACCTAGTATGAGGGACACAAAGACAAAAATGAAACATCTTGTGTTTTCATAAATAAGGAGCTTGCTTTTTTCCACTGAAATCTGCTTGAACTTGTCTATCAACCCCAAAATTCTGCTGTGAATTGCAACTGACAAATCATGAATGGCCTATAAGAGACTTATATTCATTGACAGTTTCCTATTTTTAGTGAGAAGAAATATTTTAAGTTAGTCATTAAACTACACTAAACATTTCTTTTATTTAATAATGGAAATGGTTGTAGGAAATTTTTACAAAATTGGTTACACAGGCAGTTTAGTATAGAGGTATTGTTAGCACCAGAAGACATCACAATTTACTTTTGCTTATTTAAAATATTATCTTCTTTGTCCTTAATCCTTATAAAAAGCTTACTTACGTATGTGTGACAATTTTTTAAAAAAAAAAGAAATGCTTTTTACAAGCTGAAAGTGTAGTCTTCAAATAACTGGAGCATTATTCTTCCCTAAGGGTCTTGTGGTCTAAGTAAGATTATCTTTATCCTTCCATTTATTCTATTTTGTCCTTTCAGCAATTGGCTTATGACATCTGCTATCATGTTTAGCTTTGAGCTACTCATTTAAGCTTGCTTTGTTTCAACATTGGTGTACATTTATATTGTCATAAGAAATTTGTCTTTGGGGATTGCATCTGTTTAAAAAGTTGAAAAGAATTTTATTCATCTAGGTTGATATTCTCTAAGCCTTTTACTTTTTGGTAATATGTGATATATATTCATATAATTTAGGTAGTTCCAAGAATGTTTTTAACAAAAGTGATATTTGGTATGTAGTATAATTTTTTGAGAATTCAATAAGGTTTGTGACTATACAACTACTCGCTTTATTCCTAAGTAAAGAAAAATGTCTTGCTAAATAATTGCATAAAATGTATATTGGTTTATGTCATAAGTATTAACTAATATTTAAATTCCTTTTATTTCCCTAGGTGTCATGGGTACAGTGGTGGCCCCTTTGACTTTGTTGGGTGGCCCTCTGATCCTCAGAGCCCTTTGGTATACAGCAGGCATTGTGGGTGGCCTCTCTACTGTAGCCATGTGTGCTCCAAGTGAAAAATTTCTAAACATGGGAGCACCACTGGGAGTGGGCCTGGGTGTTGTCTTTGTTTCTTCTTTGGGTAAGCATGATTACTTTTGATCTGTTTATTCTGTACCATGATTTATAACAAATAACTTGAATAATTTAATTAGGAGGTTGATTATTTTTAGGAGTTACATAAATGTGCTTATATTAAATGTAATTTTTATTAGCTGGCATGCTATGAAATAGGCTTTTAAATGGACATTATCACAGTTGGTCTAAATAAATATCACTAGACTTCTGTTCTCAAGAGCAGCCCTTTGACTGAATCTAAACTTCACAGAACAAATCCCCTTAATAAAAGGATTTGTTTTATAAAACTTGAACTTAGTCAAAAGGCTGCACCCAAGGACCTAGAAGGCCACATGTGGCCTCAAGGCCAAAGGTTCCCCACCCCTGAAAAGAGGCCTAATAAAACAGATGAGGAATAGAGCTTTGTAGCATAATGGAAAGAGTATTGGACCCCAATCCTGACACTGCTGATCTCACTGAGCCTTAGTTTTCTTGCCTCTAAAAATGAGGGGGTTGGATTAATTGATCTCTAAAGTTGTCTCTTCCTGCTCCAAGTCTTAAGATTCTGTGAATATGAGGATAATTCATGGTTATTACAAAGAATGGGCAGCTGGGTGGCACAGTAGATAGAGTGCCAGGCCTAGAGTCAGGAAGACTCATCTTCCTAAGTTCGGATCTGGCCTGAGACGCTTAACTAGCTTTGTGACTCTGGGCAAATTACTTAACCCTGTTTGCCTCAGTTCCTCATTTATAAAATGAGTTGAAAAAGCAAATGGCAAACCACTCCATTATCTTTGTCAAGAAAATCTGAAATGGGGTCACAAAGAGTGGGACACGATTGAAAAATGACTGATGAAACAACAACAAAATTACAAAGAATAGCTATTCAGTGGGCAAATTTTCCATTTTGATTGTCATTAAATCTAACTTAATGTAACAATCTCTTAATTATGTTGCTTAATGTGCAGGATACTTATTTTCTGGTCTTGGAATAAATAGAAATAAAAAGTACATGAAAGTTGTAAGCCTAACTGCTAAAATTGCTTTTTTCCATTTTGATTTCAGGATCTATGTTTCTGCCACCTACTACTGCACTTGGGGCTAGTCTTTATTCTGTGGCAATATATGGTGGATTAGTTCTTTTTAGCATATTCCTTCTACATGATACACAGAAAGTCATCAAGCGTGCAGAAATAATGCCCATATATGGCACAGAAAGATATGACCCCATTAACTCGTAAGTATTTTCCGGTGTTAGAAAACTGCAGGCTGATTTTTTTTTCCATGTTTTTATTTCTTTTTTTAAACAGTGTTGAATGAAATAATCTTCAGGCTTTTAAACTTGAAAGAAATATTATATAGTTCGATCTGATTGGCTTCATTTTTAATGAGTTTGAATTACTTTGAAAAACTTGTGTTACCCACATTGCTACTGGAATTATACATTTGTATCTATTTTCATTCTTTTTAGAAAACTTTAACAAAAAATGAACGTGGGTTAACATCAGTTTCTATTTAGATAGGCACTTTTTAAAAAAATCGGTTTTTACTTCCGGTTCCAGATTCTCTCCCCCATTCCCTCCCCTACTCATTGAGAGGGCAAGAAAACAAAACCCCATTACAAATATGCAATCATTTGAAACAAATTTTTGCATTTGGCTATGTTAGTGGGAAAAAAAAGTAAAGAGAAAACATGCTTCAGTCTTCACCTTGAGTCCATCAGTACTCTCTCTGGAGGTAGGTAACATTTTTCACCATGAGTCATTTAGAATTGTAGTGGCTCAGGGGCAGCTGACTAGCACAGTGGATAGAGCACCAGCCCTGGAGTCAGGAGGACCTGAGTTCAAATATGGCTACAGACACTTACTAGCTGCAAGTCACTTAACCCTGATTGCCTCCAAAAAAAAGAAAAGAAAAGAAATTATAGGGAATCAGGTTTACTAAGTCTTTCACAGATCTTTACAATAGTGCTTTTCCTATATAAATTGTTCTCCTGCTTCTGCTCTTTTCACTTTGCATCAGTTTATACAAGTCTTCCCAGGTCTTACTAAAGCTATCCTTTGCATCATTTCTTTCAACACAATAGTATTTGGTCGCATTCCTGTTCCATAATTTTTTCAGTCATTCTCCAGTTGATGGCCATCCTCTCAATATCCAATTCTTTGCCACCACAAAAAGCTGCTATAAATATTTTTGTACATTTAGGTGCTTTTCCTTTTTTTTTTTTTTTTTGAAATCTCTGAGATACAGACCTAGTAGTGATGATACTGCTGGGTCAAAGGGTATGCAGTTTTATAGTCCTATGGGTATATTCCAGAATGGTTGAACTAGCTCACTACTCTACCAGCAGTTCATTAGTGTACATATTTTTTTCCATATCTCATCCAACATTTGTCATTTTCCTTTTCTGTTACCCAGTCTGATGGGTGTGGGATAATACCTCAGAGTTGTTTTCCTTTGCATTTCAACTTTATATAATCAAAATTTTTCATTTGAATCTCTGTTTGGTCATGATTCTTCCCCTATTTATAGAACTGATAGGTGCTAGATAGATATTCGATTTTGTACTCATTTTTACCTGTAGTGACATAGTTATAACTATATGGTATGATAGCATGGTAGTGTCATTCAGTTTAATAAATAAGTTATAAGTATTTGCAAAGTATAGAAAAACTTTTAATTGGCATTATGGTATTTAGGAAAGCTAATGGTTGGTGGTAAAGATGCAGATAGCATATTTGAAAATTGTCCAAAGTATATGTAGCAGCTGAAATTCAAAAGAAAAAAAATTGCCATAAATTTTTCTTTCAGAGATTCTGAGGTCTGTCTTTTAAGTGGTAGCAATATAGTAATTTGAAGTAAATAGTCTTCGTTAGGTTTTGACAAAATACCAGGTGTTCTGTTTGCTTCCTTTTAAAAAGTGAAATATAGGTTACATTTGTTTCTGATGCTTGAGTTTATGCAAACTCTCCAGCAGCAAATTTGATGGTTTTATTTTTCTTCTAAAAATAACACTTCAATTAGTGATAAGCTTATGGTGCTAATGGAAAAAGTGTTTTGGGTGGGGGGGGGTGTTAAGGGATATCATTTATAAATGCAAATGTCAGACTAATGTCTGACACATTTTTAAAAGTTGTGTTGCTTGGCTTCATTTGATGACACAAACCTGATCAGTTGCTACCTCACAGACTTCTTATTTTCAAGGTATAAAAATGTGTAGTAGAGCTTCAGACTAATTTGTCCTTTTTTAACACTGCCACATTCCAAGTCAAACACGAGGCAAAGAGGAAAAGTGATATTATTTACAGATGCCTAATCGTTTATTAAAGTTGTTTTTAGATTTCATTTTCCATTGCAAATAATGAGATTGTAATAGTTGCTTCTAGATAATCTACCAAATAATTGTCATTAGAACAGTGTTATCAACTTCTTTTTCTCTTTTAGGATGTTGTCAATCTACATGGATACATTAAATATCTTTATGCGAGTAGCCACCATGCTAGCAACTGGGAGCAACAGGAAGAAGTGAACTGATTGCATTTTGAACCATCCAAACCTCATTAGATACTCTTGCTTGTGTTCTTGGTGTGTATACTTGTTAAATCATTTCTTGTACAAGCAGCTTTGGTTGAAGTCAGAAGTTCAGAGCCACCTCAGCATGGTTAAGATATTCTAATACAGTGTGATGCTTCAAGTTCTACCTTTCTTGAGAATAAATTCACCATTCTCTTGCAAATAAGCATATAAAATTTCCAGTTTTCATCTTTGAGTAATTGCTAACGGAAAAAAATCAAACTTTTCAGTAGTATCACTTTATTTCAACATTCTGTTTGTCCATATTTTTTACTTGTTTCATAATATTATTTAACAAAGACTCTTATTGCCATCCAAAAATGAGTCAAGTGTGTACAAGAGAGAGCCCCAGGATTGCTGTAAAGGACCTATCTCTAGTTTTAGATTCAGCCGTAAGAATGTTAAGTGATCGCCACTTGCTAACTGGCAATGGTTAGGGTTTATCAGGTCTAGTTATTGATGTATAGCTGCCTTTAACATGATTAGCACCCAACTGATATTTTCAGGTGAAACATCTATCCCAAAAAGACAGCCAAGTGTCATTGTGACAGTACCTTTGGAATATCAATATGATACTTGTATTTTAAGTGTAGGGAAGGTGCTTTGGCAATCCATCCAATCTCAAAATGTTAACCTCCCCCAAGTATTCCATCCAGTCTCAAAATGTTAACCTCCCCCAAGTATTCCTATCATAGTTTATATTTGTAAGTTCTGTTTTTTTATCTTCTAGAACTATTTATTTTGAGACATATTTTGCTTTAAACTTAAAGCTTCAAAAGTATCAAATAGGTTGCCTATTCCAACCTTGCTACAGGAAATACATTGACACACAGAGATGTTGCTTTTTCAACATAGGTCAAAGATTGTGGCTTATCTGTCTTTTGTTTTTTAAAAAGATCCTGTTTGATGTTTAGGATGTGGCGTCATTTCACTTTCCAGCACTATCAAAGATCAATGTTACTGCATCCTTCCCCCACTAATGCTAAAATTAGAGGCCAAATTAATTCTGTCTTCATAAAATATTGTTTTTATTAATGTTAATTTTTCCACAGATTTTCCCCCTCAGTCCATTATTAATTTAGAAACAACTTTGTTTTAAGTAAAGCTTGGAAATTTATGACACAGAATAAGTTATTTTTGGAAGTTTTTTAATGAATGAAATTGAGTATGTAAAATTATTGCAATGATATAATTACTATTTCTGGCAAGATGTGTTTTATCACCAGCTATCCAGAAATAGCTGATCTATCCATTGGAGAGATAATGATGTGCTTATTTCCGAAATAATAAAGATCTAGCCTGATAGTTGATTGGTCTGTAATTTCTCCAGTGGAACTACACATACACTGAAGTAAATTGTTTGGGGCTCTTTTTAAAAAAAAACTTAGAAATGATGCTACCAGTTTTATACCATGGAAATTTTAAGTAATTTTAGATTTACAGGAGAGGAAAACTTTTGAGAGTCCTTACTTCAGCCATGTCCTTACATCTAAATAGTAGTAGTTACTGCCTGCCTTAATGCACAGGAGGTAATTTTCAGTTTTTCTAGGATGTAGTTTTTCCTATAGATGAGAAGTAAAAATCCCTAAAAAGTGACATTTCTAGAAAAATGAGGTGGATCTTCCAATATAAATGTGCTCTGCATAGTGGTAGGGCTATTTCCTGGATACAAAGTCTTTCAATACAGCTTATAGGCAGCATTAGCTCCCTTGACTTCTTATCACATTGCCGATTCATTAAACTCTACTTGCTGAGCTATACTCAGTCTTGTATTTAACAAAGTTGTTCCTTTTTTAGGCTGTTATAGAACTTTACATTACATGCATCCCTATTAAATTTCAGGTTGTTGGATTCCCTTTCCTCTGTCAAGAGGTTGGTGGGTGGAAGAAAAACATAGACCAAAGGAAGACCATTGCATACTTGGAACAAAGAAGAAGGAACTAATTAAAACCCCCAGATAATAGCTAGCATTTATATAGCACTTTGAGGTGTGCAAAGTGCTTTAAAATCTTGTTTGATCCTCCCAGTAACCCTGTTGTCCCCATTTTACAGTTGAGGAAATAGATCTGAGGTTAGATGACTTGCCTAGGGTCAAATAGCCAGTAAGTGTCCAAGGCAGGATTAACTGGGGTCTTCTTGACTTCAAGTCAAGAGCTCTATATGTGGCTGTGCCTGTCTTTTCCGAATGAACTGCTGTCCAAATATGCCTCTCCATCTTTATGCAGCTGATTTTTTGAATCTTGGTGTAAGATTTTTTTCCTATTCAATTCCATTCTATCACATTTGATTTGGCCCAAAACTCACCTAGCAACATCTTTTTCAATATTAACAGTTTTCATCCGGTGTGCTTAATATCTCTCTTGGTACTTTTTTGCTATCTGTTAGTTTCATACATAGGCCGTCCTATGCCTTTATCCAAGTCAGTGGCTGAAGATTAAACAGCCCAGGGCCTAGCAGAGATCCCTGAGCCACTCCACTGAAGACTTCTTTCCCAAGTGACATCGAGGCAGCAAGGACTATTCTTTGTGTCTGGTGCCTATGTACTTTGCACAGAGTAGGTATTTAATCAATATATATTGGTTAAATGAATGAATGATTCTCCCTACTCTTGTAAACTGAGATTTGTTACTGCCAGAGTGACAGGGCAGCTGCCCTTCTGAGGGGGTAATTTCTTTTTTAGTAAGTTTTTATGTCTTTTGTTTCTTTTATCATCAGTTTTCCCCGGTATCCCTCTAGTTCCATCTCCCTAAGAGCCTTTCCATGTGACGAATAGTATTTTTAAAGACAAAAAGAAAAGAGAGGGAAAAAATCAGCACAACTAATTGATGCATTGAAAAAGGTCCAAAAACATGTGCAATGTGTTACCGGTGGAACTCCCACTTCCAAGTTACGCTCAATCTTTATAATTTTGCTGCATTTTTTTTGGTGTGTGATACTTTGCATTTACTTTGGTGTAGTTATTATATATGATGTTTTCTCGGCTGTGCTTCACTCTGCATCAGTTCATGTAGATCTGTCCATGCTTTTCTGTATCACACACATAATTTCTTACAGCCCAGTAATATTTTGCTATATTCATATACCACATTTTGTTTAGCCATTCCCCAGTCAATGGGCATCAACTTGTTTTCAATTCTTTGCTATCACAAGCAGCCCTGCCATAAATATTTTAGTATATATGGAGATTCTTCTTATCAATGGTTTCCTTATGGTATAGGCCTAGTGAAAGATTCTCCAGATCAAAAAGTTTAGAGATGTTAGTCACTTTGGTTGCATAATTCCAAATTGTTTTCCAAAGTAGTGATATCTTTTTACATGTAATTGGGAGGGAAAATATTTAAAAAAAAAAACAAAATAAAAAGGTGGTCATTTCATAACTCCATTAATAGTGTATTAATTAGTATGCCTAATCTCTAATCATACCACAGTCCCGATTTTTGCCATTTTTTGTCATCTTTGCCAATATGTAGTAACAATAATAATAATAATAATAATAATGATAGGTAACATATAGTGCTTACTGTGTGCCAGCCTCTGTGCTAAGTGTTTTACAATTATTCATTTAATCCTCACAACAACCTGGGAAGATAGGTGCTGTTATTGTCATCCCTATTTTACAGATTGGAAAACTTAGGCAAACAGGTTAAGTGACTTGCCCAGGGTCTCTCAGATTGTGAGGCTAGATTTGAACCTGCCTTCCTGATTCTAGGCCCAGAATTATTCACTATGCCATCTAGCTATACCTTGTGTAGAGGATGAGGTAAAACCTCATAATTGTTTTGATTAGCATTTCTCTTATTAGTGATGTGGAGCATTCTTTCATGTGGTTGCAAATACTTTGCAATTCTTTTGAGAACTGTTCATATCTTTTGATCACTTATCAGGAAATGCCTGTAGTTATATATGTATGTAGGTAGGTATGTATGTATATGTATATATTTATATATAATAAAGAATTGGAAACCATGTAGATACTCATCAATTGAGGAATGACTTAAACAAATTGTGGTACATGAATGGAATAGAATATGACTTGCTGTTAAAAGAAAAAAATGATGTGTGTAATGAATACAGAGAAGCATGGAAAGATCTGTATGAACTCATACAGAGTGAAGTAAACACAACCAAGAAAACAACATAATACCGCAGTAACTGCAGAAATTTAGATGGGAAGAACTACACACCGAAAAAATCAATAGTGACTCAAAATTACCAAAGATCCAGGAGGACTTGAGGGAAGAGATACAAAGAGGACACCCCCAATCCAGCCCTTTGTGAAGGTGGGAGGTCCATTGGTGTTATACACCAGATAGGTTTTAGGACTTTTTCAATGTATTGACCAGTTAAGCTGATTTATTTTGGATAATTATGATATGTAAGAAATAAGTCATCAATAAAAACTTATTTTGAGAAATCATTTCAATATCTTGGTTGCCAAACTCTCAAAGAAATTTGATACAAAATTTTTTTTTCCCTATTTGACCATTCCTCTTCTTATCCTAGATGCATTATTGTTGTCTGCAGAAGTGTAACAGTTTATCTTTTGTAATTGACTATTCCTTGTTTGGTTAAGAATGCATAGGGGCAGCTAGGTGGCGCAGTGGGTAGAGCACTGGCCCTGGATTCAGGAGGACCTGAGTTCAAATCCAGCCTCAGACACACATAACACTTACTAGCTGTGTGACCCTGGGCAAGTCACTTTATCCTAGCCAAAAAAAAAAAAAACCCATAGCAGTGAGAGGTGTATGATGTGCTTTGAAGTATAATTTCAAAGCACTGCAATGTATCTCCTCTCTCCCAACTTCTAGTGCCCTCCCTAGTTTATATTTTAACTATCTAGTATTTGTTTTGAATTCATTATGTATATATTTATTCTGCATATGTATTTTTATTTGTTTACATGTTGTCTCCCTTGATAGAGTGTAAACTCCTTCAGTGTAGAGACTGTTTGACTTTTTGGATTCCCAGAATCCAACACAGTGCTTGGCTTAACATGCTTGTTGATTGATTACTTATACCTTTCTCCCAGACTTATAAATGAATTCTTTAAACAAGATAATGAGCATTTTATTCCATGCTGAGAGACTGAACATAAAGTTCAAGCATTCCTAGCAAATAGTACACAGAGGTACAAATTTATAATAAGGTGTAAATGACTGATATCTTGAGCACAGATTTAAATAAGTAAAATTCAGGAAAGACAGGAGGAGCACATAAAAAAGTGGGTGAGTGGAAAAGAAGAAGAAACTTGGGTTGCATTGATTTTGTAATTTTGTCCAAATGCAGAATTTGGGGGGGGGGGGGGGGGAAGTCATCTCCCCTGCTTGGACCTTTGTCACATATAAAATGAAGGGGTTGTACAGAATAATCTTCAAGAGCCCCATGCAGTTCTGTCACCTGTATTGACACAGAAGCAGAGACAAATGAAAAAAAGAAAGTAGGTTTCAGACAGGTTTTTGTGCCTTCTAAGTGTGATAACAGATCTGCCTGAACAAAGGTGTTAACTTCCCTCTTCTGCTCACCACCCACTCCTTGTTGCTGGTGAAAAAAGGAAGGGGGAGTGATATGAAAGGTCTTTCTGAGGCCTCTTCAGCTCTAGTTATGCTTTGTTACCTTTCCCAAGGATGTAGTGCTCCTTACTGATAATTAAAGCAAGACTCATCATAGGCATAGTCACAGAATTTTTAATAGACCTTAGATGGGGTCTCCTTATTAACTGAGGACAGAAAGTTAGAAAAAAAGGCAGTTTTGAATCCTTAGTGCAGTGGTCTGCTCACCAAACCTTTGCATCTACATGACATCCAGTGCTTTAATTATTTTAATATCACCTATGCTTTCTTATTCGAATTTCTTAAAAACCAGTATTTGGGTGCAATTGGGCAGGACCTCACTTCCTGCTATTTGTCAAGTCAGCAAGCATTTATTAAGCTCCTACTGTGTGCCAGGCACTATGCTAAGCATTGGGAATACAAAGAAAGGCAAAAATAGCCCTTACCTTCAGGGAGTTCACAGTCTAATGGGGGAGACAGTATGCAAACTACCATGTACAAACAAAACAAACAGGATAAACTGGGTCTAAGTACAGAAGGAAAGCAGTCTTGTCTTGCAACCTGGGTTAGTCTTACTCTGCCTCTAGAAGCTCAGGATGGCATTTGATGCCCCTGTGGAGACACAGAAGATGAGTTAGGAACAGGGGTTAAGGTGAATGTGTGCATTCTTTCCCTCTAATGAGTCACTGGCATTTGTAAAATCCACTTGGCAGTTAACAATATGCTTTTTTACAACATTTCTCATATTATGCCCTATGGTGAGAATGTTTGTTGCCTTAACATAACTGACTCTATTTTGTGACTGAATAGTTGTTATGTAGTTTTTCTATAATAAGATAAGGACTTGAGTGGTACAGTTTGGTAATGATGTATATGCCCTCCAAATTTGGTAAATAACTGCTACTATTGTGTATGTACTCCAAATTTGGTAAACAATTACTAATAACATGTATATCCACCAGATTTGGCAAACAACAGTTAATGATGTGTAACCTCCAAATCTGGTAACACTTGCCAACGAGGTTAGCTTTGACTGATATTTTCCTTTTTAACACCCAACATAGTGCCCCTAATACCCTTTTTAACATCTAAGACATAGTCTTGAGTTCAAATTCAGTAAATAATTTTGTAAGGGCACCTCAATGAAGGTAAGTTCAAGGAAGCCCAGATATCTCAACTAAATTAATCAAATGAATTTGGTGGAAAGGAATTTTCCTGTAACTTCATCATGATGTGTATCCAATAAACCTACCAACTGTTTAAGAGTTTCACTAATCATCCCAGTTCTGTGTGCTTCTGGGAGTCCATGGCATTTCTGAGAAATGGTGGAACAGTCTTGTCTACTTACATGTGTAAAGAAAATATAATGTGTCACTGTGTGTTGCAGGCTTGTTTTTTTTTTTGGCCTGGTTGAGTGATCCACTTGAGTCATCAGAAGTGACTAGTTGCTATTGATTTTTAAAAAATGAAACACATTTTCTGATAGGAAACCATGTCCTTGTGAGAAAATGAATAGAAAAAAATCAGGTTATTCATAATCTGATTTACAGATGAATTATGACTCAAATACACCAACTTCTGTGTTTAATGAGATTATAAAAAATCTGTTTTCCCAAGTTACATCTCTTATGATTCTTGTGTTTAGTGTCCTCCTGGTTCCATATATCTTCATTTTTTACACAAATAGAGCTAACTTAAATTCAACAAATATTTGTTGAGTGCCTACTTTATGCATAGCACTGTTAGACACTGGAAAGAGATATCAAGTTTAGTTAAGATGTGTTCACTGCCCTTTCTTGAGGCTTACTCCCAGATAAAGGAATAAATAAACATAAACCAATTACTAAATTTACAATTCAATGAATCTGTGATCATCTCCCTCCATTAGTTCAGACCATAACTCATCTATGACTTCTCACCCTATAAAATTCTTGTCTATATTCTCTCATAACTTTACAAAGATAAATGTGTTGATAACTCAATAGGCTATCAAACTAATTGTATATCAAAGTCTAGACAATAGGAGTTTTCATACGTTTGTTTTTTCATGCATGGAATGTTAGGATGATCTCTGAATGGTTGTCATACATTTAATGACTAGGTGCATAGTGTTTTTAAGTAATTATAACAAAAGCTAAATTTGAGCACAATCTCATCCCCAAATGCACCTTCCACTGAGTCTTTTAATATTTCCATGGGAGTGTTCCATGAAAACAACATGTTATTTCATGCGAATCTGTCTTATCCCTTGTTCTTGCTCTCTGTCCAACCTGTTTCTTTTTTCAGTTATATATTTCCTGGTTGAGTTATTTTATGCTATTTCTTCATTATTGGAGACATACTGCAGTCTACTTATGTCTACCATATGTGTCTCCTTTACCTTTTAGGCAACTAGTAATTCCGATTCTTTTGAGATTGTGGTGTCACATAATTTGTAGCCATTTAATATCACCAAAAGAACACTGATGCTAAAAAGATGGCTTCGTGTTAAGAAGGAACTTGGGACTAAGTGCCATGTCCCCAGTACAATCCAACCTACCCCTCTTCCTCCAGTTCAATTCTGGGTCCAAATCATTGTCTACTTGTCTATATGAAATTTATGTAGTGATGGACCAACTCAATGGACTGTCCATCCAACTTTATGGCAATAGGCATTTATCTGGATTGCTGAGCACATCTCTTTTGTTTGTTTGTTTTTTGTTTGTTTTTTTTTTGTTTTTTTGTTTTGTTTTGTTTTTAGGCAATTGGGGTTAAGTGACTTGCCCAGGGTCACACAGCTAGTAAGTGTCAAGTGTTTGGTCTGATTTGAACTCAGGTCCTCCTGACTTCAGGGCCGGTGCTCTATCCAGTGTCCCACCTAGCTGCCCCTAAGCACATCTCTTTTGAATGGCATAGGATCTCATTGACCTAGGCTTCTGGTATTCTTGGGCTTTGATGCATTCAGCACAGCATCATGTTATCAAACAAAAAGAATTTGCCATCTCTATCCTTATTCAGATTCTGCACAGGAGCTCTTCCATAACAGTAGCAAACAGCTTTGATGAACATATAGCTTCTTGTTTTTCTTCCTTGCTTGATGTCTCCACCTAGATGGCTCTTAGGCACCTCAAACTCAAATTGTCCAGAACAATGCATCGTTCCTTCCTTAAACCCACTGGTCCTCCCAACTTCTCCATTTCTATCAGAGGCCCTACTATCTTTTCTGATTACTCATGTCCTCGACATAAGAGCCGCCTCTGACTCTCCACACTCAGTCCTCCCACCCCTCCATATCCTTTAGTTACCAAGTTGGTTTTCCTCTTCGCTTTCTCTCACATCCATCCTCTCAGACCACAACCACCCTAATTCATGCCCTCATCTCCTGGTTGTTTATTGCAATTCCAATTGGTCTCCCTGGCGCTGGTCTCTCCCTTCTCCAATCTGTCTGCCACAAAACTGCCAAAATGATATTGCTAAAGCACAATTATGCCCCTTTAAATCCCTTGCTCAAGAATTGTGGATGACCCCCCATTCCCTCTAAGACAGAGGATCTAATTGTAGCAAAAGCTAAATTTCAGTTAAATGCTAGTGAAAATAAATAATTTTTCCCATCCAAGTTCACAGACCCCCTAAAATTTATCCACACACCTCTTTGTGGATCCATGGACCCCAGATTTAAGATCCCGTATTCTAAGATAAAAACTGTCATTTAAAGTGATTTGTAATCTGGTATTTTCCAATTGTTTTGTATCTTCTTTTCTTGGAGACATTCTATAATGCTTTGCTTTCAAAATGGTGTTGCCTACAGCATGTACTTATTATACACAGAAGGCCGCTGAGTATCATCAATAGGGTTCAGGGCTTGGAATTAGGAAGACCTGGGCAAATCACTTAACCTGCTCTAGGTGTCTCAAGAACTCCCCAAGACTTTACCTTCTTCAGTGTGATTTTCCTTTCCATCACATTGATAATAAACTATTTCCATCATTGATGATAGTGGAGCCACTATCATCAATGACGGAAATAGCTTATTATCAATATGCTTGCAAAGATGAAAAATGTATTACATAGACACAAAGGTGAAGGACACAGCTTCTGCTTTCAAGGTGCTAATAGGAAGACAGGACAAATATAAATCAAGATGAAATAAGTACATGAGATCAAACAGAGAGCCATGGGAGATTCAGCAATGCGGAGAATGCATCATGTGCCCTAACAGAGTGCTATGATCACAGAGTCAATCAATAAGGTAGAAGGAACACCTATGGTGGCAGCTGCACCAGCCAGGCCTTCACGCCCAAGCAAGACATTAAAATTTGAAGCCAAAGGGAAAAAAAGTAAATCTTGTGTACAAGAAGGTTGATTTATTTCCATTTAGCCTTTGTAAAGTTGCTATGTTTTCTTTTTCTAAACAGCCTAAGTGATCACTTTCTATTCAAATTGTGCTGAAACTAACAGGAGTTGCTGCTAATGCTTATCCTCACCTATCCCTGAATATTTTGAGTCTTCTACAAAAATCAGTGGGTATTTTCTTCCCTTGGGTAATTTAAGAAGTTGATAGCTGCCTTGGAAATGTTAAAAGCAAATAGAATTATAACATAATTTCTCAACCTCATCTTTTACTCTTGTTACATAAATGGACCTGGGAAGGGCCTAATCCTATCTGCTCTAGAAACAAATTTGTCATTTGCTAGTGAACTTCTCTTGAGTCAGGCAGCATGGCATAGTCAATAGAATACTAGACCTGGGTTCATGTTCTACCTCTCATATGGACCAGCTGGGTACCTTTGGACAAGATTCTTTACATCTCTTTGTCTGAGGAGATTCTCTAGGAAGTATATAGTAAATTGGGGGAGGGGGTAGAAGAGGGGAGTTCCCTAGAAAAGAGACCAGACAGGGACCAGACCTGTGATTTCATTGGGAAAGGGAACTCCCAGGTGAGGAAATTCCCTCTACCAACGTAGTTGGCACCTTCTCTGTAACTTAACGTCAGAGATTAGAGTTGTCTATAGCACCGAGAGCTTACATGATGTGTGGGAAATCATACAGCTAGTATGTGTCAGATGAAAGTCTCGAAAGTCCTTCCTGACTTTGATGCTGGCTCTCTACCCACTCTGCCATGTTGCTTTTCAGAGTTCTCTATTCTGAGGAAATCACAAATGTCCTTGTGTACAGGGGAAGACATTCTTCTGGCTCCACGATAAGATGGGCCCATTTTGTATTTCCAATACCCTTTTTACCTCTGAGGTCCAAACATAAAAACCATAAAGGGAACTGCAATTGGAAGAGGAGAGGGTGGGAGATTAGGCTGAAACTGTGCAATTATCTGGGGAGAGATGGAGATTCTATAGCTGAGTTGACCTGAAAAGAAATACAAAGGTTTCAATTTTCAGCATAATTATAGGAGTCCAATGGCGTCCATCATTCTGAAGATTAGTCATTCAAGAATTTTTTTTAGTAAAATAGTCATCTCTGTCTGACTCAAACTTACACATTGCTCAGTTATGTTAGTCATAAGTAGTTATTGCTATGGTTTCGAGAATTCCAACTAAGTCAATAAGTATAATGAGTATCTACTATATGCAAAACTCTATGTGAGACTCTGGGGCTACAAAAGATTCCTCAAAGAGCTTGACATTTAGTAGAGGAAACAAGACTTAGCTAGGCTAATTCAATTCAACAGACACTTATTAGACGTCCACCTTGTGTCAGGCAAGCAAACATGCGAGCAGGGTGAGGAGAGAAAGGAAGAAAGCAGAGGAAAAAAAGCAGAGAAACAGGGTGCAAAACTCCTTGCTGCAACTGAACCAAATTAAAATGTAATTGGGAAATGTTTAGCAAAATAACAAAAACACCATACAATATAGATGATGTTAAATTGTGATTTTCTAAATCAATATGCCACCCACAAGGATCCATTTCTATTTCAGTTTGACTTTACTAATGTAGTGGATAGCATGTTGGACTTTGAGTGAGGAAGACCAGCTTTGAGTTCCTGGCTATTTGACATTAACCAAGTCATTTGAATTCTCAGTGACCTGAGGATTCCAGCCCAACCCCTGTAGCCATCATCCAGGGAAGCAACCTCTGTGGAGATGGGGGGGGGGGGAGGAGAGGCTGTAGAAGCTATAACCCCTGCCTCTTCAATAGGAAAAGGAAGTTCTCACCATGAGTTCTTAGCATTGTAAAAGGGTTCAACATGGCCTTTGCCACCGCACCTCAAGGACCATGGGAGCTTTCCATCTGACTTGCAGCCGAAAACTCCTATGTACTGTCTCCTCCTATTAGTATGTGAAGTTCTTGAGAATAGAGGTTATTTTGCTTTTCTGTTTGTGTCCTCGGCCCTTAGCAAAGGATTTTGTATATAGTAAATGCTTAATAACTATTTTTTCATTCATTCATTTGTTCATTCATTCATTTAGGCCCTCCCTAGAATTTATCTACAAAGTCAAAATTAATTCAACAAGCATTAATAAATTAAGTGCTGAGGATATAAAGAAAGGCAAGAGACTACAAGCCCTCAAAGGGCTGACAGTCAAATAGGGGAGAAAACAAGAAAAACAAAGATGTACAAACAAATATGTACAGGATAAATTGGAGATAATCTCAGAAAGAAGACATTTGGTCAATCTGTGATGTGTCTTCCTTAAGAAAGTTGCCATACTACTGACAAAATCATAAATCTTTTAGAGTATTTCTGTGTGCACTGATCACTGAGGATACAAAAAGAAAAAAAAATGAACCACAATCCCTGTTCTCAAGGTTTTTACAATCCAATGGGAGGGCTCATGTAATACAAGTTATGTAATGTGATATAGGCAAAAGGGAGGACCAAACCAAGAAACCTAGGGAGATTTTGAAGAAGAGATTATTTTCGGGTAGGGGTATGACAAGAGAGGGGAAAAGGCTGAACCTGAGCTCCATGGGATAAATACAATACAGGAATTGCTAAATTAATGATAAAGACAAAAACACTAGAGACTCAATTCAACAAGTATTTAGTAAGCACCTATGATGGGCTGTCTACTATGCTTAGGTGATGGGCATCAAAAAATATAACAGTCTCTCACCTTAAGTATCTGGTTCTACTAGATGTTAAAAGCACCGCATAATCAATAGTCAAGTGAGCGAGTACAGAGAATGAGTGCTATGAGCTAGTAGAAGGAGGATTCGAGGGAGCCTCTTCTGGCAGAACTGGATTCTGGAGCATACATGAACATTCAGTGACTGCTTCTAACTGGCTAACTACATGGTGAGGGGAGGCTCTCTGATTGGTTTTAGGAGCATTCAAGAAGGCCTGTCAGCTTCACCTACTTGCTCTTTTCCATTCTTTGTCTCATTGTTGGCTGGGCACTGATGACGTGCAGCTATCCATGGAGAGAGTGGAAATAGAAGGGCTCTGAGATCTTCTTTCCTCACCAAAGCCATCTTCACACAAACACATACACACACACACACACACACACTAAATGGAACCTCCTTGACATTTCCATTTATTCTTTTTCATCGTTCAGGAAGTGGCATCTCTGACTTAGGAGAACGAGTTGCATTAGGCCTGGTGTTGCCACTCGCCCAGCTCATAGTGTTGCCCAGAGAAACGAGGTGCGGTCTGTGAGACTGACCTTCAAGACTGCAGTCTAGAAGCAGAACTTAACTTAGCAGTCATTCCACAGTCTGGATATGAATTTGGTGAAACCAATGCCACAGAGGAACTGAACTAAATTTTGAGGTTAATCCCCTACAGAGACCAAGAAGGTAGAGAGAGGATTAGGTTCCCAGAAGCTAGGGAAATGTCTGTATGTTTGTTCTTGCTATAGCTGAAGTAAATGTCCTTTTGGAGAAGCCAGTTCATGTGAAGTGATGTGAGTGAGTGCTAGTCACTGACCCCTCAAAATGGAGGGAACATAGCCAGTGGGAGCTCAAACAGATAGCAAAGAAAATAGATGTACCCCAAACTCCTCAGGGTACCTGAGAACCCGGAGGGGGAGAAATAGCCTGCCTGGCCTTGAGAGGACAAGAGCATATTTGTTATGGAGGGATGATGCAGAAAATCAGGGATATATGACTATTATTGTTCTGCCTATGAGACCACTAACAGGAAGAAGCAGACAGAAGAGAAAATGGAGTAAGCCAATTTTTGCCTTTCTTTTTATCTCCAGCACTTAGTACAGCCTCTGACACATCGTCTTATGGCAGTTAGGTAGTACAGTGGATAGATAGCTAGACTTGACATCAGGAAGACTTGAGTGCAAATCCTGCCTTAGACACTATCTGTGTGACCCTGCCAAGTCACTTAATCACTCAGCCTCAGTTTCCTCATTTGTAAGATGAAGATAATAATTGCACCTATCTCCCAGGGCTGTTGTGAGGATCAAATGAGATAATATATGTAAAGTACTTTGCAAACTTTAAAGCATTATATGCATGCTGGTTATTAGTGTTTAATAAATGCTTGTTGACTGACTCTGAAATAAAAGAAACTTGTAAAAGGAGAAAGGGGAGCTGGCAGATTTGATTTAAAAAAAGGTGGAACTTCTAGGAAGAGATGAGGACTGGAGAGCAGCCAAGGGAAAGGATTGTACCAGAAATCTAGATAAGGCAACAGAGAAGAAATAGGAAGTTGCACAGAGACCTCAAGGTGGGGCAGGACTCTGGGAGAGCCGCCCTGAACCCTCAGGCTCCTGACTGTTCCTCCAACTTTCACTTCCAATTTTAGACCTTGAGATGTGATGCTGTGACTAGTCCCACAGGGGGAAGTAATAGAAGTTCTTCCCCCGACTCTTGCATTTTGCCTCATGCACCCAGCAAAAGCTCAAGGCCAGAGGAAGCAGCAGGGGGCAAAAGCAGCATTAGTGGATATGCCACTACAGCTGCTGCTGATGTCCTGGCCATTGAAAGCCCTGCTGGTTCCAAGGGGCCAGAATCAGCTCAGCCCCTGCCTTTCTTCCTAATAGAGGCTCTAATTACAATAGGCATGAGAGCACGGGGTCTAAACTTTCTTTGTGTCACAGACTCCTTTGGTATTCTAAGTAAGCCCATGGACCCCGTCTTAGAAGAATGTCTTTAAATCATAAAATAAAATGCAGAAGATTACAAAGGAAACCAATTACATTAAAATAAAGATGTAATTTTCTTTTCCTTCTTATTCAAGTTCATGAACCCCTGGTTAAAAACCCCTGCATTAGGATAATATTAGGCTCCTAGGTACCTAATGCTATGGGCACACTCTTCCCAGGTGTGTCAGTAACCTCAGCAGCACTTAGCAGGTAGACAGGCCATCCCAGCTGGGAAACCTTAACCACTCTGATTTGTGTGCTTGTCTAGAGTTACAAGGATTTTTTCTTCATGTAAACCCACGGAGTGTTTCGCAGAATTTCGGCGGCTCACCAAACAGTTCAAGAAATGCTGGAATGGGCAATTAATGTCCTTTTCAAGTCTAAAATACTACAATTGTATTAAATTTAATTGTGGGATGAGAAATTTAGAACTGGATGGGACCATAATGTTCATCCAATCCAACTTCTCCCCCAAAGAGGGAGTTCAAAGAGGAGAGGCCTGAGGCTCACAAAGGTTAATAAGTGACTTGTCCAGGGTCACACAGGTAATAAGTGGGAAAACCAAGACCTTATGAGTCCAAATCCAATACCCTTACTATGAAGTTCCTTAACTTATTATCAGAGCTTCTTAATCTGGGATCTGTGAGCTTTTTTAAAAAAGAAATTGATAACTATATTTCAACTGTCTTTTACCAGGCTACCAAAGAGGTCCAGGATACACAAAGGTTAACAATCCTTTTACTAGATAATTCTGTCACACCTAAAATGTAAGACACCCAAGTCTCTCAATTTATATTCCTTCATTTTCCCCTAGTATTTCTTTATTTGCTTCCCATAGGTTTTTTTTAACACAATCATCTTTAGATAATTAGGAATTAATTAACTTTCCTTAGTTCAGTAGCATAACTATCTTAAAATTAACACTTATTTCACACTCCATTTCATCTTTGACAGATTTGGTTTCTTTTTTCTTTTTTTTTCTTTTTCTCCCAGGAGATTTGTAAGAACAACCCTCTTAACTTTGTCATTTTGCTTTTTCCATAGTCTTTCCTGCTCCCCACCAACTCTGCCTTTCAATAATTCCTATACTTATCTCATCACTTGAGTTGCATGAAAGCATCTTAATCCTTCATGGATTTGTGTTCATACCTGCCTTGCCTCATCATCCCTTCATTCCAGAGATTCATAACTGGCTCCTTAAAATATATTTAATGTGTTTTCAATTGATTAATTTATTGATACTTAATGTATCAATCACTTGTGTGGTCTTGGACAAATCACTCAACCATCTTGGGATTCAGTTTACTCTTCTGTAAAATGAGAGGTTGGATTACATGGGTCCAGCTCTATATCTATGATCTTAAATTTAGAAGAGGGATAGATGTGAGAGGAAAGATAATGAGTTCTGTTTGGACCTGTTGAGTTTGAGATTCTTATAGATTGTCTAGATGAAAATATCCGATAGACAGTTGGTGAAGTTGGACCAGAACTCAGGAGATTGTGGTTAGATGCACAGATCTGGAAATACCCAACACAAAAATGTTAATTAAATCCATATGAGCTGATGAGATCACCAAGAGATAATTTCCTTGAGGACACAGACTGTCTTTTGCCTCTTTTTGTACCCCCCAGTGCTCAATATAATAATGCCTGGCACAGGTGCTTAATAAATGTTTATTTATTAATTGATTGATATAGCCTTTTCAACTTCCCACTAACTCTGCCTTCCAATTTTTCATCAATGGAGTTGCATGAAAGCATCCTAGCCCCTAAATCACACAAAATCATATAAGTGTAGATAGATTTTAAAAGATATATTTATTTATTTTTAGTTTTTAGTGATCACTTGTATAAGATTTTGAGTTCTTAATTTTCCCCATCCCTCCTCTCCCCCTTCCCTGAGCCGGCCTGCAACCTGATATGGACTATACATGTAGAATTATGTTGTACATATTTCCACATTACTCATGTCGTGAAAGAAGAATCAGAACAAAAGGGAAAAGCCACAACAAAGAAAAAAAAGAGGAGAGAAAATAGTATGCTTTGATTTGCATTCAGACTTCATAGTTCTTTCTCTGGATGTGGATAGCATTTTCCATCCTGAGTCTTTTGGAATTGTCTTAGATCATTGCATTGCTAAGTCCATCAAAGTAGGTCATCGCACAATGTTGCTGTTTCTGTGTGCAATGTTCTTGTAGGTAGCTTTAATATACAAAAGCATATTTTAGAGAGTTATAAAACAAAGTTTCATATGATGTCTAAGGGAGAAGGTCATTACCAACTAGTACCAATTTTGCTTCTTGGAAAAGGTAGCATTTGGGACTTTCAAGGATGAGTAAGAAGTTCAACAGATAAAAATAGGGAGGGAAGGTATTTCTGTGATAACTTAAGCAAAACAATTGGAGCATGAGAGCCTAGTGAAGGCAGAAGACTGCAAATTGTCCAGTTTTGCTGCCATATTGAATGAGTGGAGAGAATCAATACAAGATTGGGTGGCATCAAATTGTGGAGGACCTTGAATGCCAGGCAGAAGAATCTGAACTTTACTAGGTATGCAATAAGGAGCCAATGAAGAATGATATGATCAGATCCATGTATAAGAAAGATTATTCTGGTATGAAGTTGTAAAGAGTGAAGGCAGGAAGACCTCTTCTGAAGAAGCAATTGCAATTGTCCAGGCAGATGGTAATAAAGGCCTATATCAGGGTAGTGGCAGGGAAAATAGAGAGGAGGGAGCACGTATGAGAGATATTGCAGAGGTGAAATTGAGAGGACCCAATAAGTTATTGACTCTGAGAGTGGAGGGAGAAAAAAGAACTAGAGATTAGATAAGATATGTATAATTCTACTGTAGTTAAAAATATTAAATGTGGTTTTAGATACTTTGAATTGGAGGTGTAAGTGGGACATTTACTAGAAATGTTATGTAGCTAGTTGGAGAGGTAAGTTGGAAGTTGAGAAGAGAGGTCAGGCTTGGTAATATAAATTTGAGATTCATCTGCAAAGATGTGGTAGTTGGAGTGGAGGGATCAAAAGAGATTGCCAAGGCAGACAATGTAGAAAGAGCCAAGTATGTGTCCTTGGAGAATACCCATTTTAAGAGGTCAAGGACAGCTAAGTGGCATAGTGGATAGAGCACCAACCCTGAAATCAGGAGAACCTGAGTTCAAATCTGGCCTCAGACCGAACACTTGACACTAACTAGCTGTGTGACCCTGGGCAAGTCACTTAACCCCAATTACCTAAAAATTAAAAAAAAATTTAAAAAAGAGGTCAAGAAGAGAATAAGGAACCAGCCAAATCAAGAAATAGCTAGAAAGGTTAGATGATAACCAGGAAGTATGGTATCTCTGAAGCTAAGGGAAGAGAAAGTCTTCAACAGAAAAGGGTAGTTAATTGAAAGCTGTTGTTGGAAATTCTAGTATACAGCTCAGGAGTACTGACTCAAGAAAAATTTTTGAATTATCCACATAGATAGTTGAAGCCATGGGAATGCATGAGCTCACCAAGAAAGATGGTATAGAGAAAAGAGAAGGGGTTCAATTACAGAGCTTTGGGCAACTCTTGAATTAAGCAAATAGGATGAAAAAGGGTGGCCAACAGAGATAGAAAAGGAATGATCAAAGAAATAGCAGAAAGAAGCAAGTGTAGTACTGTGGAAACCAAGGGAAGAGACATAGGCTATAGAGAGATAATTAGGAAAATAATCTGCCCCAGACCTGGTAGACTTCTCTTTGGGCTTCAGTTTCTTAATTTATAAAATAAGAGATTAGATTGTATTAGATGATCTCTAGTCCCTTCCAAATACAACATCCTTTGGTTCTACCATTAGTCATTCTTTTGGGTTAAGGTATCAAAAATTCCTGTAAGGTATCAAATATTCCTGATTGATACTGTTAGTATCAATTGATTGAAAAAATACATGACCAGATATAAACTCCTCACAATAGTTCTGTGATCCTCAATCCTCCAAAGGGTTCATGGTCAAGAGGTTATAAACCCCTGGGCTGTGATGTGGGGCAGACGCAGAGGAGCCAGGGTATTGAGCTGAGCCACCAAGATAGTGAAGTGCCATCTATATCATATAAGGATGGATTGAAGAAACTGAGGATTCTTAGGGAAAAAAAGACTGGAGGGGAAGGAGCGGAAATAATAGCTGACTTGAGGTGTGCAAAGGGCTATCACATGGAAGAGAGATTAGATTTTCTGTTTGGCCCAAGGACAGAACCATCCTCAATGGTGAAAGTTGCAAACAGACTTATTATTGATGCAAGAAAAAATCTTCCTAACAATTAGAACTGCACAAAAGTGAAATGAGTAGCCTAGAGATGGTGGATTCCCCCTCCTTGGAAATCTCCAGATATAAGTTGGATATGTTTTGTTCATATAACTATTTACCTATTGTTTCCCTGCATTAGAATGTATGCTCCTTGAGGGCAAGGACTGTTTTTTTTTTCTTTTTTGGGGGGTGGGGAGGTATCTTTTTTCTTTTTTTTTTCTTTCTTTCCTTCTTTCTTTCTTTCTTTCTTTCTTTCTTTCTTTCTTCCTTCCTTCCTTCCTTCCTTCTTTCCTTTCTATCCCCAGCACTTAACACCATACCTAGAACATAGTAAGCTCTTAATAAAGGCTTGTTGACTGACTGACTCTCTTATATATTATAGCAGGTATTTCTTTCGAAATGGGTTGAACTAGATACTGAAGTTCCTTCCAACTCACAAATTCTGTGATTCAGTGAATTGTCCATTCGATTTTCCATGGCAACTGATACATAGGAAGCTCACTCCACCTTACTCTATACTCCGAAGCCATCTTGCTTCAAGGACTCTATAAAGTGCTGGTCAAAAAAAGACCTAACTGTTAGAATCTACCATATCATTTTTTTTTAATCCTTTGCTACCTGCAGACTTTGTTGAAAGAATTTATTATCCTTTCAGCAATGATTTGTATCTCTTTATCTAACCATCTAGGTCATAAGAAAGAGAATCTACATTTGCTTAGCTCTAATTGATATTAAAGTTCAACCCTGAGTTAGTAAAGTCGCCAGACAGAAATGACCACCTTTACGCCTCAGGTTTGTCCTTGACTGTGGCCTACTCCCAAGCCAGGCATTTCCTGACATCCGAAGCCAGTTTCACCTGGAGGCCTCTGAAATATGTGTGCGTTGCGTGGACCAGTTTTTTCCCCTCATCCAGCTGGCACTTTTTCTCTTGGGAGGAGTTGTTTTCCCTTAGGGAAAATACAAAGGGCACCTCCACACCCATACTAAGACACATGAAGTCTGCTGGTATTTAAAGGCTGACAAATTTAGCTTGCTGATCCTTGCTGTTGCACAGACTGAGAGCACCTGATATCACCAGCATGAAATTCCCCAGCCTCTCCAGCCTGCTGTATATTCTGTTTCTGTGTTTGTTAGCCTTCTCTACAGAAGGTATGGCCTTACTCTGGGAAAGTGGGTGGCAAGGCTTTGATTTCTTTTTTAGCTTGGGCTTTTTGGGCAAAGGCATAACTAGGGTGGGACAATTGGAGCTTTGTTTCATGGCACCGAATTTAGAGACTGCCAAAGTTAAGGCACTAACAACACTTCTTCAAGAATAATTAGTTGAAACAGAAAGCTATCAGATGGTGGAGAGAGGGGTCTTTGAGGGCAGGGACAGTCATTTGCCTCTTTTTGTACCTCTAGTGCTTAACCTTGTGACTGATACATAGAAAGCACATAATAACTATTTATTGATTAATTAATTGAGATGAGCTCCTTTTTCATCTGACTCTGTCATTCCCCACCTCCTGCCAGCCCTATCATCATTTCTCCCTCTTCACTAGCCTCCCCAGCAATGGGTAGAATGCTAGTATGTCCCACCTCCCCATTCCCTGGCCCCCTGATAGCAATGCCCCTTACAAAGGCTGGATGGTGACCAGTTCAACACTATATCATTTACCTGAAAGCTCCATGCAATCTGATCTTGGTGTGGTTCATGGTCCTTAGTCTGGGTGTGAAAATTCCCTGTTACAGTTATAGGCTCAGGATAAGTGGTGGGGAACCTGCAACCTCGAGGACACATGTGGCCGTCTAGGTCCTTCGATGTGGCCTTTTGACTGAGTCCAAGTTTTACAGAACAAATCCTTTTCTGTAAGGGGATTTGTTCTATGAAGTTTGGATTCAGTCGAAGAGCCACACCTGAGGACCTAGAGGGCCACATGTGGCCTTGAGGCCGCAGGTTCCCCACCCCGATAGACCGTTCTACAGAGATTTCCAGAGACAAGTACAAAAGCCGGCTAAGCTTTGAGTCTAGTTAGGGGTGCTTTATGAAAGTCATAGTGATGTATATGTGGTCTTCTGAAGCATCTAAGCATCTACCCTGGTCCCTATTCTTAGGCATCACTTAGGCTTTGCCTAAGAAATATTACAAACTTCCACAAACAAACAGCTTGGGAAGATGGTAAAAGGACAATAAGAAATTGTCTGACTTGTCCAGGATAAAGGCACTGCTTCTAGATTCTGAGGGGCCTTTGAAAATGGAATATTTGGAGCTCTGGCTATAGAGATTGAATTCTGATATCTCCCCTTGATCTGAAGAGCTGGATGTCTGGATTCCAAGGTTTCTCACCAGTCTAGTCTCCAGACTGAGTCTTTTTCTACCTGGAATGAATGATAAATTGTCAAGAAGGTTTTGTTTGTTCGTTTGTTTTTGTTTTTGTCCAGGCTTGTGGCATCATTGGTATAGGGGACTTCAGGTAAGGAAACTCCCTCTACCGACGCAGTTGTCTGAGACACCAAAAGGCTAGATGACCACCCAGAATCATATAGGCACGTCTTTCTGACTCTGAGCTCAACTCTTTCACCAAAATACCAATCTGCTGTCTAGAAAATGCTAACTTTTATTCAAAGTCTGTGAAATTCAGTTGTATAAATGTCAGAGTATATTGTATGTGCAGAGGGCCCCCCAGCTTGTCCACACACAGAATGAAAGGGCTTATTATCCTCTCCATTCCTAGAAAAGGAAATGAAAATGAAAATTTGTTTGACTCCTGGCTCATTGCCTTAGATGTGAGGAGAGGTGTGTATGTTTAAGAGCTAATAATTTGTCATGAGGGGCCAAGGGAAGAAGAAAGAAATGTGGCATTCTACTGCCTTCCAGAAAAGATGACAATGAAAAACTCAGATTTTGCTAAGTTTGTTCTTTAATGCTCCAGAGAGCAAGGAAGAATGGGAGAGGGAAGAAGAGAAAATTAATTCCACGTCCCTGCGAAATTTCATTGTCAACGAGTGAGAATTTCTCTAAACACAGAAAGCCTACCTACGTGACTACTTCAGCACACAGTGATCTCTCCCTCCTCTGCGTAGAAAGCACTTATTAGCTCTACCTTTCACTGAATACTTAATCATGTCATTATAGTTATTTAAATTTTAGTGCTCCCTCTCTCAAATGGATGGCAAGCTCCTCACAACCTGGGACCTGGTATAATGGAGATAATATAGTGGACAGAATTCTGGACTTGGAAGCAGAATAATTTGGTTCAAGTCTTGCCTTAGATGCTTACTAGCTGTGCAATCTTGAGAAAATGATTTAACCTCTCTGAGCTGAGGCTTCAAACCCAATGCTTAGAATTCACAATCTCACTATCTGATTTCATTCAACATGACCACATGTACTTGTGTGTGCACACAGGTGTAATAGTCATATTATAGCAAACTGGAAATGTTTCTGTTTATGTCTCCACAGGTGCAAGACGAGTTAGACACCAGAAAGTTCTCTGCTGCCAGAATGCTCCAAACCATGTGCTCAGGAGTTTGAAAGGTAACCAATTCAACCTCTTCCTTTGGAGCTGCCGAAGTCTAGTATTATAGCCATTTATTTCCAGGACCTCTGCACCAATCATTTTGATTGGGAAAAAATCCGGGGGGGCAGGGGGAGGAATATTTCACAGCTCCAAAGGCTCCTCTTTGGGTTTAGGAAGGTACAAAACTTTGCTCCCTCCTTGAAATCCCATAGTCACCAGAGGAGGGGGGAGGGGCAGGGTGAGGAATGGTGTAGTACTAAGATCATTAGATTTGCTCTTCAGAAGTCATTTAACGTCAGGGTCGCAGTCTGAAGACTTTCTTCATAGTTATATTAGATCTGCAGTTAACTCAGGCTCCGTGAACTTGGTTGAGACAGAGATAGAGATAAGAGAGATAGATATAGATATGTTGATATATAGGGAACAGCAGGTAAGCCAGTTTGGCTGGAATATATTACATGTGAGGGAAGTAATGTGCAAGCAACCTGGAAAAGAAAGACTGGAGACGCACGGTGATGGGTTTTAAATACTAAACAGAGGAGTTGGTATTTTTCCTAGAGACAATAGAATCACCAAAGTTCTGTGAGCTGGGTCAAACCTGTGCTTACTCTTGGCAAGTAAAGAGTAAACTTGCAAACCTTTTAAAATGTGTTTTCTTAAGACATAAGATTTCCTACCACCTTCTGTTATCTACTAATAAAACAAAATTTTCACTTCACTGTAATGGGGCTGGGGATACTGTCACCCATGTGTTGTTAGTGTTGGATTTTGTAAATATATGTCTGGCTTGTCCTAATTTAATCAAAATCTTTCTCCCTCTCTCCTCCCCCCTCTCCCCTTTCTCCTTTCTCCTCCTTCTCCTCCTCCTCCTCCTCCTCCTCCTCCTCCTTCCCCTCCTCCTTCTTCCTCTTCTTCCTCTTCTTCTTCTTCTTCTTCTTCTTCTTCTTCTTCTTCTTCTTCTTCTCTCTCTCTCTCTTTCCCTCCCTCCTCTCTGACTCTCTTTCTCTTCCTTTTTCCCCCATTTTCTTTCTCTCTCTATACATTTTTTTCTCCCTGTTTCTCTCTGCTTCTGTTATCACCTCTCCCCCTACCCTCCCCTTTTCTTGATCCATCATTCTTCCCACACACAATCCTTCCTCTCTTATCCTCAGGGAGAAATCCAAAAATGGCACCGCTCCACAAATTTTGTAAAGGCAGAGTCAGTTCTCTTTGTAAGAGGATCCCTGGGGCACTTCCTCAGATATAACCCACCAGAACAGGAGACCACAAAAGAAGGCAAAGACCAAGAGACCTTCTCTGACCTCCAAGTTAACAAGGCTGCTTTTTGCTTTCAACCTGAAGCCCCTCACCCTTCAAAGGGGATTCATCCCTCTCCAAGCTGCATCGTGCTGACAAAGATCAATCTTGGATGAACCCCTGCACCCAACTCCCAAAGGCCACCCATTCAGTCATTGAGTCTCAATCACCCTTCGGCCAGTTGTGTTTGCTCTGCCCAGGGAAAGCATGAGACTGAAAGCTTCTGTAGCTGTCTGTGCCAAGGATACTCAGATTATAGTATCTCTGCCCCTCTCTGGCATTGTCACTTAACTGATCCTGACCTCCTGTTCTTTATGCTTTAAGTTTGTCATACATAGTTTGTCATACGTGTAACTAATGAATGAATCACAGGTTTGAAACTCCTGTGTAGTTCCTGTGTGCTAAATCCCCAAAGAGCAAGCACAAAGAGTTCTGTTACTGGGCATGTGCCATCGGACAGTATCAGCACTCACCTTATAGCTAACAGTGTTTGATTTTACTTCTACTATACAGGGCTTTGCAATTTGAGGGCTGGCTGAGGTCCTGGAAAGGGGATCATAATCATAATTGTGCAATACAGTGGAATAAAGCTCTGTGTTTAGCACTGTGCCACTAACTAGATGTGTGATGTTGGACTGGTCCCATAGGTTTCATCTATAAAATGAAGTATTTTCACTTGGCCTTTTGGGTCTCATTCAGCTCTGAGGATTATTGATTTCAAGTCTCAAAGACAGAATTACAAAATCCTGAGATTTCAAGGCACTTGAAAAGTCACTTACTTTTGTCCAAAGGAAGGACTCCTTGGGAAGAAAATCCCACAGCTTCTTCATATAACATATTCCAACATCTAATAACTGTCAATGTAAACTTCATCTTTATGTCCTACTATATCATTGAATAATAAAGATGTTTTCCAGTCAATAAATTAATCAAAAGCATTTCTTTAGAGTTTGCTATGCGTCAGGCACTATATAAACACTGGGGATACAGAAAAAAGTTAAAAACAGTCCCTTCCCAAAAGGAACTGGTAATTTAACAGAAGAGGCAACATATAAATAAGTGTATAGAGAGAGTAGATGGATGGTAGAGGTGAAGGGAGCTGGAGGAACTAGGAAAAGCCTCCTGCAGATTTCTATCTTGCAGAATAAGGGAAAGGAGAGTTAGGCAGAGAGGAAAGAAAGGGAAAAGGAAGAGAAGGCTAGAGAAAGAGGGAGAAGAGAAATGGAGAAAGAAGGAATGAAGAGGAGGAGGAGGGAGTCAGTCCTGGGTCCTGTGGAGATAGCTTGACCAAAGAATTGGACTCCAACCTCAACTCTCACCTACTGCAGGAAACCTACCTTCCAAGAAGAGCCAATACGTGTGAGCTAATCAATTTACAAAGTTATTAAATACCCAGGGAAGGGGTTTCCTGGTGGAAGGAAAAACAGTGGCCCACACTGAGTGCTGTCAGAACCAGATTAAAATGTGATTGGGAAATATTTAACAAATAAATAAAAATACAGTAGAACATAGATATTGTTAATATATGGTTTTCTGATACAATATGTAGACAGTGGGGTTCCTTAGGTATGGTTTGGTGGACCCTGTTTCTCTCTGAGTTTGATACCACTGATATATACAACACTGTGTGTGTTTACATTTCCTTTGAGTGGACAGATGGTTCTGTCCTTAATGGGCTTATTTCCCACTAAATCTTCCTCCTTATCAGATCCTGTCAAGGTATATTAAACCTGGACTTCCAGACCTGCCATCTTGCTGCCTCCTGGGAATGTTTGTCCAGAGCATTTGCAATGACTCCCACCACCAGATTTTGGGGTAGGTTCAGGCCTGTGATTTCATTAGTATAGGGAATTCCACCTTCACAGGTAGCAGATTATCAACTCCTTTTTTAATGCATACTCTCAGACAGTTGCCTGGAACACTGAGAAATGAGGTGATTTTCCCAGTGGTTAGATGGAGAATATGCATCAAAGGCAGGAATTGAATCCAGATTCCAAAGTTGGTTCTTCATTCACTACACAATGCAATTTTAATACGGAGCACTCCATCTACCTTCTAAATGACATACAATGTCATTTAACATGCTTGCCTATTTTGTGTCACTTGCTGTAGTTCTAAACTGGATTAGAGTACTCTAAGAGTACAAATATGGGAAGGTAATATGGCTTCTAGTAGTGGGGGGAAAGGATTGGATTGTCTATGTCTCCACCATTAAAACTGGCTATGTAACCCAGGGCCCCTGATTATGGAGCTTCTCTGGAACTCAGTTTCTTTAAATGAAAGTGAAGATTAGATGATCTCTTCTTCTGAAATTCTATGATCTCAAATGAGAGGCCGTGTGACTTAGCGGATAGAGGGCTGACTTTGAAATGAGGAATACCGAGGTTCAAATCCTTCCTTTGACACACACTAGTAACCATGGGCAAATCATATTTCTCAGTACCCCAGGCAACTCACAAAGAATCAAAGTTACAGGAGAGTGATCTCTGCAAGGGCGAGCAGAGTTTCCCCCACACCATGAAATCACAAATCTGGATCAGCCTTCCCCCTTCTCTCACCCCCCAAAAGAAAAATCCTCTCAGAAGGTATAACTGGAAATTTCTAATGGCAGAAGATTCCACTGCCCTGCCACTCCCTTCCTCCCTCCTGCACTGCCCAAATATGCAAAATCAAATACTAGGAGGAAAAGCATTTCCTTATAATCCCACAAGACAAACTAAATAAAACTACAGAATTGCTAGGCAGCTGACAGTAAATATTTATGACATTCCAGTAAATATATATATTTCATTGGCTGTGAAGCCATATACTAAGAGATATTGGAAGTTGAAGAGGACATAAAAGAAATGAAAGATTGGATGTGAGACACCTTCCAGGAAGGAGGATTATGAATGACCATAGCCGTTTGGGGTTGGGGATTGCAGGGGCTGATTTTTGAATAAAAAGCAGGGATGAGCTCCTCTTGTTGTATCTGGAATGGTCATTCTTCACTTGTCTAGCTACCACCTTAACCTTTTGGAGTGACTCGATGTTACAAAAGAGTTGCCTTTCCTTTAAACCTCCACAGAGGCCCAGCCCCAACTTAGGAGCTTCTTTGAAGTCACCCAAACCGAAGGGAGGATAATGAATCAATATGGGGTAAGGAAATGGGACAACAGGAGCTCTTGGTTTTTAAGCCGTTAAAACTTCAAACTGTACTAAGACTTTTGGGGCACTCTATAGAGTTACTCATTAGCATATGGACCACAAGTGGTCTCACAACAAAGAATACAAAGGGGCATGTACTTCCTCCTAATGGGACACTAATCATTGCTGCTCCAGTTCTGGGAAATGCAACGACTCTCATATCTACAACTCAAGCAATGGGAACTTTCTTAAATATAACCCAATTTAGAGCATATTAAAGTTGTTAAGGGCTGTACAGATTTTATAATGAGGCTGACAGAGGGAGCTGGAGCCTTTTAGGGTTTTTTAAAATTATTAACAAATATAAAATAGGACAAGTATATCACTATATAAAATAGAAGGGGAGGAAAAGATTGTAGATGAAGTTCTGAATCTTTATTACATACAGCTTGCTTTTCTTTGTAAGTATATAATAAATTCAACATGTTATCTTTGAAGCAGTCTGGCTAGTCTGTGTTTCCTACTGACCTTCCTTCTGTTTTCTTTTGTACATTTTAAATGCCTCAATGATCCTCTTTATTACTTTTTTCTTTTTTTTATTTTCATAATGATAATCTTGTCATTAGCCCTACCTCCAACCCCCAATTGGGATGAGGACAACCAAGAGCTTGAAGCTTTTTATGTGTTACAGGGAGCTATCCAATGAGGGCCAGATTATGAGAGTATGAGCATTTGGTGAGACTGCTTCCAAAAGCACCTGACGTTGTGGAGGAGGGAAAGGGAGCTCTTCACTTCAGTGCATTTGAAGGTATTCTAGGACTGTTTCCTATGTGATTACTCACTTCTGGAGGAATACCTTTTGATAGGCCCCTGAGCCAGAACCAAGTATGTCTAGAAAAGGCACTCACTGACTGGCCAGATAAGGCTCTCTTCCCTGGTGGTGACTGAGACAAAGATTTCTGTAAGCCTCCAGGAGGGAAGAGATAGAGTCAGCAGCCAACTCTCCCTCACCCACACCGACACATAGCCATGAGCATGGTGTGGCTGTTTGTCTGTCACTGCTGTGTCCCTTCCTTCCTGATTTTAGGAGACCTGGTAAGCTTTGAGGTGTCAGAATAGTGAGCTACCAGGGGTTCGATAATTGGAGTCCATATCAGTTTTCCTAAAGCCAAGCCAAAGGCTTGATCATGGTGGTATGGACAGCCCCAAGACCTGACCTGGGGGATCCAGCCCAACAATGAATAGACCTGGGAGCAAGGAAGCAACTCTGCACACCGGGCTCAGCTCTGGACAACTGCAAGAGAAGTTCCAAAACTTTTTTGAACATTGACTGTTTTTGGAGTATTTGGTCTTCCAAGGTGACTGCTTTGTAAGAGGCAACAGTGAAAGGGGCATAGATGACAGAATCAAGAAAACCTGGGTTCAAATTACCCTTTGGACACTTACTGGCTGTGTGACTTGGTTTCCTCATCTGTAAAATGAGGAAATTGGCTATATGATCAGATGAACTGCTTAGAGGAAGTTAGGTGCTCTGGCGGATAGAGCACCAGACCTGGGGTCAGGAAGACCTGAGTTCAAATCTGGCCTCAGATACTTACTAGCTGTATGAGCCTGGACTAATCTCTGTTTGCCCTCAGTTTCCCTAGCTATAAAATGGGGATAATAATAGTGCTTACTTCCCAGGGTTGTTTTGAGGATCAAATGGAATAATAATTGTAAAGTGCTTAGCACAGTGCCTGGCACATAGTTAGTGCTCTATAAATGTTAGCTATCATCATCATCATCATTATTTTTAAATTATGATTAAATTATTAAATTATTAAATCATCATTATTATTAAAATCAAAATTATTAAATTAAATTATTATTATAAATTAAAATAAATTATTAAATATTATTAAATCCCAGAATATTTGTTAAAAAAAACATTCTTGTTATTTAATACACTCCTTCTAGATGTTAAGTCATAAGGCTTTATCAAGTCAGAGGAATCAGATTTGAGATCTGAGATCTTGCTGAATTCAAAATGTCCTAACTTTTTCCAGTTCAGGCCTACTTCCAGACCATTATGTCACATTTTCACCCCATCTGGCACAAAATGCATTTTATAGTCTATTGTGCCCAATCACAGCTTTGATTTTTTCCGATCAAATCAACACATAGTTCATCTCAAGTTATCCAACTCAATCCAACCCAACATAATTTGAAGAGAAAGCATCTCCACCCTCTGCCTGATTCAATACTTTATTGCTTGATTAACGTTCTTGCACATTGCCATCAAATACGGTTTTATTTGCCTCCTATCCATATAGTAATTTCTCCCTGCACCCAAAATATCATAAAACCACAGATGATATGGGTGTGACTACCTCTTGATCCAGTTCTTCATAATAATGGGAAAGAAAGGATTGATGTTTCACTGAGTTAGCTCTAATCATATTAATCTGCAATTTGAAAATCTTTGGTGGTTCCTCATTGCCTACAGGATGAAGTAAAAACTCCTTAGTTTATATTTCCAGCTTTATCCCCTACTACCCTGACTACAAACTTCACTGAAATCTATGAAAAATTAAAAGAGCTAGATGAAAATTTCCAGTACATTGGATAGATCCTCTATGAAAGATTTATGGAAAGACATTATCAAAAATTACACAGACAACTTAAAAACTTAGAGGAATAATCAGTGCTCATGGCTAAACCATGCCAAAATAATAAAAATAATAATACTACCAAAGTTAGTTTATAGTTTAATGCTTTACCAATAAAACTACCAAAGAGATGTTTTATGAATCTCAATAAAATGATAATATTCATTTGGAGAAACAAAAGATCTAGACTAGCAAAAGAAATAATGAAGAAAAGAAGGGATGAAGGAGGAATAGCACTTCTAGACCTCAAATTATATTATTAAGCAGCAATTAACAAAATTGTGTAATATTGGTTAACAAAAATAGAAAAGTATGACATTAAAATAGACTAGACAGGGGAGAATAAAAAATAATACAATTTCATAACCTAGACTTGAAAACATAAATTACTTAGAAAAGAACTACCTGCTTAATAAAAAAAATGGAGGGAAGTGATAAAACATGTTACTCACCTCCAGACAGAGAGGTCACTATCGAACTCAAAGTACAAATTGAGACATAGATTTATTGGAAAGGGAATTTATTTTGCTTGACTATGCATATTTATTACAAAGGTTTTGCTTTTCTTTTTTTTTTCTTAGGGAGATGTGGAAAGGAGAAGTGAGAGGGAGAAAAATATATATTTTGCTAATTTAAAAACCCATTTGATTTAGACAAACAAACAAAAAAAAGAATTGTTGAGCAAACTGAAAACCAGTCTGGGAGAAATTAAACTTAAAACAATATCTTACATCATATTTTGCAATGAATTCAAAATCGATGTACAACCTGAATGTGAAACATTATGCTCTAAAAATTTAGAAGAGAAATATATCATATGCCTTTCACTGTAATGGGTAAAAGGTGAATTCTTAGCCAAACAAGGGATGGAAATAGTTAACAAAAGATAAAAGTGATAGTTTTGATTACATGAAATGAAAAACTATGCAAACCAAACCAATGCACCTGGGATAAGAAGGGAAGTGGCCACAGCAGTCCCTGCTGGCTCTACATTGGACCCAAGAGTTAGAGTCATAGAAACCTTGGATCTAGGATTGCAGGTGGGATGTTGCCACTATGTAGCCTGGCAAGGAGAAGCCAGGATCCCCAAGACTTGAGCCCAAAGTGAGATTTTGGACTTGAAACTGGGACTATATAAGAATTGAGCTAAGCTGTTTAAATATGTGTCATTACACCTTTTGAAGTAGATGTTCTTTTGACAAGGTGAATCCAACCTTTGGTAGTTAAATGGAACTGGATTGTAGAGAACTCATCCCCTATACTTGGGGAATACCTCTTATGGGAGCTGAAACCATTTGCAGAGGGCCTGGACCAACCAACCCCCTTAAGGATGACAGAGAACACTGGGTGACAGGTGAAATGTAACCAACCTTGCCTTTAGCTGTGAGGGCCAGGATAGTCAGTGTTATGCAGAGAAAGATGGAAAGACAACATGAGTGGGTGCAGAGTGAAGTAAGCAGAGCCATGAAAACAACGCATACAAAGACTACAATATATAAATGGAAAGAATAACCACAAAACAATCAAAAGTGAATGGTAGTACAAAGTCATAAAAAAAAAGAACATTTCATCTCTCAACTCCTAGTATTTTCACTGGCCATCTCCAATGCCCAGAACCCCTTCCTTCCTCACCTCGGCTTCCTGACTTCCTTCAAGTTTCAGCCAAAACTACAACGATTGCAAGAAGCCTTTCCCAGTCCTCCTTAATCTTGATGCCTCTGTGATCACCCTCCAATTTTTCCTGTACATAGCTTAATTTGTACATCGTTATTTATATCATGTCTCCCTCACTGGATTGTGAGCTCCTTGAGAGTAGAAACTGTTTTTTGCCTTTCTTTCTATCCCCAGTGATTAACAAAGTTCTTAGAACATAAAGGAGCTTAATAAATATTAGTTTATTTTATTGATTGATTTTGCTAATTTTTCTCTCTCTTCTTCCTCTTTTTCTCTCTTTTTAAAAAATGTTCTTTGTTATATAGTTTGGCTTTCTGGGAAGGGATTCTAGAAGGAATGTGGGCAATGTAAAAATAAAAGATATCAATAAGCATTTTTAAAAGAAAAAAAACTAAGTGAAATGCTGAAGATAGGGGGATTGAAGTACTTTGTCTGATTCAAATTGCCCCCCCAGAAGCATAGGTCCTACCAACTTGCCCCTTCTGCACCAGCAGCTCCACACCCTCCACCCCTTATGGTAAAATTTCTGAATGACCAATGACGAAGTAAGGCTTGACTTTGGAACACAGAATGCCAATTTAGAGTGAACCCCCTCCATCTATATCTTGGTCTATACTTGGATATATAAGCAAAGTGACAAAGAGGGCCTGGCCACTACAGACCTATTTTAAAAGCAGCTGATATTTGTGTGTGTGTGCACCACCAATGAATGTATGTACTTATGTCTGAGTTGTTGTCAGATTGAACTAGGAATGCTCCAGAAAGGTCTTGCAGTTTACTCTGTGATTTTCACTTACTCCACAGCAGCCCAGCTGTCAGAAATTCATCAGTCTAAAAACAGTTACAATATGACCTGGAAATGAACTGAGATTGTATCTCCTGGATGGAGGAAGAAGGACCCCAAGGACAGAAGTGGTGTTTGTCACACCTCCCAGACTTCATCACTTCCCATTGCAGGCGTGAGATCTGGAGTACTGCCTGAGCAATTCTCACTCTCAGGGTGCTAGGAGATGTGCTGGCAAGAGCAAATGAGATTTCTCAAGTTGCAGACAGACCCTTTTTGCATCTGGCTCACTGATAAACTCAGTTTGAGCTCCATTGACTGGGCGTTGTCATATTTAAAGTTTGACATAAATGGCGGAGAACCATGATCAGTCACAGTGATCTCCCTTGGGACTAGGGATAAATCCTTACAATACATAGGGGTTATATATTTTAGAAAATATTAAAATTCTATATTAGAACTATATAATATGTTATATATTTTATAATAAAATTATGTATTATAATATTTTATAATTAAAAATCTAGTGGCCTAGATTGCCTTCAACTATACAACAGAAAATAAATTAAGGGAATTGGGTTCATTCATCTTCACCTGGTGAAGAGAAATCTGAGCATACAGATAATTTGATCTAGGAAATGAAAAGAGCCCCTGGCTCCAAATAAAGAGATGTAGGTCCAAATTCATCTTCTTATGAAAGAATGAGTGAATGGACATTTATTAATCTCTCACTATGTTTCAGGCACTTTGCTAAATGATGGGGATACAAATACAAATACAAAACTAAGACAGTCCTTGCCCTGAGAGAATTCAAGTTCTGATGAGGGTGACCAGGGAAGGGATTTTTGGTTTGGGGAGTCACAGGGAAGGTCGATTGATTCATATCATGATAAATATGCCTGTTTCATGGACTTGTAACAAGGCTTTAAGTGAAATAACACAACATGATAGATTTAGAACTGGAAGGGACCTTAAAGGTTATTGAGGCCAAACCCCATATTATATAGATGAAGAGACTGGGGCCCCAAGAGGTTAAAATATTTACCTGAGATCACACAGAATTCAAAGACAGAGTCTCTGACTCTAAAGGTCCTCTTTACTGCACCACTCAACCTCCCATGAAAGCAATTTGGAAACTATAAAACACTATAGAAATGTAAGGAAACGTTTTTATGCTTGTCAATATTCAGGACCAAACAAAATCCAAAGCAGTTAAACATGGAGTAAAGGATTTAGATGAGTTCTATGGAAGAATTTACAAAGGTAGATCAGTTGTGTCTATTCTAGGAGCAGTAAATAAATAGGCAATCAATAAATACTGTTGATTGAATGATTAGTTGACTAAGGCTTTATTCAATAGAGTGGATTACCATGCAAAGACAAGGGCTTGTGTGCCTCACTTCCCCTCATGGTTTCTTGTGGACACCACTTCTCCTCCATGCCTGGATCCTTTCCTAGGTTCTCCAAATCCACCCAACTCACACATCCTCATCCCCGGCTCCAGATACAAGGCAAAGACTTCTTCCTCCCATCTCTCCTCTGCCTGCATCTCTCCACAGCTTTTAGGGTTAAGTTTTTGTTATTGTTGTTGTTGTTGTATGTGTGTGTGTGTGTGTGTGTGTGTGTGTGTGCGCTCACGTGTTGTAAGGATTCAATACTAATCCCTCCAGGGGAACATAGGATCACAGATTTAGCCCCAAAAAGAACCTTAGAGGTCATTGAGTACAGATCAATCAATCAAGAAACATTTATTAAATCACTACTGTATTCTAGTGACTATGCTAGATGTACAGATGTACAGATGAGGAAACTGAGGTCCAGAAACGGTAACTGATTTTCTCCAGCTTATATAGGCTGAACTGGGATTTTTATCCAGTCCTGTATGATTCTAAATCTAGCACTTTTGTCACTACCACACTTCCAACTCCTTTACAGGGCTTAAAATAGAAACAAAGGCATATTGAAGCCCTGCCGATGGAGATATAAATTAGTCCAGTTATTGTGAAAATCAATTTGTAATTACACCCCCAAAGTCATTAAATTGTGTGTGCCCTTTTACCCAGTAATATCACTATTAGGCTTATGCCCCAAAGAGATGAAACAAAGAGGAAAAGGTCCTCTGTGTGCAAAAAATAATATTTAAAGCAGTTCTTTTTACAGTGATGAAGCCCTGGAGACTAAGGAGGTACCTATCAACTGGGAAATGGCTGAACAAATTATGTCATACGAATGTCATGAAATACTAATGTGCTGTAAGAAATTAAGAAAAGACAGATTCAGAAAGACCTGAGAATATTTCTATGAACTGATGAAGGAAATTAGGAAAACAATGTATACTATAACATTGATATTGTTTTTAAAAATTCTGAAAAACATAAGAATTCTAATCAATGTAATGATCAGTCATGATTCCAGAGGACTGATGAAAAAGGCTGCCTACCTCATGATAGAGAAATGATGGAATAATATGCAGAAGAAGAAACACACTTTTGGATATGGTCAACTGGGGAGTTAAGTTTGTTTGACTATACTTATATGATCCTGAGGTTATATATTTCTTTCTTTTTCTTTTTCTTGTTTTTCGGCGAGTGAAGATAGGTGAAAGGGAGGAGAAATAAATGCTTAATAATTGAAAAAAATAAATATTTATTTTTTTACTTTATTTATTTTTTAAAGATTTTTAAAATGATATTTTATTTTTCCCCAGGTACACATAAAGACAATTTTAAAGTTGATTTTTTTTTTCATTTGAGTTCTGAATTTTTTCTTTCCCTTCCTCACCTCCCCCTTCCCTGAGACAGTAAGCAGTTTGATATAGGTTACACACGTTCAATCAAAACATTTATTTTTCAAAATGAAAGCACTTAATGAGTGTTTGCTGAATTGAACTGGATTGCATATACTACTCGGAGTTGTTCTTGAGCCAAAGAAATGCATCAATTTGGAGTTTCATGTTTTAATTTATTCCTAGCACAGTCAGAGATTCAAAGCCATTAGAGAATATCCAGGTTTAGACATAAACTTTTCAAGGAAAAAAAACATTCTTATAATAAAATAGGAGCAAAGAGTTTTGGCAACTAACCCTGGTCTTCTAAATAAATGTGCTAGGATCTAGAACAGGAGTTCTTAATCTGTTTTGTGTCATGAACCCCTTTGGCAGCAATGGACTCCTTTTCAGAAAACATATATATATATATATATATATATATATATATATATATATACACACACATATACATATATATGCATAAAGTCAAAATACAACAGATTACAAAGGAAACCAATTATATTGAAATAAAGATGTCATTTCTTCCCCTTTCAAGTTATAACCCCAGGGTAAGAACCCCTGATTTAAGATTTTGTCTCCCTTGATTTCCCACCATTTGTTTTCCTGATCTCATTCCCCAGAGTCATCAAACCTACTCTTTTCTTGTCTGAATGTTAAGATCTCATCTTAGGGCTTCTAGCTGAAAGAGATTCTGTTTGGCTAGGCTGATGTTAGGTAGGTGTTTCATCTCTTCTAGAATCTACTTCCCCACCCTTAGCTCTCACTGTCAGCACAGAAGGAAAAAAGAGAAACAGGATACAGATTCCTCTTGGATGCCTCTAGTGCTGCTGCCAAAAAACAAAAGGTGAGTTCAGAAATAAGAGAAAAAACAGTAGACTTTAGAATCGGAAGACTTCGGTTCAAGCTGTGATTATGCCACTTACCTACTATGGGCAGGGCATTTTCCCCTTCTGAGCCTCAGATTCCTTATCTATGAAATTAGCAGGCTGGATTAGATTAGTGTTTCTCATTTTGGTCTCAAGACCCCTTTATACTCTTAAAAAATTGTTGAGGACCCACAGAAATACAAAACAACTCCTTCCAAAAGTAAAATAATTTTTGCTCATGTGGATTATGTGCTCATGTTTATCAATATTTACTGTATTCAATATTAAAATATCTTTGTGTTGTTATGAAAATCATTTTGACCTTGAGGCATCCCTGAAAAAGTCTCAAGATCCCTGGGGGTCTCTGGACCACATTTTGAGAACCACTGAAGAAGACGATCTGTAAGGTTGCTCCCAGGCTATGATTCTGTAAGCTGAGAATGCCAGCGTCTCCACTGGGGTATTTAGAAATGCCAGGTAGTAGATAGATTGGTGGTAGGCAGAAATTGGCTTTGTCAGTAAGAAAATATGGTGGTGAAAGTATTTAAGGAAGCATTGGAATGAGTGGTGAAAATAAGATTTATAGAGGCAAAGAGGCATAGTTCAGGTCAGCAGCTGTGACAATGATTTCAGTAGAGATTCTCAACCTTTTTTTCACAGCAAATGATAAGTGGTGAGATGAGGACACACTGCTCCTAAGTCAGGAGTCTCAGGCAAACACAAACAATTGCAAGTGTAAATTCTATGTAATCCATAGCAAACCTGGCCAAAACTCATGGCACACTCTTTGAGAACTAGTTATCTTGGGTCTCTTCTCCATTTGTCATCATTGTGGTGTGTTCAGGTGTTTAGGGCTGTTTGTGTCAGTCCAGGACATACTGTGTGAGTTGGCAGTGGGCCCACATACAACATGTACAGGTATGGGGAGAAAGAGACAATGAAATGGAAATCAGATGTAAGTGCTGCCTATCTGAATTATACCTGCTAAGCTGGATCCAGATCCCCTTCCCTAGACCAGTAGCTGCAGGCAGTCATAACTCAGGCTACCTAACATCTAGTGTATAGGAGCCAGGCTTCTAGTGGGCACTTTCCTCTAGGAGGTCCCCACTAAGTCCTCCCCTAGGCTTCAGGCCATCCAACAAGGACTCAAAAGCTGCCTTTTTCACCTTGAGTATGGATGGCTCTAGGTTTATTTGAAGTTCTGCCCTCACTACCTTTCTGAATGAAAAATAATATTACTCTTAAAATAGCCACCATTTTATAACACTTTAAGGTTCACAAAAGTGTTTTACATGTAGCATATCATCTGGTCCTAAGAAGCCTCTGAATTAGGTGCTATTATTATTTTATAGACTTGAGGTTGAGAGATTAAGTGACATGCCTGGGATCACAGAGCCAAATGAATGTCTGAGGCAGGATTTGAACTCAATTCATCCTGACTCTAAGACCCTTTCCCCAACCTGGTCTCCAAAGATTCCTCCTCTGAGCTTCAGGGATTCTCTGCTGCCATCTTCCAACTTCCTGGAGGTTCCAATGACTGATTCAAGGAACTTCTCCACCTCACTTTTGACCTGTCTTCTTTGTCTTAGTTAGTTTTCCAGAAGCAAATTGATGTCAAATGCAGTTCCTGGTTCCATTCTTTAGGTGACATTTTAGCTTTTCCATCTACTGTCTATCCCCAGTCCTCTCTAGCATTCTTGTGGCCCAGGCCCAAGAGGACTTTTGTTGTTGTTCAGTCATGTATGATTCTTCATTGAGCCCAGTTGGGGTTTTCTTGGCAAAGATACTGGGGGAGTTTGCAGTTTTCTTCTCTAGCTCATTTTACAGATGAAGAAACTGAAGCAAATAGGGTTAAGTGACTTATCTCTACCTACGTAACAATTTATGTATCACCTATCCATCTTCTATCCATCTATACATCCATCTATCTAACATACATCCATCCCTCCATCTATCATCTATATATCTGTCTGTCTTTCTATCTCACTTTTAGCCATTGATCCCAGAATAAGTTAGCTTGCATCTGATCTGAGTTAGAATGAGAACATGAAAAGAGAAAGGTACTTGGGAATCTGGGTATGGAAGAGAATAACATGCAATGAGCCTGGAAATGCAGGTTTAAGCCAGATTGTAAAGGGTGTTAAGTGTCAAGATGAGGAATTTGTATTTTGTTCTAGAGGCACTAGGGTGCCACCAAAGATTATTTAGAGGGGAGAGTGTCATGATTAGCCCTGTGTTATAGAAAGATTATTTTGGCAATTGTTTAGATGTTTGGGAGGGGGCGATGAACAAAGTTGGTTGATTAGGTTCATTCCCTATTTTAATCTAAGCTTAAGCTTCCTTTGGTTACCCTCCCCAACCAATCTTGGGAAAGGGAGTAGCTAAGGGGCACAACAGGCAGCTAGGTAGTGCAATGGAATAGAGTGCAAGGCCTGAAGTCAGAAAAACTCATCTTCTTAAGTTCAAATCTGGCCTCAGACACTTACTAGCTATGTGACCCTGAACAATTCAGTTAGACCTGTTTGCTTCTGTTTCTCATCTGTAAAATCAGCTAGAGAAGGAAATGGCAAACCATTCCAGTATCTTTGCCAAGAAAATGCCA
Source organism: Vombatus ursinus (assembly GCF_900497805.2). Classification (NCBI taxonomy): domain Eukaryota; kingdom Metazoa; phylum Chordata; class Mammalia; order Diprotodontia; family Vombatidae; genus Vombatus; species Vombatus ursinus. The sequence goes on from NW_020940527.1 coordinate 18,050,905, forward strand.
AATGGGGCCATGAAGAGTCAGACTAAACCGAAAAACTGAATAACAACAAATTCAATCTCAACCACCAATTTTGTTGGTTTTGCTCCTGTGTGACTACGGAACTGTTGGGATGGGGGGAGGGGAGCTCAATGGGGCAAAGATAAGTGGATCCTATCTAGGATTCTTCTTTGACTCTAACACAAAGCATTGCTCTCCTAACTCTCTGCCCTGCTCCTTAGCAGGTGCTACATTTCAGCATAATTTGTTGAGTTGAATCAGGGTCTTCAGCACCCAGGAGAGTTCCATTCAAACCTCAAAGTCCACACTATGACTGGTGGTTTTCTCATTTCAAATGACTACTCTTCAAAATAGTAGTTTCAATGCTTCGGTTTCTTATTCAGCAAACCCATCAACAAATTCTTCCCTGCCAGACTATAGGGAACTCTAGCCTCTGAAGCCACATGAAAATAACAAAGTGTTCTAAAAGAAGAGAAGAAGAGGGTGAGTTTTTAAAAAGCAACATCGAGTGGGGGGCCGGGAAAGAAAGATATCTTCTCCTTTGTTACCTTGCTTTTCTGACTGTTGAGCTCAACTCAGTAGGTGTGAAGACTGGAAGATTCATTAGATGGGCTGAGCCTCCACAAACACACCTAGCCCTGGGAGAGTGGGGTGGATTCCTCCCAAGCTCTCTCCACTCAGAAATGAGTCCCTGGGCTCCTTGCACAGTAATTGGTCTTAATTAGGTTGTGGGAAGGAGCTTCTTTAAATTCCTCAGAAAATAAGACGTGTCATCCTCTTAACATCTTAACATCTGTTACTCTCGCCCTCTGCTGCCTTCCCCCCTCCTTCCCTCTCTCACAATTGGCCACGGTAGGGCACTGAAGGACATGCTTCCATCCCCTCCAGAGGCCCATCTTTGCCTAACCAGTGTTAAGGAGCCTAGACTCCAGAGCAATGAAACATGGCCAGCACTTCCCTGTATCCCTTGGTCCTGGGACTGATGCAGGTTTGCTTGGGTGAGTACTATTTCTGAGGCTCTCAGAAAGGACTCCTGGGAGAAGGAGTAATCCTTCCTCATTGGGTACTGGGGGCATCAGGAAATTTGGTAGTATCAACATGAATAGGGTACCTTTGCTTTATTTTCACAAAGAGCAGATCTGGGTGATTTCATCTCAGATGGGTTATTGACTGTGCTTAACCTGATGACTAATGTCTGTGTTTTGCTTTGTTTTGTTTTGATTATTTTAATGATGTCTCACAGCAAGTAAGTGGTCATTTTCCTTCTGGTTCCTTGCTACTTTGGTAGATGTAACTTCCAAACAGTTATCAATAAAAGAGGTTCTTTTCCTTGGCTTTTTTTTGCCACATATATTTAATGCATTCCTGTGCCTGTGTTTCTATGGATGTTCATACCTTTAGAGTGTCTGTGTCTGTGTTATCAGTGAGAACTGGTCATAATAGCTTTGCTGGAAACAGAACTTTTGGTATTTTGAATTCTGTTTCAGTGGCAGTGTAGGCTAGTGGAAAGGGCAGCTGGCCTGGGCATCAGGATACCTGGGTTCTAATCCCAGCACTTACTTTAGGTTGTTGTGTGACTTTTAACATCATTGCACCTCGTTTTCTCATCTGTATCATAAGGGTGTTGACCTAGAACATGGGGTCTTAGGATCTATGAATTTGGGTTTTTAAAAAATATTTTGATAAATATATTTCAATATAATTGGTTTTCTTTGCAATCTGGATATTTTATTTTATTCATTCAAAAATATTTTCCTGAGAAGAGGTCCAGAGGTTTCACCAGACTGCCTCAAAGGGATCCATGACAAACAAAAAGGGTTAAGAACTCCCAAACTAGAAGATGTCTAAGGTTCCTTTTAGCTCTAACACTCAATGGCAATGGATTCTCTGAGTACCTAGTTACTGTGAAACTCTAGCGTTCTTCTTATCAGGTCTGATGGTGGGGCAAGGTGCCCCTCTAGGGATGTGGTGTTAGAGATCCCTTTCTGAAAGGTTACAAGCTCATTAGTGTCACTGAGTATATTATGAGCTAAAGAGATTCCCCCAGGAATTGGTCAGAACACAGAGCTGGGTTGGAGAAAGCCAATTCCATTGGGGCTGAGGTGCAAAGAACTCCTTTGTGTTTTGTTGTTTTCCAGCCCAGGCGAATTTTGCTCCTTATTTCTTCGACAATGGAGCCAGCAGCATGAATGGAAATATGGCCCTTTTCAGCCTTTCTGAGGACACCCCTGTGGGTCAGTATGATGACATGGTGGTTACAGTGTAATAGTTGTCATTTGTGCTTTTCTCTCTTATATTCTTGGGATTGAAAAGGCCTAATGGCTCATAATTAGCCTGACGAAAAGATGTATTTAGGAAAGAGCTGCTACTGTCTGCATTTCACCATTTTCTTCCTCACCAACCCTATATCACTTATGGCAGAAATCACATGTGTATTCAGGGAAGGGATAAAGACATACAGTATAAAAGTCAGTGGTCTTTTGGCCTAATTAGCTGTCTTACATTTTAGCAATTGTCAAATGTCTCCAATGGTCTGAGGGACTATGAAGAGTCTCAGAGGAAGATGGACTAGTTAATGGAATTCACTTCAACAAATGCTTATCAAGTGCCTACTATGTACCAGGTACTATGCTAGGTGGTGAGGATATAAAGGCAAAAACAAACAAACAAACAAAAACGCCTGATACTGCCCTCAAGGAGCTGAAAGTCCACACTGGGGATGTGGCATGTACACAGATGAGTAAAAAAAGAAGTGGTTTGAGAAGGTTTGAGCATTAACAATTAAAGGAATCAGGAGGGTCTTTGCAGAGGACATGTCACCTTAGCTGAGCAAAGAGAAGCAGTATGGCACTGTGGAAAGTATATGGTCCTGGGAGTCAGAAGACATGAGATTTAACCCTACCCCAGTGACTTACCAGGTACATGACAACCTATGGACAAGTCACTTAAATTTTTAGAGCATTAGTTTCCTCATCTGTTAAATGGGGATAATAACATTGCAATACCTACCTTACATGATTATTTTGAGGAAAGTGCTTTGTAAATCTTTAAGTGCTAGAGAAATGTGTTAGTATTAAAGGGTGGTAAGAATTCAGGATTATGGGGAAGAGTGTGTGATAGAGAAGGGATTAATTATCCAGCTATGAGGGAAATATTTATTTAATATTTTTCCCTCCATCATGAATTGTTAGAGAGGGGGACAGAAATGATAGGGCCTGGACTCTTCATGTTGAAGGAAGGCAGAAAGGAAGAACAGGGGCCCATTGCCATCATCACTGAGATACTGATGAAAATCACAGAGATACTGATTTTTTTTCCAATCCTGGCTCCCAGGGTGTCTCAATGTCAAATATTCCTTTGGTAGTTTTCCTTGGAAGCAAAGTCTTACCTTGTGACCTTGAAGCAAACCTCTTTCTGCTCATTGACAGTGTCTGGAAAACTGTGTTACATGAGGTTGGCCTTCCTGACATCTTGTGTTTTCCATTCTCAGTGTGGGGGCAGGTGGCCAGCTGTTTTAATCTACTGTCCCCACCCCTTCCCTCTCACCCACAGAACACCTTTGCCAGAATTAGTGTCTATTCTGTATTACATGCACCTATTGTCATCCTCCTCCACCCCCCTTAAAATGGAAGTTCCTTGAGGGCATGCACTATTTCAGCTTTTTCTTCATATTCTCAGTACCAGATTAGATGACTGGCACAAAGTAGGTCAACAATAAATGTTTGCTGGTTGATTTACTGAAAACTGCGGTCAACAAATATTTATTGAATAGCTGCCATGTCTAAGCCTTATAGGTCACTGTGGGTAGGGGAGACTCCAAGCATGTGGAAAGAGGCAGTAGCAATGAAAGTCAATATTTTTATATCTCTTTAAAGCTTATAAAACCCTCCTCACAGCATTAGAGAACAATGCTAGATTTGGAGCTGAGATCACCTGAGCTCAAATTCTAGCTATGTTATTGCCTGGGTTGGTGTTAGACAAGTCTCTTAAACTATCTAAGTCTTGGTTTCATCCGTATAATGAAGGGATTAGACAAGATGGCACAAGTATTATTATCCCCTTTTATGGATGACGGAATTTATAAGGAGGAGGAAGTAAAATTATTTGCTCAACATCCCACAGTTATTAAATGGCAGAGTCAGGACTTCAACCTAATTCTCCCAACTCCAGTGGTTTTTCCATTATGCCCCAATCGCCAAATATAAGACAAAGTGATTGCCTTCTAGGAACTTGCAACTTGGCTGGGGAGACTAGACTAAAACACATTGAAAGTTGATGAAAAGTATAAAACAAAATCACCACAAGGTGGTCTATCTACGCTAACTGCCAAATAAACGGTTATAGATGTTAAGTACTACAGAGTTCAGAGGCAGGGGGGATCACTGTGGTCCAAAGGAGTTAGAGAATGCTTGATGCCTCCATCAAAGCAAGACTCAAACTGAGCCTTGAAAGATGGATAGGGCTTGGATACACAAAAGAGTAGGGAAAGTGTTTTTGAGGCATGGTGAAGGATTATGTATTTATTTATTTATGTTCTGTTATATTCTCTCCCCCAATAAAATGTAAATTTCTTGAGGGCAGATACTGTGTAATTTTTGCCTTTGTATCCCCACCTGAACATAGTAGGTACTCCGTAAATGTTGGTTGAATTGGATCAAATTCAATGCAAAGGAATGAATATATAATGATGGGATTTCAGATAATCCAGCTCCCAGACAGGAGAAATTATTTCAAGCAGAGATCTTCCCTAGTTCATTAAGTCATATCACACAGATGACTGCCTTCCCTACTTACATCTAAGGTCACACTAGATCCAATCTCTCTTTCCTAAGAAGAAACTCTCTCCTTAGATACCTATGAGTTTAGAGTTAGTCTGTTAAAAGTTCTCTTTAAATGTTCATATAAAGCAATTAGCATAGAAAAGCATGGTGTCACAGTAAAGGAGCCAGCCTTGAAGCCGAGGAGACTGTGTTCAAGCCTTGGCTCTGACACATTGGCTGCCAGTAAGTGTCATACTGGGCAAGACATTTAACCTTCTACTCCTCCAGGCATCTCTAAGACTATAAATTGAAAAGAAGCTTCCAACCTTATACCAATGAAATCACAGGTTTAGCTCCTGTTCCTCTTCCTAAGGGAAAGTAGTAAACTTATTCCCAAGATGGATGGAAATGATTTAGAAATTATTCAAATCGTTGTGATGGTATAGGTGTATGAGACTCTCTCGCATGTTCACAGAGCCTGACTAATAATACTGATCTCCAAGTGATTTCAGAGAGCAGGTAACAGATAGGATTACTGTAGGTATGCCAGGACCATTGCTAATGAGAAGCCTGAGAAATGCCTGCCTCTCTTGAATAGAGGGATTATTTCAGCATCTCCTCATAAACCTGTCACTGGGGTGGAAAGACAGACTTGGGTTCTACTTCCAACTAGGGTGTGGAGGGGTGAGGAACAGGTTAAGAAAGAGTTCATGGAGGATATTACCCCTGATTAGGCACTTGAAGAAAAAAGGAGGATTCCAACAGGTGAAAATGAGAAAGGAGTGTATTCTAAACCAAGAAAATCATCTTCAAAAAGGAGATTGGGCAGGGAAGTGTCAGCTGAAATGAGAATAGGCAATGGTCCATTTTGACAGGAACATAGAGTATAGGAAGGGCAGTGATATGAGATAAGTCTGGGCTGGTAGGATGGAGGCAAGTGGTGAAAGGCCTTGAAGATTAGACTGAGAAGTTTAGATATTTTTCTCTACAGGCAATAGAGTCTATGAAATATTTTAACCAGATAGATGTTAAACAGATATGATCCAACGGAAGTGGATAGAACACTGGACCTGGAGTCAAGAAGACCTGAGTTCAAATTCTGCTTCAGACATTAATTAGCTGCACAACTTTGGGCCACAGTTTCCCCATTTGTGAAATAAAGGAGTTGAGCTAGATGACTTTTAAGGTTCCTTCTAGCTCCAAATCTATGATCCTGACATATGGGCTTCCACCCTGTCAAGCTGGCTTATGGCTTCCTGAGAAGGGAGCATATCTGAGAGATGGGGAGTCAGCTTCTGAGGGTATTGGTTCTTTGCCTAGAGTGGAATGAATGCAATGGCAATGCTATGACCTCAAAACCTCTGGGACTGGGAGGAAGGAATGTTCCTGTTTCTTCTCAGCAGTGAGAGAAGCCCTCATGAGCTTGAGAAGAGACACAGATATATTTGTTTCCTTTAATTACTGAAGGAAGAGTTTTAATTGACCTTTTCCTCCATATTGGAAAATGTTAGGAAGTGTGTTGCTGATATATGTGCTAAAGGAGATAAATGCATAAGCTATCCTTGTAAATCCATGGTAAGAAGAGCTCCTGTTTGGTGGAGGGCAAAGATCAAGAGTTCTGTGCCCAGGTCCCCAAGGTTCTCTGAGAGTATGGGTTCATGGCAGGCTTGTGCTGGTAAATGTTTAACAACCAGCTTTTTGGTGGGGAGGTGTACCCAAAATGTACTTTTCAGTTTAATCTGCATTGTTAGCATTTTCTAAATCACTTTCTCAAGTTTAGGCTATCAACAAAAAGGTAAGTCAAGCCCTGATTCGTAGCATTTGCCAATTTCCAAAATACAAGTGTTCACACTGAAAATTTAACAATTGACTCTCTTGAGCCCTGACAAGTTGGCTCAGAATACCCATGGTTTATGGGGAGAAACTAGAGTTGGGAGTCAGAGTAGGGATCTCTCTGTGACCTTGGGCAAGTTCTTCAACTTCTCACTTTGATCAGCTATGAAATGAGCTTATATTCAATGCAGACTATACAGTCACCCCTTCACTCTTTAAAGATGAGAGAAACAGTGTCTGTTAATGATAGAGGGGGAAAAAGATGGAGCTGAAGAGATAGGGGAAATGTGAATTAGACATTCTAAGATTTTAACTATACTGCTGTTAGAAAGGGAATTCAGTGGGGGCTCTGGAAGACATGCCTGGAGTCAGGAAGACCTGAATTCACAGCCTGCCTTGCACTCATACTAACTATGCAAACAGTTGCCTTTCTCTGACACATACTGGCTATGGGACCCTGGACAAGTCAAGTAATCTCTGAGGGCCCCTAGAAGACTTTTTATTGCAGAACAGGTGCTACTCTACATTGAAAGAGGGAATTTCTTCTCTGGGAATTCCCTGTACCAGTGAAACCATGGGACCTATTAACATTGTTTTGAAACAATATGAATAATTAATAATAATATTAATGTTTTTAAAGTAACATTTAAGGGTTTACAAATTAAATATTTTAGTAAGCTAGATAGCAAGATTTTGTCTATATTAAATGAGTTATTTGCTATATGAATGAAGATTATTTACATATATATTATATATATATATATACATATTTATATTTGGTTCAGACTCATTATTTAATTGGTAGAAAGAATTCCTATTGAAGAAAATCCTTCTACCAATACAGATCATCCTCTACTTTGCAACTTATAGTCTTAGGGATTTTCCTGTGGGCACTGAGAGAAAAAATGACTTGCTCAGAGTCATATAGCCAGTGTGCATCAGAGGCCAGACTCAAACCCTAGGTCTTCCTGATTCCTGAGGCCAGATCTCTATTAGTCCTGATTTGCACATAGTAGGTCCTTAACAAATTATTATTTACTGTACTTGACTCAAAAAGCATCTAATCTTGATGTTGGAAAGGATCTTGGAGGTCACTTAAACCATCTCCCTCCCTATCTCCTGCCATATAGATATAAAATACACTTTTAGAGATAGGCAAGTCCATCCTCTTGGGAAATAAGTGATTTGTTCCAGTCCCATTAGACTATAAATTACAAATTATGCACACATACTCGTGTGTATATATGTATATATATATTCATTTATATATTCATATATAAAAATACATACAAGAATACATGTACATATGTATATATGTGTATACATGTATACATATTATATATGTATATGAATGTTTATACACACACTGAGGGGACATTGGCATTTCTGAGTTGGCTGACTGGACCACAGCAAAATAGAGTCAAGACAACAAAGCATGCTGGAAAGAGAAGCTGGAGTCAGTTGCCCTGGCTTCAGCCCCAGTTCAATCATTTATTAGATGAGTGATTTGGGGTTAAATCACCTTCTCTCCTCTTTGCCTCAGCATCCTCATCTACAAAATGAGCACACTGGACATAAATGATCTCTCAGGCCCCTTTTCATGCTAACAGTCTGTGAATCTAGTGCTGCACAGAGAGACTGATCATCAAAAATCATCTAGCACCCTTGGCCTCCTTGTTCAATATTTCACTTTTTAAGTGAATTGGCACAGTCTCTGATTCTATAGAGTAAAAGGCAAGCATATGCCTGCTTTCTATTCAAGAAACAATTTCTTCATCTCTTTTCCTTTTACAGGGAAAATTGATTTTTTTAGAGGAGATTGGGACATGCAGGACCTCAGGAATATTGTAAAGTGGAAATTTCTTCTGTGCTCTCTCCACTTCCTGCGCCTCAATTCACCTTTTGCCTTCTAACTCTCCTTTCAGTGCTTTCATGTTCACTCCACATCTCATCTAGCAAATCTTGCTTGCAGAACACCTAATATTAGTCATTCATACCATTATATGAATGTTACTAGACTCCTCTCCCTGGGAGGTTTGCAATTGAAAGCTGATCTCTAGGGTAGGATGAAATTCTTCTTATTTAAATAGCAGTTTACAAAGTTTCCTTACCACAATCCCTATGAGCTGCATGGTGAAAGCATTGTTATCCCTAGTTTACAGAGGAGGAAACTGAGGCTCAGAGGTGAAATGTTACCCTCATGGTCCTAGAGCTAGGTCAGGGAGCTAGAGTCACTTATTTCCCAAGAAGATTCATTTACCCTTGTCCAAAAGTCTAGTTTCTTGAGGGTGTAGTCAAGATTTGAACCAAAGTTTTCTGGCCCCATGCCCAGCATTCATTCCAAAAGTCCTTTTGGAAGGAATTTCAAGCATCAGACAGTTAGGGTGAGGGAGAGAGGGAGCATTAAAACAAATTCAAAGTTATTTCTGCTCTCTCCAGTATGTCCAACATTTTCAACACTCCATTCTTTTACTCAGTGTTTCCTCTGCTGGACTTGTCCCTTCCCATATCTATAGGTCCACCCATAAAAATCCTATCCATCTACCAAGATCTAGCTCAGATGCTACCTCCTTCATGAGTCCCCTTCATGATCCTCTAACCTGGAAGTTATTCTTTCTTCCTCCAAACTACTAGATATTATATATCTTATTAGTCTTTTAGACTTTCACATGGTACAGTAGTTAATTCCCTATTAAATTGTAAATTCCTTAAAGGAGGGGACTTTGTCTTGTTCTTTTTATCCTCCATGGCTATCAGTGTCCTCAAATTATTTTTTGAGCAAATCCCTGAACCACATCCTAGAGGCAGCCACCTAATATTCCTACAGCTAGTGCTGTGGTTGGGGATAATCTCCTTGTTTCTTGCTTTTCTCTATTTGGGTTCTACTTCCCTTCCCTCCCCTACCCAGCATATCCATATTGGGTTGAATGCATCTCAAATGAGAACCCAGGAGTAGAACAACAGTGAGAAAAAGAATTCATTGACCTGCTTCATTAATCTTTTTGTGACAACCAAGAGAGATATCAGAAGTAACTTGCCTCCTGGACAGTTTCCCATTCTCTGGCCACCTGGGGTCAGGCTCCATTGTCTCCAAGTATTTGTATATTTAGGGGAAAAGGCATGTAACTCATGCAAAACCTCCATACCAGGAAACAGAATAAATTGCTCAGTGATTCTATCACTACCAACTCACTTAAAAACCAGGGCAAGAGGCAATGTTAGCATGAAATATTTGTAGGGTGTTCAGATAGTCCAAACTTAGTAGCTTTGGCTTTGATGAAGTTCATCACTAGGTGACTTTATGACATCTTTTTTCAACATCCAGACCCTCTTACATTTACTTCTGCATTCCAGGGAGATGAAACAAATCACTTATTTCCCAAGAGGATGGACTTACCTAGCTCCAAAAGAGTAGCTTGCACCTATATGGTGGGAGATGGGGAAGGAGATGGACTAAATGACCTCCAAGCTCCTTCCCAACATCAAGAATTGATGCTTTTCAAGTCAAGTCCAGTCAACAATAACTTATTAAGGACCTATTACATGCCAGTCAGGCCTAGAAGACAGAGATCTGGCCTCAGGAGTCAGGAAGTGCCAGGATTCAAGTCTGGCCTCTGATATGTGCTGCTATATGACTCTGAACTAGTCATTTTTTCTCTTGGTGCCCACAGGAGAATCTCCAAGACTATAAGTGGCAAAGTAGAGGATGATCTATATTGGTAGAGGGATTTTCTTCAAGAGGAATTCCTTCTACCAATTAAATAATGAGTCTGAACCAAATATAAATATATGTATACATGTATGTATACACACAATTTCAAATAATATTGATTCATTTCATAAACATTTCATTTAATAGAGACAAAATCTTGCTATCTACCTCATTAAAGCACTTAATTTGTAAGCCCTTAAATGTTACTTTTAAATCATTAATATTATTATTAATTGTTAATATTTTTTCAAAAATATTTTTAATAAGACCCATGATTTCACTGGTTCAGGGAATTCTCAGAGAAGAAATTCCCTCTTCCAACATACAATAGCACCTGTTCTGCAATATAGAGTCTGCTGATTTCCTAGCAGCCCTCAGAGATTAGTTGACTTGTCCAGGGTCCCACAAACAGTATGTGTCAGAAGCAGGATTTGAATGCAGATTTTCCCAACTCCAAGGCTGGATCTCTATTCATTCATTCATTCATTCATTCATCTGTCTCTCTCATAATAACCATAATAATAATAATTGCTATCATGATCATAGTTATCATTGTTTTTATTATTATTAATTAAATAAGTACAAACTCCATAAAGCAAAAAATATGAGACTGAATTATAGGGCTATTCTCCTTTTCAACTTTTCAGGCTCTCATGTGTACACACTGAATGGAACCGACCCAGAAGGAGACTTTGTCACCTATGGCATTAGCTTTGAGTCTGGTTCAAGAAATTTCTTTTCCATCGATCCACACTTTGGAAATATCACATTGATTGAAGAGTTGGACAGAGAGGTATGGTGAAGCCCATGGTATCCATCTACATTCCCCAGATGAAACATGAGCTTGAAGGAGTGTTAAAGCCTATGCAGATAGGTCCCACTTTCAGCAAACCACTGTATAAAAACTATAATTTGCCAGTGAATTAAGAGATATGCCATGATCAGGGTTCCATACAGATGCTTGCTTGCATTCTTTCCCTTTTGCCCTCTCTTCCTTCTCCTTATGTTTCAGGAAGCCAATGCTATGGAAATTTAGGTCTGTGATCTACAACTTGGCCCAATTATATTGGGGGCTTTCTGACAGTGTTGCTGGGTCATCTGTGTTCTGTGACATCCAAGGAAATCTTTACAATGAAATCAGCTGCAATTTGGGATCCTTCCACACCCCTGCCCAACCTGAAAAAGTCTCTGTAAAGGGTGAAACCTTTGCCCATACCTGAATGAAAGGGTGTGGTATTGATAAGGATGAAGGCATGTATCTCTATAGTTTAAAAAAGAAAAGAGCTCTTTACTTTGCAGAAAGAATTCTTCGAGTCTTCCTTAGAACAGGCAATTCTCTAGTGCATTTAAAATTAGATGTGTTACAAAAATTTATGCTTCATTTTCAGGAACAGATCTATTGCATAAAGTGAGATGAACAGGTCCTTGGAGAGGGGCTCCTAACTCACAAGTTTTTAGGAGGGTAAGAGCTGGAAGAAAACTTTTGAAGTGTTGGTCTCTGCCTGATAAAAACAATACTACAAATAAGATCCCAACTGTACTAGCAGTAGAAAGAGAACTGTTTTTAAAGTCAGAGAAGCTGGGTCAAACTCTACCTCTGATATGTGATGTTATCATGGTGCATGAGAGGCAGTGTGGTGTAGTGGAAAGGGCACTGGATGTGGAATCAAGAAAACGTGGGTTCAAATTCCTTCTTTAGATAACTTGATAGCTAGGAAAGTCACTTAACCTCTGTCTGCCTCAGTTTCCTGATCTGTAAAATGAGAGTTGGACTCCATAACTCCATAATATCTGGAATTCTATTATACTATAAGAAGTCATTTAACTACCCTAGGGCTCAGTTTCCTCAACTGTGAAATTAGAGGGTGGGACTGGATAGTCTCTGAGATCCTTTCTATCTCAAGGTCTTCTGTGAATATTCTAAGTCTCCAAGACATACTCCATATGGTTTCCACTCAGGATTCAACAGTTTGAATATCAGGTAGGGGGGAAAAAATCTCACCCTTTATGGAGACTTTTTTAGGTTAGGCAGGGAAGAAGAGGGATCCCAAGAACAGCTAGTTTTATTGTAAAGATTTCTCTGGATGTCACAGAACATAGATGACCCAGCAAACAATCAGGCCAGGTTGTAGATCACAGAACTAAATTTCTTTTTTTTAAAACAATTTATTTATTAATTTTTAGTTTTCAACATTCATTTCCATAAGATTTTGAGTTTTAAATTTTCTCCCCCTCACTCTCCTCCCCACTCCCCAAGATGGCATGCAATCTGATATAGGCTCTATTTATACATTCATATTAAGCATATTTTCACATTAGTCATGACGTAAAGAAGAATTAGAACCAATGGGAGGAACCACAAGAAAGAAGAATCAAAACAAAACAGCAAAAGGAAAGGAGAACAAATAGTATGCTTCCATCTGCATTCAGACTCCATATTTCTTTCTCTGAGTGTGGAGAGCTTTTTCTGTCATAAGTCTTTTGGAGTTGTCTTAGATCCTTGCATTGCCGAGAAGAGCTAAGTCTATCAAAGTCGGTCATCACACAATGTGGCTGTTACTGTGTACGATGTTCTCCTAGTTCTGCTCACTTCTCTCAGCATCAGTCCATGTAAGTCTTCTCAGGTTTTTCTGAAGTCTACCTGCTCATCATTTCTTTCTTTCTTTCTTTTTTTCTTCCTTTCTTTCTTTCTTTCTTTTTTATTGAGGCAATCGGGGTTAAGTGACTTGCCCAGGGTCACACAGCTAGTAAGTGTCTGAGGCCGGATTTGAACTCGGGTCCTTCTGATTCCAAGGCCAGAACTCTATCTACTGCGCTACCTAGCTGCCCCTGCTCATCATTCCTTATAGCATAATAGTATTCCATTACATTCATATACCACAGCTTGTTCAGTCATCCCCCAATTGATGAGCATCCTTTCAATTTCCAATTCTTGGCCACCACAAAAAGAGCTGCTACAAATATTTTTGTACATGTGAGTCCTTTTCTCATTTTTATGATCTCTTTGGGATACAGCCCTAGAAGCAGATCTAAATTTCTATAGCATTGGCTTCCAGAAACATAGGGAAGGGAAAGAGAGGGCAAAAGGAAAAGAATGTCAGCAAGCATCCTTCTGGAACCTTGATCATGGCATATCTCTTACTGCAGTCATATGTGTTACTACATAGACTAGGGATTGGTTTCATCATATTGGGAACTCCCAGGTAAGAAAACTCCTCTGCCAATGGAAGTCAGCACCAATCACCTAGAGCACTGAAGGGTCATGTGCCTTGCAGAGGATCACACAGCCAATTTGCGCTAGAGGCAGATCTTAAACCAGCCAGGTATTCCTGGCTTTAAGGCCAGTTCTCCATCCTCTACACTATGTTGTCATTAGTTTCCTCTGCAACTCTGGGTTCTAGGGTGATTTATTGATCCTTCCAAAATGAAGCTACCCAAAAAAGATGTCCCCTTACTCAAGACAGCACCTTCAAGAGAGGAGCTTGGGTTTCCCTAAGCTGAACTTAGCACTCTACCCTTCAAGCTTGATCTGTTTTAAGGTCCACACATTTGAAATCCTTTTAGCACAAACCAGGTGTCAGGTGGAGGTCTTGGCTTCAAGAGTCCTTGGGTTTAGGAAAGACTATGATACCTCAGCCTCTAGACAACCTCTTTTCTTTTTTCTTTTTTTCTTTCTTTTTTTTTCTTTCTTTTTTTTTTTTTTTTTTTTTGCAGAGAGAGGATGAGATTGAAGCCATCATCAGCATCTCTGACGGCCTGAATAAAGTGAGTACTGGGCGTCTGAAGGGTCAACCAAGGAAGAACCTGAAACCTCAAGGCCACATGTGGCCTTCTAGGTCCTTGGGTGCGGTCTTTTGACTGAGTCCAAGTTTTATAGAACAAATCCTTTTATTAAGGGGATTTGTTCTATGAAATTTGGATTCAGTCAAAGGGCCACACTTGAAGACCTAGAGGGCCACATGTGGCCTCAAGACCGCAGGTTCCCCACTCCAGGGCCAAGCTATCAGAAACAAGCATGTCTGGCAATCTGTGGGCTGCCCATAACTCACACAGAGCTGAGGCAATTGGAGCAGCAGACATTTCAACAGGCATTAGGAGCACTTTTGATCCATTTTGAGAAAGTTGCCACAATCAAGAAGTTCCCTACCCTGGAAGAGGTCTATGAAACCCAAATGGAATTTTGACCAAGGCAGATTGGACACTTCCCATAGAAAGGCAGATGTCTGTGGCACATTGTGCCAAGTAGCCTGTCATGGGTTACACACTTAGAGTCTTTTCCATATCAGGATCAATTCCTGGTCACCAGAAATACCTTTTGTCTAGTATTTTAATGTGAACAGTGCCCTGATTACTGAAATATAGTATAACCAAGATCATGTGACAACCATTTATAGCATTAATGTGACTGCCATGAAAAATATTAATAAAATATTCTTTATAGAAAATAATTTGTGTAGACAGTTTGCATTGTTCAGGTGATTCCTTTGGTCATTGCCCCCTCCATAACTGATTCAAGGCATGAATCCATCTATCACCCTATATGGTTAACCCTATGACATTAAAGATGTAGAGAGGAGAGTTATTTAAATTTTTTTTTAGCTTCTGTTGATATTTTTTATTTTTATATCACCTTCAAGTCCCAGTTAAAATGCCACCTTCTACAGGAAACCTTTCCATTCTCCATTAGTTCTAATGCAATCCCTCTGTTGATCATCTCCAATTTATTTGTTTATGGTATATATGCACATAGCTGTGTACATGGCATCACTCCAATTAGACTGTGAACTGCTTGGGAGCAATCACTGTCTTTTCCTTTCCTTTGTATCTCCAATGCTGAATGCAGAGGTTCCCAAACTTATTTGGCCTACTGCCCCTTTTAAAAAAAATTACTCAGTGGCCCCCTGGAAATGTACTTTCTTTAACCCTTTAGTGTTTTTTTAAAATTGCATCATATGCATATATATATACATATATATATATGATGCATCTTAAATTTGATAATTTATTATAAATTTATGGGTTTTTTCCCTGCATTGAAATTTTGATGATGCAATATTGCATCATGTAACCATATAATAGCATATTGTAGATACATCATTACATACACAAACTCCTGCCAATGCATGCTGGACTTCCTGACAATGTGGGACACACTCACCTGCCAACACTTGCTTGTTAAGACCTGTCGGTGGATTTGACCACTGATCAGTTATAACTTGCATTTTGTGTGTTTATTTGGAAATAATGTAATCACTATGACTTTACTCTGTTACACAATAGATGAAACATGTAAGAATGGTTTTCAAAATTTTCTTATCTTCTCTTCTTTCCTTATGCTTCTACTACTCCCTTGTTTTTATTCAGCACCCCCAATTACACCCCAGGCCACAACTGCTTCCCTCGGTTGTTCCAGCACCCCCCAGATGTGGTATCACCCACTTTGGGAATATATGGAACACATTGTTTGTTACATAGCAGATGCTTAATAATGTTTATTGACTAACTTCATTTCTAAATATAACCCTCCTCTTTCTCCTACCCACAATCATCCCTTATAACAAAGAATAAAAAAGAAAGAGAAAAAAAACTTCAGCAAAATTAACCAACACATCAACAAAGTCTAACAGTATATAACATTTCACATCCATTGCCCCCCACTTCTGTAAAGAAGGGAAGAAGGTATATTTTTCCATCTCTTCTCAGGAGCCAAGTTTAGTCACTATAATTTGTGTTTAGTTTCATTTTTTTTGTTCTTTCCCCCTATATTTTCTGTTCTCTCTCTCTCTCTTTTTTTCTCTCTCTCTATGTATGTATGTATGTATGTATAGCAGCTAGATGGCACAGGCCTGGAGTCAGGAAGACTCATCTTCATTAGTTCAAATCTGGCCTCAGGCACTTAGTAGCTGTGTGACCCTAAGCAAGTCACTTAACCCTGTTTGCTTCAGTTTCCTCATCTGTGAAATTAACTGGAGAAGAAAATGGCCAACCACTCCAGTATCTTTGCCAAGAAAACCCCAAATGGGGTCATGAAGAGTCAGGCATAACTGAAACACTGAACAACAACGAAGATATATATCTATATAGATATAGATATAGATATATTCACACACATATGTGTGTATATATTATCAACTCTTCACTCAGCCTCCTTATCCAATCTGCTGTCATATCTTATCAATTTTACCTACATAACATTTCTCATATATGCAGATAGATAGTATAGTGGATAGAGTGTGACTTAGAAAGGTGGGGAGAAGAGGAGGAGAGCGAAGAGAGACGGAGACAGAGAGACACAGAGAGAGGGAAGAGAGAGAGAAAGGGGGAGGGAAGTTCTTGGTTCTATTTAATTCACTCTGCATCCATTCATATATGTCTTCCCATTCTTCTCTGAATTCTTCATATGCCTCTTTCTTTTGGTGTAGTAATAAACCACTATATTAATGTGTTTAGTCATTTTTCAACCAACAGGCATCTACTTTATGGAGGTCTTTGTTTAACATTTAGAATGTAGGTAGCCCAATAACATATAGGCTCTAGAGAGCTTGACAGATTGGGGAGCAGTTTTCAGTATTATTCTTCCAGGTTTGCAGATAAGCATAGTCATAAGTGCTGAGCAAACAGATTCCTGCATGGCATTAATGGTAACATAATTAAGAGTATAGGCAAGACTTTAGAAATTACGCTCACATGGAGCAGGTAATTAGTTAAAATTGTTAACAAGATCCCATCTTCAACAGAATGGGTGTGGTTTGGGGGTATCAGAAAACTGGCAAAGGATAAGTGCCTTCAATAAGACAGAACTTTATTTCTGTGAAAAGACTCCAGAAAATGTTGCAGTATACATACCATACACAAAACATTAGGAATCTGAAAAGGGATAAAATCACCACATTGCACCCCAGCGCCTCAAGTATGTTTGCATTACACCCCACTCTAGAATCTCTGACTATGTAGCTTTTCCCATGTAAATAGATTTGAACTAGGACTCCATCTTATATTACCACTTACTCAGTAAGTGAGCCCCGCCTCCCCCCTCCCCTGACCAGTTTTGTTCTGGGCCTAAATGAAAACAGAAGACCATCTATTAGTGGTGATTTCTATGTCTTACAACATATGGCTCCTCATTCATGTTTTCTCTGCCATTCCCAGGTGGCAGAGAAAGTCCTGATTCTGGTGACTGATGCCAATGATGAAGCCCCCCAGTTTATCAACACACCCTACATCATCCTTGTCCCTGAGGTGAGTAATATTTCACCCGAAGAGAGAACCAAGCAGTTGAGTAAAGGGACATGGACGTACTACCCTGGGTTTTGGCTCTAAACAGGGAGGGGCCTTTGGGAGAATGGGTTGGGGAATAACATTGGGGCAAGCAAAGTATGAAGGTTGAAAGATTCCCTCACTCTTTTCCCTTGATAGCTTCTTTCCATTCTTTTCTCATTCTTTCA
The DNA here is from genome assembly GCF_900497805.2 of Vombatus ursinus. Lineage (NCBI taxonomy): Eukaryota > Metazoa > Chordata > Mammalia > Diprotodontia > Vombatidae > Vombatus > Vombatus ursinus. The sequence goes on from NW_020940527.1 coordinate 18,068,652, forward strand.
TTCTCATTTCCAGTCCCTCACTCATTCTCTTGTGGGCCATTTCTCTTATCACTTTCCATCTCCTTTTTTCCCCTCTTTTTCTTCCTTCTCATTCCACAGTGTAGTCATCCATTATAGATGAATCCTTCCATACACATTGGGCCTCCTTATCTGTCTGAGTTCTCTCACTTCAGGCTCTCTGCCCTTTCACTCACTCTTTAGTCCTCAATTTCTCAGGGCCCAGTGGAGGGAGAAGGGGGGAAGGAGCCTACCCTGCTTTCTCGGTAAATAAGAATAGTACAGGTGCTGGTACTAAGGCCCCAATGTGATTCTGTGACCCCTCCCACAGGACACACCTGCAGGGAGCAGCATCTTTAAGGTTCAGGCTGTGGACAAGGATACTGGATCTGGAGGAAGTGTCACCTATTTTCTGCAGGTAGGATCCTGGGGGTGGATCAGAGCATTGGGCTTGGCCCATTTCTTTGCCTCAATCTCTAATTCTCCCCAGGTAGATGCTTCTTATTTCCAATATTACCAAAGATTCCAGGACCTTCCTTAGATGTACAAGAGGAAGATATGTGTCCCTGGAGGCAAGGAATGGAAGTCCATGTTACAAGCCATTCAAGAGGAAGGGAAGGGTAGAGAATATGCATTTATTAAGCACCTACTATGTGCCAGGAACTGTGCCAAGCTGTTTTACAAATAGTATCTCATTTGATCCTCACAACTCTGTGAGGCAAATATTATTGCTATCCTCATTTTACAGGAAACTGAGTCAAATATAGGCAAAGTGACTTGCCCAGGTTCACACAGCTAGCAATTCTTAGGGTCTGGATTTGAACTCAGGTCTTCTTGACTCCAGACCCAGTACTCTATCCACTGTACCCCTAGTTGCCTCATAAGGTAACCCAACAAGTACTGAACTAGTCATCAAGAGATCTGGGTTTTGGTCCCATCTCTGACACAGACTAGCTGCACAAACTTTAGGAAGTTACAACTTTGCTGGGCCTCAATGCAAAAGGATGCCATGATGTGAAAGTCTATGAGTATAGAAGTCTAACAACGAAAATGTTTTAGACTTGACCTTGTATTTTGAGGCTGTGTGATATGGTAGCTAGAAAACCCTCCTAGATGCTCTTGGCTTGAGCTGGCCTCAAGCCCTGCCTCTGTCACATGCTGACTGATTGACCCCAAGTCACTTAACTTCTCAATGTTCTAGGTAACTCAAAGTCCAGAGAAGTTTCCAGCCTATATTAGTAGAAGTTTTCTTACCTATGAATTCCCTCTATTAGTGAAATCACCATTCTAGTCCCTATCCCTATAGTTACTGTATGCCCAATCCCAAACTAGTAAGTGTTGGATCTGTGATTTCACCCCAAATAACTCATCTGTAACTTAAAATCTTAGAGAGTTGCCTGACTGGGGGTGGGCTGTCAGAGATCAAAAAAGAGAGGCATCCTTCTAGTTTGGAGTACTCAGGGAAGGCTTGTGGGATGGGTGGGACTTCATCCGGACTTTGAAGACCAGATGGGAGTCAAATAGCCCAGGGAGAGGAAGGGCAAGGAGATTCAGGGCATTGGAAATGGTATGAGCCAAGGCATGGAGGTGAGGGTGTGCCCCTAGCATATTCCAGGAAATTAGACAAGAAGTCAACTTGTTCAGGAGTTCCACTTCCCCAAGTTAGATCTGTTCCAGGTAGTTCCCATATTCCCCTAAAGCCCTAACCTCTCCTCTTTTTCTAAACTCTTAATTCTCCTGGAAGAGTCATTATGAAACTTTTCTCTCAAAGTCAAGCCTGGAGGAACAAATCATCTTGCATCCAGAAGTAATCCTGTGAAAGGAAAGGATGAGTTGAGGAATCTGGACCCACATCAGTCTCGGGCCATTCTCCTAATGCATCCAGAACCACACCTTTCTTCCTTGTTAAGCACAGAGCTCTTACTTGCTTTTCCCTCTATCCCATATCCTTAGTCCATGAGCTTAATTAGGACAAAAAAATATTGTGAGAATACCTTCTTGGCTGCTACCCTTGTAGAAATCATCAACATTCACACTTTGTGAAATTCTGGAGTGTTTTTTTACTTTAATCTCTTCCAGCCTCAATTACTCCTCACTGCCCCTTCCCCCAGAATAGCATCCCACTCCCATTCTGATTTTAGGTCTTGGTACTATCCAGGACAAAGTTTATATCTAGTAATAGCAAGTTAATACCTACATGAAATGGTCTGTGGCACACTGAAAACCCTCCCATTCCCAATTCTGCCCCCAAATTATCTATCGCTTTGGCCTACCACACAGCCTGAAATTCCCACTATTAATTTCATTCCTTTGGATTTGCCCCAGGCCCTAACGCAATGCAAATAGCTCACTTGGGAGGGTGAGTATATTAACTCTTCAGCAGGCATTGACAGATTAGCAAAGAGCTGGAGGAAGCCCTGAAGCCATGTGACTCAGGATGGGTAAGTAGAAGGGAAAGTCCAAACTGGCTCAGTGCTACTGTCAGGTCAAGCCAAGGTTCCCATCAGCTAACATAAGGTAGGACTGTGGCCATCTGCTTAGCTTTTCAGGTTCTCCCCAGCTATCCCCTCCCCTTGATTCCCTCCAGTACCCTAAAGTAAATTCTCTTTAAATCAGACCACTGTCTTCTCTGGCCCCAGACAGATCATGATGATTCCTGTCTGTGTTCCTGAACTGTTCTCCTTTGGGCTATCCAAATTCTAACCCATCTTTCAAGGCCCAGCTTTTAAGTACCACTTTTTTGATAAAATTTTCTATGACTTCAACCTAGGTTGATGATATCATAGAGTGTCAGAGCTGTCAGGTACCACCAACCCCTTCATTTCTGAGATAAGACATTGAAGACCAGAAAGATAGAGGGACTTTAAGAGAGATTGTCTGGACTTCTCTGCCTAGCTCTCAGGATCTGGACTAGACCCCTGATCATCTGACTCCCAGCCTAGGGCTCTTTCTAATACATGTAGAATCTTAGAATCCTAAAATCAGGCCCTCAGAGGTCTTCTCAGTCCTCAGCCAAAGTATGAATCTTATCCACGACCTCTGTGACAAATGGTCACCCAATCTCTATTTAAGAAATTCAGTGACGGAGCAATCTTTTTCTCCCAAAGAAACTGGTTCCACTGTTGGACAACAGTAATTGTTCAAAAGCTTTTTTCTCCCCTTGCATTGAATAGACATCTGCTTGCCTGTAACTTTGAACTTTGGGCTCCCATTCTATCCTCTGGGATTAAACAGAACAAGCCTAAATTCTTTTCAATGTAATGACCCTTCACAAATTTGAAGACAGTTACGGAAACCCCTTTTCTGAACTCCTATAGAATTATAGTAATACTTCCCTTTTATAAAATGCATTTCACTTTACAAAGTTGTCTCTTCTGATCCTCACAACAGCCTTGAGAAATAGGCAGAAATGGAAAGGATCTTGGAAATTATCAAGTCTAACCCCTCATTTTAATTAAAATTATTAGATTATGGAACTTAAATTATTAAATATATTTCAAGTGATTTTTTCCAAAGTCACACAAAGTTAGAGGCACTATTAGTACTCAAATCCACGTCTCCTAACTCCAGATCCGGGACTTTTCCTGCTACAATGTGATGGCACACTTCTTCAGGGCCGCACAGATTAGCATCGATCAAATCAAATAATATTTGCAAAATTCTTACATAGTCTAGCACATAATAGGTGCTTAATAAATGAGTGTTCCCTTTCCCCTTGATCATAGACCCTTAATTCAGAATTGGAAGGAAACTTAGCAAAGATCTATTCCAACCCCTTCATTTTATAGATGAGGAAGTGGAGGTCCAAAGAGAAAAGAAGGAAGGAAGAAAGGAAAGAAGGAAGGAAGGAAGGAAGAAAGGAAGGAAGGAAGAAAGGAAGGAAGGAAGGAAGGAAGGAAGGAAGGAAGGAAGGAAGGAAGGAAAGGAGGGAGGAAGGAAGAAAATAAGCATTAATGAAGCACCTACTATGTACCAGACATTGTGCTAAGCACTTTATAAATATTATCTCATTTAATCTTCACAACAACCCTGGGCATTAGGTGCTATTATTATTGCCATTTTACAGATGAGGAAACAGAGACAGACAGAGGGTAAGGGATTTGTCCAGAATCGCATAGCTAATAAGTATCTGAGTCTGGATTTGAACTCAGGTCTTCTTGATTTCAGGTCCAGTTTTCTGTAGCCACTGCACCACTTCGCTGCCTCTAGAGTTCCAACATTATTTCTATGCTGCCTCTTCTGTTAGTTGTCCCTTTTTCACTAACTCCTTCTTTTGAATTAACCATGTCTTCTTAAGATAGACAATGAACAACCTGAGAGCAGGTCACGTCCCCCCACTCCACTCTATTTAGTGCTGAGCACATAGTATGTGCTAATAAATAATTGTAGATTAACTGCCAGATTGAATCTTATCTGAAATTCATGCTGTAGAAACCTACCTAGAGCCATAACTAGCCATGGGTGAATGGGGTTTTGTCCCAGGGCCCCGACATTTCAATCTCCATTCAGCAGATAATGTAACCACCCGCAGGCCACAACCCCAGCTCTTGCACTGCCTTCCCAACTGTCCCCTGTCCCTAGAAGAACGCAAACGCTGTCCAGTTGTGCCTTGTACTCCCACTGCCTCCCTGCTGCCCAGCTTCCTGCCTCAACTGCTTTTGCCTTCAGGTGAAAGTCTAACCAGTTCTATTTCTAAGTCGTTTCTTTGTTTCAGACAGCCTTTTGAGATGGGTGTGGGTAGGCTTTTCTCTGTCAGGCACCAAGAGGAAACACTAAGACAGAAATTATTTGGGACCAAACTGCTATATCTGAAGGGATTTGGGGGAAATGAAAAAAGGAAGGAAGATGAAACCACCTATTCCCAAGTACTCATGGAGAGGTCTAATCTGCCCAGCTCTGTTACACTTTCAGTAATCCCTGCTCAGCAATCAGAGCCATTTGGCATTCAGGGGCCTGGGGTGAGGGATGGCAGCAGGGACTGAAGTGGGTCAGAGCTGTGTAGTTCAGTACAGATTAAAGGTAATCCTTTAGATGAGAGGAAAGCCAGGATAGAGGCTTTGTGGACCAAGAAAAATCAGTTTAAAGGCACAGGCCAATGTTCTTAGCCCCACCTGGAAATTCAACTCAGAGATATTTATTGAGCCTCTGCTGTATTTAATCTTAGTACTATTTTAGACATTGTAAGGGAACCATAACAAAGAATCTGGAAATAAAAAGCAATTACAACAACAACAAAGGATCTAAGCAGCCAAAATGGACATCACAAAGTTTTTACAATGAAGTTTGACTCAGGAAAGCCTATCCATATGGAACCTATTTCCTTTTACACAATTCTAACAACTTGGGTAATCTGGCTTCCCAACCCACATAGCAAATAAAAAGCAACAAATAAAAAGGATGCCTACAGGCACCTCACAGCAGGAAGAAGTAACTGCTAAAAGGCCAACAGGGAAAAAAAAAGAAGTATATTATAAAAAGAAGTTACATCTCTGGGAGCCAGTTTGCTGCTCTGTAAAATAAGGAGATTGGACTGTGTCAATCATTCCCAATCTTTCAAGTGTAAGGATGGGTTTTTACTTTCAAGAAATATTGTGGACTCTACAAATCATAGTATTGTTTGTATCTGTTGAATGGGTACAAAAAGTAGCACTTTCAAATGAACACTTTTAAATTAATTTGTACATTATTCATAATCACAGCATCCACACATTTTAAAAATAGCGGATAGAGCACCAGGCTTAGAGTCAGGAAGACTTGAGCTCAGAACTGACCTCAGACCTTACTTAGCTGTGTGATCCTAGGCAAGTCACTTAACCCTGTTTGCCTCAGTTTCCTCATCTGTAAAACAAGCTGGAGAAGGAAATAGCAAACTGCTCTAGTGTCTCTGACTAGAAAATCCCAAAGGAGTCACAAAGCCAAGACTGAAATGATTAAACAACAAGAATGCATGTGTAGTGAGGGGGTTATAGTTATACCCCAAGTTGGCAGACCCAAGTCTCAGGTCAGCCTCATAAAGCTTCACAGAAAGCTTTCTGAGGAAACCAGAGGTAGGCATGTCTGCCAAGACAAAGAAAAAAGAGCATGAGAAGAGAGAAGCCTATGGGCCAACAGTGAAAGTGACCCATGATTAGGCCTGGAAATTTGGTGATAAGGGACACAGACAGAAGAAAGGCACGTGGAGTAGTGGCACTAGGCTAGGGGTCCAGGCACTTCTCCTTCCTTGCCACTGGGATAGTCCTGAGCACCCTCAGATGGACATATACTGGAATTCTCAACTAGATCCTTGTGAAGACCCAGGTCTTCCTGGGGCTGTTGCTTACTCACTGCTCTCACCCTGGCAAGTGCAAGGGGTGTAGGTCCCCTCTGCTCTTCTCTGTACCCACAAGTACAAGCAGAGGGATCTCCATAACAGATGACATTTTAAGAACTGTGCACAGGACATTGGGCCTGGAGTTAAGAAGACCTGAGTTCAAACACAGCCTGAGACTTTTACTAGCTGTGTGACCCTGGAAAAATCAATTGACCTCTTACTGTTTTGGTTTTCTCATCTGTAAAATGGGGATAATAACAGCACCTACTTTCCAGCGTATGGGGACCAAATAAGATGAAGAACTTTGCAAACTTTAAAGCATTATATAAATGCTAGCTATTATTATTATTACTTATATATTCATAGACTTTTTACTGAAACGTCAACTAGATGATCTCTGAGCTACCTTCGAGCTCTCAAATTGTCTATGAGGAGAGGGGAACAAAAATCATAAAAAAAAAAAAACAGACCCAAGGATTCATAATTCCCCACAGTCTGGGGCCATTTCATGTAGGAACAAATAGCTCTATATACTTCAGTGGGCCCTGAATTCTTATCTGTATTTAAGATCTTCATTAAAATGGCCTGACTCATCAAGAAAACGGTAAATCATGTCGTGTTCTCTGTTTAAGTTGGTAAGGGAGTGTGCATGATACATTTTAAAAAATAGTTACAGTATTTCGAAAGGGCCATGATTTTATCAGCATGACATGGATCACATATACTCTATGTCCTATTTTGATTAGAATATAAATAAAATGACTTCAAATGTTCCAAAGGTATGGCCTTTAAACAAGGGGAAGCCTTTAGCTGCCTGAAAAAATATAGCTCACCAGAATGACAGAAAGCATTAGAGAAGAGTGTCATATCTGAATTCAGAAGACCTGGTTCGAATCTCACATCAAGCTACGTACTACCTCTGTGACCTTAGTTTCCTCACCTTGGACTGGTCTAGATCAGAAGTGTCAAACTCACAACTTGAGAGCCTGTTGGCAAAACTCCCGGGTGTGGCTAGAACCAAATTAAAATGTAATTGGGAAATATTTACTGAAATAAATAAAAATACAATGTAACACAGATAATGTTAATTTGTGTTTTTCTAAGTCAATATGGAGTCCAGTTTCTATTTGAGTTTTAATACCACTGGTCTAGATCATTACTAAGGGCCCTTTTATCTGAAAATCTATAACCTATGACAAATCCCCTGGGGTTTTTGGATGCAGGGGATCTTACTGCAGTTACATGGTTCCTACTTTCCAAGAGCTTACAGTCTACTTGGACAGATAAGACTAGAGAGAAGCACATAGAATCATTGTGCTGGATTTGGAATGAGAGGTGCCAGGTTCAAATCCTGGCTCCGTCCTGTACTACCTGGGTGACTTTGGGCAGTCATTTGACCTTGACCACTTACTTGGCCTCATTTCGAAGGTCACTTCCAGCTGTAAATCTGTGAGCCAAAAAACATAAAAATTCATGGGAAGAATAGTCAGATTGCATCACCTGATTTTAGTACCTGCATTTTTTCAACAAGACGCTTGCTCCAGGGGAAATGCTTGCCTGGCACCAAGAGTAAAAAAAAGAAATTTTTGTCTCTCATTTAGTCATCACTGCTGACAGGGTGTAACGGGTGTTGTTTGCTGAATTATTAAAACCAACAGAAATAGCTGGTGGAATGGGCACTATTTATAGCTCTTTATCGAGCTTCAGTTGCTCCCCTCTGCTCTGTTTAGGACCCAGAAAAAGAAGTCCATCCAGAAGTAGGGTATCATAGATAGCCCTGGGTGGCTACAGTCCTGGAGATTAGTCCCAGCTAAACCACTGACTAGCTGTGTTACTCAACCTGTCTTGACCTAAACTGTCTCATCTGTAAAACAAGACTAGGTAGATTATAGTTATAGATTTAGAAATGGAATCAATCTTCCAGATCAAGGGTGTCACACACTACCCCGGCTGCCTGTGGCCCACAACAGTCCTGAGTATACAGAAACCAGATTTAATCTGGTTGGAATTAGAATCTGAATGGAATTAGAAAATATTTAATAAAATCAATAAAAATACAATAACAAATAGATGTTAACATGTGGTTTTCTGATTCAATACAGGATCTTTCTTTCAATTTAATGATCCCTGTTTCTATTTGAGATTGATACCACTGTTCTAAATAATCAAGTTGTACTTCCTTATTTTAGAGATGAAAGAATGTAAGCTCCTTGAGGGCAAGGATGGTTTCGTTTTTGTCTGTGTGTTCTCAATGCCTAACACAGTGCCAACTGGATGGGTGGTAGATGCTTAATAAATGTGCACTGATTAAGCAATGAGAAAATTGAGGCAAACTGACTTGCCCAAGGTGACATAGTTTATAAGTAACAAGTCAAGACACATCAATAAGCATTTATTAAGTGCCTACTATGTGCCAAGCACTGTGCTAAGTGCTGAGGATACAAAGAAAGGCAAAACACTCCCTGCCTTCAAAGAACTTACAATCTAATGGCAGAGTCAAAAGTCAAATCCAGGTTCTCAGACACCAAATCCAATGTTCCTTGTACTATAATACACAATGATATTGCAGCTGCCTGAAGACAGGAAGTTGAGCCAAGTGACCTCGAGGTCACTTCTAGCTACAAGGGTCAATGAGTCCATGAAGTTACCTACAAGGCCCTGAATTAGGCAAGAATAATATTTGGTCCCTGCCCTCAGGCAGCTAAAAATCAAGCTGGGGAATTAAAGGAAATGCACAAGAAAAGTTAACAAGCAAGAAAAAGGCAGTTGATGTTAAGTACCATATTAGTACCTAGACGATAAGGGCTATAGGAGTTCAGAGGAAGAAAAGAACTTTGGGCTGGAGTGACCAGGGAATTCTGCATGTAGGAGGTGGAACTGTAACAGTTAATGGTTCCTTCCTACCCTAGGGGGAAATGGGGTCTGAGGAATGCAGTGTTATCTATTGTACTTTAGAGCATACATTCTAGATAAAAGATCCCTTTTAGTCCTAACATAGTCTAATTCTGAAAAGAGGGTATCTGAAGGTATAAATTAGAATCAATCAATCAACAAGCATTTATTAAGCTCCCATTACTTACCAAGATCATAGGATCACAGAGGCCTTGAAAAGTTAAATGACTTGCCCAAGGTCATACAGGTATTAACTGGCAAAATTAGTATTTTATCTGGGTCCTCTTTTTTTTTTTTTTTTTTTTGGCAAGGCAATTGGAGTTAAGTGACTTGCCCAGAGTCACACAGCTAGTAAGTGTTGTGTCAGAGGCCAGATTTGAACTCAGGTCCTCCTGACTCCAGGGCCAGTGCTCTATCCGCTATACCACCTAGCTGCCCCTAGGTCTTCTTTTACTAAATCCAGCACCCTTTCTGATGTCCCATGCTGTTTCCCAGGCATATTTCTCCTTGTTGAGGTCCACACTGAAGTCAACATGTTCATGTCTTCCCAAGAGGAAACACCAAGGGGGACTTTTGGGTTTGAATTGCCTTCCTTTTAGATCTATCTGATCCCCCAGGAAGGGAGGTGAGAGAGCTCCATGGTGGGGACCCTGTGCTCACCCAGGAGCATAGCTCAAGTCTCAAAGACTGCATTGTTCCCCTCTACCCACTCCTTACAGAATCTCCACACCAACAAGTTTGCAATGGACCGCCACAGTGGAGTGCTACGCATTAGAGCTGGAGCCACCCTGGACTACGAGAAGTCAAGGACTCATTTCATCACTGTTGTGGCCAAGGTAATACAGGGGCTTTCTTTGGAAATCTGGGGTGGCAAATCTGGGCGTCTAGAGGGCAGAGCAACCTTTGTCAGTAGTAAGTATTCCTGCATCTTAAAGGAGGCAACTTCTTGCAGGGATGGAAAGAGAGGAAAAGGATCATCAAGGTTTTAAAGGATGGACATTATGGACTGAGGGTGCCACTACAGCTTTTCTCTTAGTTTAAATATTGCTCCCTCATTCAGAGTAAAGGAAATGCACAGAGCAACATAGTAGAATGCATATAGACTTTGGAGTTTCATGGCCTTGTACAAGTCACTTATCCTCTTTGGGTACCAGTTTCCTGGTGTGCAAAAGGAGGGCAATGAACTTGCAATAGAATGTTTTCCCCATAAACCTGGGACACACTCTCATAAACATACATGCCATCAGTGGAAAGAGTGAGCACATCTATGCATAGGTCAGTAAAAAGGACAATTGATTTAGAAATAGAGGACCCAGATCAAAGACCATTTTTGCCAGTTAATACCTGTATGACCTTGGGGACATCTCCATTGTTGCAGAGTCACTGGCATCTTCCGACAGTGTTCCTCCTGGGTCTTCTGCCCTGCCAATCTCAACTAGTAATCATGCTCTCTCTACTAGGCATGTGGTCTCTCTCAGGCTCACTGGCTTAGTTCAGTCTGTTCCAGGAAGGTTACTGCTCCCTTGTGGCTTCATGGGTTTGTTGCTACACAATGCCCCACTGGCCCCATAGCTTACTGCTAAGGATGGCTCTACTGGCCACAATGTCGTGGAGCTTCTCTCCTTCCAGTTTCTGGCTTCAACTGGAGTCATCAGCTGAGGGGTTGCTCCTTCCTCTAAGATAGCAGTATCAAACTCAAATAGAAATAGGAGCCACTAAACCATGCATAAGGATCCCTACAAGGTGCAACGTGACTTAGAAAACTACATGTTAACATTATCTATGTTCTGTTCTGTTTTTATTAATTTTGTTAAATATTTGTCTGTCATATTTTAATCTGCTTCTGGACATTCTGGAATATTGTGAGACAGAGTAGGTTCAGTTATCCTTTAGCTTAAAGCTACATTTCTTCTGGAAAGATGAGGCTCCAACATACCCAGTCACCATACTCAGGAAAGACCCTTACACAGAATGAAGGGAGTTCAGGAGATACAGACGAGTTGGACAATTTTGAAACTACCATACTTATTTTATTATGTATATTTTTTAAAAAACTAAATAATCATAGTTTTATGCATGATATTCTTTTCCCACTTTTCTTTGTATATGGAAATGATAGTGGCTGCTAACGTTTGTCAATGTAATAATAATAATAATAAATAATGTTTAAAAGACCATTGCTGCTTTTTCTCCCCTGTAAAGAGAGCCTATCAGTCATAGGTTCCTAGAATCACAGATCAGGAGCAGGAAGAGATCTCAAAGGCCTCTGGCACAATCCTTTTATTTTACAAAAAGAGGAGCCAGAGAAGTTAAGTGGATTTGCCTGAGCTCACACAAGTAATAAGCATCAGAGGCAGAATTTAAAGTCAGGTCCTCTGACTCCACACTCCATACGGACTGCATCTCCCATGCTCTGGAAGGTTCGGCTTTCAGAGTGCAAGGTCTTGCAGTTTCTGCCAAGTTGGGGCCTGATGAGGTATTGTATGTCTGTCATTGTAGAACCAGTATAGCTAAGGCAGAGTGGTTCATCACTAGGTGGGCTGAAGGGTGACAACAGCTTCAGCCACAGCTGAAAGACCATCTGCTAAATCACAGAGGAGTTGTGATCTGCTTTGGTAAAGGGAGGACCCTGCCAATCTATTTAAATATCCTTGTAGTAAGTCTCTAGTCTAGCTCAGGGACCAGAGGTCTTCAATTTGGAGCCTCAAAGGAACTTCAGAGATCATCTTGCCCAATTCCTTCCTTTTAGAGATACGGAAACGAGTCCAGGAAAGTTGAGTGACTTTCCTAAGGTTATATAGATTATCAACACCAGGGGTGAAATTTGAACCCAGATCTTTTGACCCCAGAGTCAATGGTCTTTCCATTGTACCATGCAGCTTCTGTCTATGAAGTAAGAACTAGTTTCATTGAGCTGCTGTACTCCTAGGCAGAAAAACCTATGCATTGAGGAATACATGACCTTAAAGAGGTGTTCCCTTTGTAAATATGGGTATCTGACCTTATCTCCAAAAAAAGTGTTCTCTCCTTCTCCCCACCTCCTAGTCAGGCAAGTTTCCACACTATCCCCTCTACGCACAATGTCCATTCCTGTTTGCATTTACTTATACTGTTTATTTATACTGTTTTACTGTTTGAACCACAATCAGATTCTTTGTAACTTTCACTCTTTAGCCTGCTTCTTCATCCTAGATCCAAATAAATCAATCTAACCATCCAAAAATCATCTAATCCTTCTGCATGGCAAAACTTCAATTATTTTAAGACAGTTTTCATCTTTCTTTCTAGTTTTTTCTCTAAGCTAAATGTATTCAGTATTTTTCTATTTCTTTTCTCCTCTTTCTTCCCTTCCCTTCCCTTTTTCCTTTCCTTTCCTTCCCTCCTCCTATTCATTTTTTTCTCTTCAAGAACTATTTATCAATCATTGCTATATAGCACAGAACAGGATCTTGGGAGGATGAGGAATAAAAATAGATACAGTTTGTTGGGACAATTATAGAATTATAGAATTAGAAAGTACCATAGAGAGAATCTTTACTTTATACTGTTTCTCCTGCAGAGAATGGATTTCTACGCCCTTAGAACTAGGAAGGACCTTGGAAATTATCTAATCTAATACCGTCACTTTTTCAAGTGAGGAAACTGAAACTAATTCAGTAACAGCCATTTTCCTGGATAGCTGCCTTGTGACAGAAAGTGAAATTCAACATGTAGGTCACCCCCTTTCCTAGGGATTTTTTTGTTGTTGTTGCTCTGCTTTTTAAATCTTCTCCCCAGTTGACTGCTTTTTTTCTCTTCTCTTTTTACTTTCTTTCCTAAAATAACAGAATCAAAGATTTATAGTTGGAAGGGTCTCTAGAGATTATCTAATCCAAATTTTCTCATTTTACAGATGAGAAAACAGAGATCCAGAAAGCTTAAGTGATTTGCCCAAGGTCACCTAGATAGAAAAGGTCAGAACTGGAATTTGAACCTAGGTCCTTTGACTCCAAACCCAGTGCTATTTCTGTTATCACATTGCTTCTCTTCCCCTTCCCTCTTTCTTAACTATGATGTACTCCACACATTCCTCCTTGACACTATCTCTTTAATACCAACATTCTCTTGGGGATAAAGTTTGGTCGTAATGAGGGAACACCATAATCTCCAAAGAATCCAAATTGTGGATGACCCGAATAACTAAGACACAAGTATTAGTGTACATAGGGAGGCTGCAGCATGCTACCATCTATACCTTATTCTTTTTTTTAATTTTTTTTTTAAATTTTAGGCAATTCGGGGTTAAGTGTCTTGCCCAGGGTCACACAGCTAGTAAGTGTCAAGGGTTTGGTCTGAGGCCAGATTTGAACTCAGGTCCTCCTGACTTCAAGGCCGGTGCTCTATCCACTGCGTCACTTAGCTGCCCCTATACCTTATTCTTAAGAAGTGATATAAGGAATATCATCCAGGAAATGTGTTGATTAGAAAAAAGATGTCAGCCAGTCATGGAGCAAGAGCAAAGGATAAAAGGTTCAGCCCATACAAGGGCTAAAATGATACCCTTAGAATCGGAGGGGAAAAAAAACTGTCCTAGAAGATGTCCAGTATGTCAGCTACACAGGAGATAAGATTTATAAAGTGTTTTTTAAACCTTAAAGTGCTGTATAAATACTAGCTATTGTTATTATTGAGCTGCTCCAGCTCTCACTGATATCTGCCCCAGTCTCCTGATTTCTCAGCATTTATAGGCTATATTGTACAATTAAATGCTTAACTATGTACCATGATGCTTTTTTTTTTTTGGCTAATTGTCTTACGGTGGAAATCACCTGCCTAACAAAACCATTAAGCCGGGAACAATTCTGATTCTTATTTCTTCCTCCAGGATGGTGGAGGGAAGCTCCGAGGAGATTATGTAGTATTCTCAGCCACCGCTACCATCACCATCAATGTGGATGATGCCCAGGACATGGACCCCATCTTTGTTGGCACACCATATTATGGCTATGTCTACGAGGATTCCCATCCAGTGAGTAAGACTATCTTTTGGAGGGGATTCTTGAGCCTGGTAAAATTGGTAAGGAATTCAGGTTTGTCTTTACTTCTCCTTTAACCCTCTTTGGCCACTCATGCAGGCAGTTAAGACCCTTATCACATTGTTTGAAAAACTACATCCTCTACTATGTTGTGGCCAGACTGCATCCTATTCTTATAACCTCTTTGGGAATTGGTTTGATTCTGTGAATAGAGCGCAGGATTGGGAGTCTGAAGACCTGAGTGCCAGTCTTGGTTTGCTACTACTCAGCTATATGACCTTGGTTAAGTCACTTTTCTCTGAGCCTCAGTATCTTATTTTATGAAATGAGGGTACTGAATTAGATTCTCTCTATGGTACTTTCTAATTCTATAATTGTCCCAACAAACTGTATCTATTTTTATTCCTCATCCTCCCAAGATCCTGTTCTGTGCTATACAGCAATGATTGATAAGTAGTTCTTAAAGAGAAAAAAAATGAATAGGAGGAGGGAAGGGAAGGAAAGGAAATAGGGAAGGGAAGGGAAGAAATAGGAGAAAAGAAATAGAAAAAAATTGAATAAATTTAGCTTAGAGAAAAAACTAGAAAGAAAGATGAAAACTGTCTTAAAATAATTGAAGTTTTGCCATGCAGAAGGATTAGATGATTTTTGGATGGTTAGATTGATTTTATTTGGATCTAGGATGAAGAAGCAGGCTAAAGAGTGAAAGTTACAAAGAATCTGATTGTGGTTCAATATAAAGAAGCCTCCCTAACAATTCAAGCTGCCCCAAACTGGAATGTTCTACCTCAGAAGTGTCCTGGTACAGGAGATATTCAATAAAAGGATAGACTTTTTAGGAATTTTAGGAATGCTTCAGGTCAAGGTCAGAAGGGAACACGAGTTCCTGAGATTCTACAATTCTATGACGATGGATAAGTAGGAGGAGTCAAAGATTATTCCAGCGTTGCAATGACAGAAATGGATTTTGTGGTAAGTGGTGAGAGAAATAAGAGTTCATGTCCCCTGCATATTGATTATGACCAAGAAAAAGTGATCAGGCTTTTCTTTCTCCTGAGTAGGGATGCTCTGGGAATGCCTGTTCAGGGCTGCTCTGTGTTGTGGAATTCAGGAATCTCTCTTTCTCTCTTGTCGTTCTATATCTGCTCTCTATTTTCTTCCAGGGATCAGAGATCCTGACAGTGGTTGCTGTAGATGGTGATCGGGGTAAACCTAACATGGTCCTCTACAGCCTTGTGAATGGTGAGTTCTGGGGGATGTTTGAAGAAAGGATTCCTGGATAACTGGTCTCCCTGCCTTTGATTCAGAAACTCTTTGGGCCCCAGCTTTCCATTTATACAACTGACATGCAAGATGATAAGGACAAAGGCTACACTATTCTATGAAGCGTAAAACTTCTCAAAACATTTATTTCCAAATATTTTTATTCTCAATTCTATATAAAGATAACAAAATGCTATTTCATACTCAATCAACAAGTGTTTATTAAGTGTCTACTATGTGACTGGCACTGTACTAAGGGCTGGGGATACAAAGGTAAAAAAGTGATCTCAAAGACCTTACATTGTACTCTCTTTTCACATTCATACACACACACAATCATATCCCAAAATTCCTCTTACACTGTTATTGTATAATAATCTCATAATCTCACACAAACCACATCTACTGACTTTCACTCTAATACAAACCAACAAACATTTATTAAGTACCTGTGATATGATAGGTCCTAGAGCTATGAAAATAAAATGAAAAATAGTCCCTGTCCTCAAATAGATTACATTCTATTCTATGTTCACAAGTATGCACATATGCCCACATACACATCCAAAGATTCTTCTTACACTAGCATAGTAACACTCATGCTCCAGTACACAGCACAGACACATGAGTCACACACACCAACTTGTGCCCCCAAATTCTTCTCTCTACATTTACATAGACCCATCAATTATACTGTTCTATCCCCTCTACCCCATCCCCAATCACATACCATCCACTTCTCATCT
Organism: Vombatus ursinus; assembly: GCF_900497805.2. Lineage (NCBI taxonomy): Eukaryota > Metazoa > Chordata > Mammalia > Diprotodontia > Vombatidae > Vombatus > Vombatus ursinus. Next base: position 18,084,875 of record NW_020940527.1, read on the forward strand.
AGGTCTTTACCCAGGACCAGACTAAGAGTCAGGAAAATAAAAACCACCAATGATAAGCAATAGGTCTAGAAGGAAGTCGGTCACCAAGTCATCAGTAGGACAGTTAGAATCAAGCCGACCAAGAATCAAGTTCTCCTGTTGCAAGGTGTCATTAATGGGTTCCACAAAAAGTCTGGTCTATTTGGAGGCCATGCCTCATAAATAGTGGACGTGGTATGAAGGAGAGAGGGGTTACTCCAAGACAGCCAGCTGACTACGTGGTATCACAACCAACATTCCCTTATATACACATAACACATACACACACACAAACACACACAATCACGTCTACCCTTTTCATACACACGTGTTCCTCACAAGGAGGAAAATGTCGAGAGTATAGAATACTCTGGACACTACAGTTTCTACCTTCACCTCTATGCCTACGGGCTTCTATCTAGTTTTTTGTTTTGTGTTTTAGGGTTTTTTTTTTGTTTTGTTTTGTTTTTATCTACAAGCAGCCTAGAAAAGCAAAAGATGTTAGAGATCCCTATGATAAATATAAATCTAGGTCATACACACAAGTACAGGCATTGCCATATTATAAAATCTTAAGCCTCCAGGAGATCAGCCTCATAGATATGGGACCGTGGAGTCCAATCCTAATGAGGTTAATTCTTGTTTTAGCATCTGCTCCCCCTTGTGGCCCAATGGGGAACTGTAGACTTCCCTCTTGTGGCCCTATAGGAACTAAAGTTCATCTTCTTTCAAAACAGGGAGTGATGAAGCCTTCAGGATCAATGAAACCACAGGAGGCATCTCTGTCACAGTGTCCCCCAGCCAGCTCAAGAAAGAGGTGTACGAGCTGAGAGTACAGGTAAGAACTTGGAGAAGCTCTCCACGCACCTACTGCTCACTTCTGCTGAATTTCTGGTTATGGGCCAGAGCACAAGTTCTGATGACTCTACGGAACTTGACCAAGGGTTGACCTCGCAGGAAGGTGAAATGGCTCATCACTTATGTAATTTGGGGAGCAAAGAACATTTCCCCAACCTATCACAAATACGTGAAATTCTACCACTAGAGATTATTTCCTTTGGGTGCAGTTGATTTGAGAGTAATATTAAGTATCTAATTCCCCAAAGCAAATGTGTTTAATAATCATAATGGCTCCTATTTATATAGTCTTTGTGAAAGAGTTCTTTACAAAACTATGAAGAGGCAGCGCAAGTGTTTTTATACCCCTTTTACAGATAAGAAAACTGAGGCTGAGAGAGAAGGAAGTCATTTTTCTACTGTTTACACAGCTACTCAACCGTGTTTCCATTTACATGTTATCCCCTACCCCAGCTAGAAACTAGGAGAGAAAAGGCTCTTTCCATTATACCACTAATAGATGACTTTCTCCTTAATCAGGAGGGACTGGGAAAGCAGAATAGAACTGGACACTTAGGGAGAAACCAGGAAGGGAGAGAAAGCACGAGGAAGGGTCTCTTGGGGACCCTGAAGACAAGTTTAATAAGAGTCACAATTCTGCCAAGCACCAACCTTTGTTCAGGAATCTGGGAGGGACACACCTTTTACAGGAATGGGTGGGGAACAGCAGCAGAGAGTCCTGTCCTTGCCTGTTGCCTACCTATTATAATATTACAGGGCTCCCATGAATACCAGAAAGTCTGGCCCCCATTCAAGAGCCTGACTTTGGGGGAAGCAATCCAACATACATGGACTTAATACCTCTGTGCCTCCAGCTTCCTATCCCTGATTCCCAGAAGCTCCCTAAAATCTTCCCCCTTAAGTCCTCCACCCTTTGATATTAATACCTGCTATCAGGAAAGGATCTTGTTCTCTGAGATGTAAATGACTGATAAGGCACAACCTGTTACCCTTCCCAGGAGAGACCTGCATTTTACCTGGGGTGGGGAGTGGGAGGAACTATACATGAGATACTTAAATTCCTATTACAGCCTAGAATTTCAGATATTAGCTAGTTTTGTGGGAAAGAGTTTTTTTGTCTTGAGGGGCAGAGGGCCTTTTAGGGTTTTACTAAAAATCATACCACATATACCAGTATCTACTCTGCCTATATATTAGACCAATCAGGGATCTCTACATGTGTTTGTGTATTTGGGGGACGGTAGGAGGAGGGTTGTTGGGAGACAAGTGTTTGTGTGGCTGGTGACATCATAGATATAAACAACTTTCCCAAGATCAAACAGCTAGTAAGTGGCAGAGTCAGGATTCGCACTCAGGTCCTCTGACTACAAATTTGGAACTGTCTCCACTACCGCAAACTGTATCCTGATGTTTGTGGGTATCTGTATATCCAGCAATCTGGAGTAATTCATTCAAATATATGAATAATATGTATTAAGTTCTTACTGTGTGTTAGATACTTTGCTAAGCCCTGAGGATACAATTAAGAGGAGTGACAACATTTGTCCTCAGTGAAATTGCAGTCTAATAGAGGAAGCCAATATATATAGGAGAGTGATGACTAGTAAAAGGAGTTTGGGTCTAGTGAGCCACAAGGATAATGAATTGATATATAGGGCATTCAAATGCCACATGCCTTCTAGAAGTAATGCTACTATACTATTGATTCAATTAGAGCAAGGTGGGAGAGGAAGTCAGAAGGGCTGGTAAGCAGATGGCAAGATAGCTGGATGGCGTGTGAACATGAAACCAGATCTGGTGTGTCAGGCCAGCAGGCTCCAGTGGGGCCAGCCCGCTAGTCATAGTGGGCTAATTGGGCTCTTTTTTTTTAAATTTAAGCAGTTGGGGTTAAGTCACTTGCCCAGGGTCACACAGCTACTAAGTGTCAAGTGTTTGGTCTGAGACCAGATTTGAACCCAAGTTCTCCTGATTTCAGGGCTGGTGCGCTATCTGCTGAGCCACCTAGCTACCCCTAATTGGGCTCTTAGTCACCCATTGATTTGGCTAAATCCAAGAGAGGGAGAGTTCTAAGTAGTTTAACTTCTCCAGGTACTGATGCAATAGATTCTGGAGATCCAGAGTGCAGAGGTCCAGGTCCAGAGGCCCAGGCCTGGTATGGAAGGTGCTGGTGCAGGGAGAGAGAAGCAGCAGATGGCCAGATGGCCTGGGTGGAAAGCTAGATGACTGGATGAAATGTGAAGCTGAAGCATATGTATTTTTATTTATTTACACATGTGAGTGTATATGTGTGTATGCAAGTTGAGGGTCTGTAGTGAACTAGACCTAGTTCAGCAGCCCTGAACCCCCAATGTTCCCTCCTGTAGGTGTCAGAGGTCAGTTCCAAAGAGACCCTAGCACCTCAGGCTTCAACAACTGTGACCATCCGGGTAGTTGACCTCAACAACCATCCTCCAACATTCTATGGAGAGAATGGAGTCCAGAATATGTTTGAGCTGACAATGTATGAGGGTCCATCTGAGGGGGAGATTCTTCGGGGCCTCAAGATCACAGTCAATGACTCTGATCAGGTAGGTCAGAACACCCTCTGGTCTCCTGGGAGAAACGTGTGGCTGGGGGGGGGACATCCTAGGCAGCCACTACCTGTGTGAGGGGAAGAAAGGTTTGAGTTGGGATACAGAGGCGAGAAGCTGGGCCATCCAATTTCTTTCTGTATTAATTAATTGCTCTTCTTAAGTGCTATGAAATGTAGTCTTCAAAAAACGAATTGAGGAGACAATAAGTCCATAGTTTTTGTTGTATCTCTTCCCCTCTCCCCAGCTCTCACACCTGCCCTCCGTTCCCTTGCTCCTGCTACCTTTTCTTTTCTACCTTTCTTTTCCAGGGAGCAAATGCCAAGTTCAACCTGAGGCTTGTGGGGGCTGGGGGCACCTTCCGGGTAGTTCCCCAGACCGTCTTGAATGAAGCGCAGGTCACCATCATCGTGGAAAATTCAGCTGCCATTGACTTTGAGAAGTTCAAGTTGTTAACCTTCAAGGTACCATGAAAGTTTCCAGGTCCTGGCCTTTGGGGTTAGAGGGAACTCAGTCAAAAAGGAAGGAGCCAGGCTGGGGGGATGGGCCCTCCTTTCTCTTTCTCAGTGCAATATAACAGGTCCCACCCACTGAGTCCTGATGTCCCACCCCTTCCTGATTTGTCCAGGGCTAGACAAGTACCCCATGATCCGTACCTGTCCTAAGTCTCCTCACCCATCCTTTCTATGCACTCAAGGGTTGGCAACTTGTCACAGCTGGAATGTCATTTCTTCATTTCTCCATTTCCTTGCAAGGGGATGACATGTGGCAACTCTCTTCAGAAAAAAGGGGAACAGAGTCATGATAACTGCCAACAAGATCATTCCTCTATTACCCAGTAAATATTGCTATGTTTGAGGAATCTTCCTGCTAGTTGAAGGAATCAGAGAACCTGAGTTCAAATCACAGACTTACTAGCTGTGAAAAACAAATGAAAATCACTTCACTGTGCTTGGCCTTATTTTCTAGACTTGTGAAATGAGGGAGTTAGACTAGAAGGGTCCCTTCTGGCCCTAAACCCCATAATTCCAAGGAAGAATGCTCCCTCAGACTTCAGATTCCCAGGGAAACAAAAAGATAGGAAGGGGAAAGCAGCAGGGAGGGGGGCAGGGTGACCTTTGGGTGTTACCAGCTAACACTTCAATGATCAGCTCCATAGCAGTGATTAAATAGCCAGTTTGTACAGCAAAGATGGCTAAAATGGGATATTAGAGAATCACCTAGAGAGGGTCGGGATGCCTAGGGAAAGAAATGGATGCTGTTAAGAGGTAGAAAGGCAAAAGACAAGTCTCTCCAGCTTCATGATTTGCCTAGAGCTGGCCTGACTGTGTAAGTTATAATCATCTGCCATGCCATCTTTGGCATACATGGCTTAGGTTAACGACTCTTGTACAAAGTGCATCCAGGGGCTCTCTGCTTTGGGACCATCAAGGCCAAGTGTGTTCTGTGGCTGCCTCAAGCTTCCTGCCCCGGCTGTGTTTATCATTTGGCAGCATTGCACGGATGCCCTCAACCAACCTCTCTCCTCTTCCCTTGGCAGCTTCTGGCTGTGGAAGTGAACACTCCCGAGAAATTCAGCTCCACAGCAGACATCGTGATCCACCTCCTGGACACCAATGACAACGTTCCCAAGTTTTCCTCTGATTACTACATTGCCCGGATCCCAGAGAATTCTCCAGGGGGGTCTAATGTGGTGGCTGTCACAGTGAGTTGGGGATAAGCCTGGGAAACTAGAACACGAAGGTGGCAAGACTATTACTGAAAATTGAGGTGCTTGTGGTGAATTCATGGGGGAGATGAAGAGTTTATTTTCCAGGGTGAAGAGGTGATAAACGTGGAAAGGGTCTGGGATTTGGTGTTTCTTGGGAGCCTGACTTCTCCATCTAAGACTGCATCTGAGAAGATAGGTTGGGGCTTTAGAAGACATTGTGGTAAGGGATAACTAGGGGAGGCTTTGTCATAGCTATTTGCTGCTAGGACACCCAGGCATCACAGGAAAAGGAAAGCAAAGGATGTTTGAGTTAGGAAATGTGAAGAGACAACACCTCCAAGCCACCATCAGTCCTCACATGGAGAGCCATGCATTTCCTCCTTCTCCCGGCTTCCTAGTCCTATCCTTTTTGTCAGTATCTTTTCTTCCCTCAGCTAGTCCGGGCATTGCCCTTCAGCTTAAAGAAAAACATGAAGCCTGAGGGATCTGCCTCAGAACGCTAGGAAGGGCTCTGATCAATAGGACCACTCGAGAGAGAGAGAGTCAAGAGCAGCTCCGATTGTGTTCTGCTGGGTTATTTCCTTACGCTTCCTATCAATAAAGTTTGTCTTTCTAAATGTCATGGTGGGAGAAATGTGGCTGGGGGTAAGAGAGCATATTAAAATCATCCTCCTCATGGGATCAAGAGATCCTGGAATTGAATCCAAATCCACAGACATAGCCCCACTGGGGAATCCTGTCTTCCCTTCTCCCAGTCTATTTTGTATTCTGCTCAGATCCCAGATCTACTAGTCCCATTGATACCTGAGGTCTGTTGGGAGGAAAACCACTGGCCTCAGGTCAGTTTCCCCGTTCGAAGAGATTCCAAAATCCTCCTGTGAGGCAGTGGAGAAGATGTCCAAGTGGCAAGTGTGGAAAAGCTAAGACACTAACCTCTCTATGGGGGTACAAGGGGTGGTGTACCTAGGATGACGCACAAAAAAGAAAAGATCTGAGTGCTTATTGATGTATCTGATAACCACTTGTCAGGACTGTTATAATGGGAATGAATTCTGGGTAAAGGTTGGACTAGACAACCATTGGGGCCCCCTCTATCTCTCAAATTTGGCATTTTTATGAGTCTGAACTCTCTCTAACTCACTTTTCTAGGCAATGGATCCAGACTCAGGACTATGGGGTGAAGTCAAATACTCCATTTATGGGACAGGAGCAGAGCTGTAAGTATAACTGCAGACCTGGACACACAATCCAGAGGATTTATCCCAGTGTCTCACAGCATCAGCTTGGTGGAAGGAGTTGGAGGGAGGGGGCTGATATAGGAAGGGTCAATGTCCCTGGCTGTGAGGGGTTGGATAAGAAAGGAACACAGGGTGAGAGAGAGTAGGGAGGTGTGTAGGAAAAAGAGGCATGATCAATTACATTTATATTACAATTTAGGGTTTACAATTTAGAACACATTCTCACAACAACCCTGCAAGATAAGTAGTACAAATAATATTATTCCCATTTTACAGATTTAAAAAAACCCTGAAACTCAAAAAGGGGAAGTTATCTACCCAAGCCTAGTAAGATAATGAGTATAACCAGGACTTGAACCCATATATTCTGACCCCCAAATCCAAACCTTTTTCCAGATGTGGAAGAACTCTCTAGAGACCAGTCTTGATAAGGTTCACAGATATGTGGAAAAGCAGAAACTGTCTTCCTTGTGCTTCAGAGACCTTTCTGTGAAGATAGACCAGGAGTTGCTTCCTCCTCTCACATAGCCATCAAAAGCAGGGAGAACAGTCAGACAGAAACGGAAAATTTAACAAACCACACAATTAAACATCTGTTGCCTATACAATTTATTCTGGCTTCTACCCTTCCAAAAGTGCTTCATCTATAAATATAAATAAATTCTTGAGCTTCCAAGAGGAGTCTGGCAGTGCCTGATTAGAATTTCCTACGTTCTTGAGCTTGGGGAAGGAAGGAAACAAGCATTTTAAACAAGCATTCTGGGCACTGTGCTAAGCACTTCACAAATATTTCATTTGATCCTTCCAACAAGCCTGGGAGGTAAGTGCTATTATTATCCCCATTTTACATTTAGGGAAACTGAGGCATGAGGGGGTTAAATGGCTTGCCCTGGGTCACATAATTAGTAAGTGTCTGAGGTTGGATTTGAAGTCAGGTCCTCCTGACTCCAGGGCTCAGTGTTCTATATGCTTTATCCACTTCGCAAACAGAACCTGCAGGAAAGATTATCTCAGACACTTGGTTACCCCCTGCCCACAGTGAATGGCTAACCAGCCCACACTGCCATTTAAAAAAATGGGACTCTTTGCCTGGGTTATGATTCCACCTTTCCCATTCATGCCGTAGTTTGCTGTTGTTCTGCTATTGTTTGGTGAATTTACTTTTCATGGGAGGCTACTCTAATACAATGAGAAGAGAGATGAAGACTCCTCCCACTGAGCTCTGTGCCATGAGTCCTTCTCAAACCAAAATGCTGAATAGGCATCAAGAGTTATGGTATAAGAAATAATAAGCATTTGAAGCAGCTAGGTGGTGCAGGGGATAGAACGCTGAATCTGGAGTCAGAAAAACCTGAGTTCAAATGCAGCTTCAGACACTTACTAGCTGTGTGACTCTAGGCAAATCATTTAACCTCATTCAGCCTCAGTTTTCCCATGTGTAAAATGGGTATAATAGTTGAACCTAGGGTGGCTTTTAGTACTAAAAAGTACTCTGCAAAAATCTTAAATGTTAGCTATGATCACTGTTCTTTAGTTTTTCTAAGAGTAGAAAATGAGAAGGGACAGCTAGGGGTGAAGGAGAGTGCCAGCCTTGGAATTAGGAAGACCTAAGAACAAATCCGGCCTCAGACATTTACTAGCTATGTGACCTTGGGCAAGTCACTTAACCCTATTTGCCTCAGCTTCTTTGTCTGTAAAATAAGCTGGAGAAGGAAAGGGCAAACCATTCCAGTATCTTTGCCAAGAAAACCCCAAATGGGGTCACAAAGAATTGGACATGGGCTGAAACAACTGAACAACAAAAGAACATGAGAAGAGAAGCTGGCATAGGAGTAGCAGCTGAGATTTAGGCTAGCAAAAGGGAAGCCCTCCTAGAAAGGCTATGGAACTGCTCCAGAGAATCACAAGAGCGGGAGCCAGATACATCTTCCATCCAGAGGGATGATGTAGATGGCTCCTCTCAGCTAGGTGGTATGGTGGATAGAGTGCCAGTCCTGGAGTCAGGAAGACTTGAATTTAAATCCAGTCTCAGACACTTGCTAGCTGTGTAACCTTGAGCAAGTCATTTAATGCCTACCTCAGTTTCCCTAATGGTGAAATGGGGATAGTAATAGCACCTACCTACCAGGATTGTTGGATGGATCAAATGGGACAATATTTGTAAAGTGCTTAGCACAGTGCTTGGCACATAATAGGCACTTATTAAGTATTTATTCCCTTCCCCTTCTTCCTTATCCTTGAGGTCAGATACCGGGTCTTGTTTATTTTTGTGTCTACCCCAATATCTAGCAATTTGTACATACTAAGCACTTAAATAATCTTTGCTAAATAAATAAATGAAAGACCTCTGAAGTCAAGTTGACATATCCATGGAATATAGAAGAAAGAGGGAGCAGGGGGACCCAGTTTTCAGGAGGCCTTTTGACTCCTCTTGAGAGCCTTCATCTGACTTATTGCCCCACAATGCAGAAAAGGGCAGTTGTGATCACCAGACAAAGGGGAAGGGCATGGAGCGGAGGACTTGATAGGCTAGTCAACCAGACCTCTTACCATAAGCTAAAGGGACATTATAGGTTTTCTGATCTAACCCCTTCATTTTATAGATGCGAAAATAATATTCTGAGATGAGAAAGCTCACACAGCAAATAAGTGACTAATAAGTAATTTCCCAAGAACCATGGAATCTATGAGGAGGAGAATTAGGATAAAAGATTCAGTAAACCAAAAAAAAGAAGTCCAGGAACAGAGAAGGCAAGAAGCAGGTCAAGGTCAGGGTCAAGATCAAATCCAAATCCAAATGGTCAGATGCTGCCATAGTAGAGGCACTGCCAGGTCCTTCCAGCCCTCTCCAGAAGAATTAAGTCTGACATTCCTTGACTGTCTTAGTTGTCTAGAAGGCCCTTGAGCAACTGAGACTAGCGATCAATCCTCCTGCTGTTTACAGGGACTCAGAGCCTGATACCCCCCAGGGGATAGGGACCACATAGCCTAGTTTTGAAGTTAGAGAACCTAGGTTTGAATTGCAGCTCTTACTAGCTGTGTGACCTTGGGCAAGTAAGACACTCACCTTCTCAGGGTCTCAGTTTCTTCATATGTAAAATGGCAAGTATAAATTATATGATCTCTAAAATTACTTCTAGTTCTAAATCCCATGATCTTGCAGAATCATTGATCCATTATCTTTTTACAGCACAGCCATAGAATTTTAAAGCTGAAAGAGGCTTTAGCTGATTTCTCCTCGATTTTACAGGGAAAGAAATCCAGAGAGGTTGTAACTTAAAACCACACAGCTGTGATCATTCCACCTTATCTTGAACACTTTCAGAGACAGAGAACTCACCACTTTGTAAGGGAGCCTCTACCACTGCTCTGAATTTGTTAGTACTTACTCATCCTGAGCCAAAACCTACCTCTCTGTAACTTCCTTCCATTGTCCTAATTTTCCTCTCTGGAAAGGATGCCTTTTGCACATGACAGCTTTTCACATAATTGAAGACATCATACCCCTGTAAATCTTCTCTTTTTTCCAGTGCCCTTCCCATTTATCATGTCATGGTTTTCCCTCCATCAATTCTGATCACCTCCCTCTGGGTATATTCCAATTTATCAATTCAGATCCCAGGACTGATTGTAGTATTAAAGATATGGCCTGGGCAGGGCAGAGTCCAGTGGGACTACTATAACTTCTCTTAATGGAGAGTTGTTGTTTTTTTTCCTCCAACCTGGGATTTCATGGATCTGGGAAGCTTCCAATGAGAAAATCCCCTCTGCCAATGCAGATGGGCACCTGTTCTACAACACTCAATAAGTCAGTCAATGAGCACTTATTGGGCACTTACTCTGAACCAAGAACCCCAACATAAAGTCTTAGGGACTTGCCAGGGACACTGAGAGGTCAAGTGATTTACCTAGTCACACATCCTGGAATCAGAAGCAAAACATGAACACGGGTTTTCTGATTCTGAGACTGTTCTCTATCTATTCTCCCAAGATGACTCTCAAGATTCTATTATACACAAACACACACACACACACACACACACACACAAACACACACACACATTTTTTCAAATGACACAATGAGTGCATTAAAAAAATAAGTGTAATTTGATTTAGGGTCTATTGTAGCCTGTACCTTCCTGACCTACTAGATAATATTTTTTTAACTAGCCTCCTCTATATTTGGGTAGAACTAGAGATTCAACTTACAAGTATATATCCTATATATACATAGTTATTTGCACGTTGTTTCCCCCATTAGAATGGGAGTTCACTTAAGCAAAGACCTTGTTTTGCCTTTTTTTGTATCCCTAGCATTTTAGCACAGTACCTGGAACATAGTAAGGGTTTAATAATAGCTTACTGATTGACCAATGGATTGACAGACTCCACTAGCTTTCCCAAATGTAAGAGGTTGTTTGTGAGGCTTACCAGCTGATGATCTAGAGAATTAAAGTCTGTCGGATTGAACAACTTGCTAACACAGGGAATCATATTCCAAGAGAGGGAAAAACATTAATGTCTCAACTCCTCTGTCCCCTGGGGGAAGCTTGAGGAGAATGAGTTGACTGTCAGAAAAGATTGGACTAGTCCATATTTCAATTTCTCGATTTGTTGGTTCCTGATCTATATAAACCTATGTGTGTCATCTTGCCCTTCCAGATTCCTGATCCACCCATCTACAGGAATCATCTATACTCAGCCCTGGGCTGCCCTGGATGCTGAGGTCACCTCCAAGTACAACTTCTATGTGAAGGCAGAAGACACAGAGGGCAAGTACAGCCTTGCTGAAGTGTTCGTCACAGTGCTTGATGTCAATGACCACTCCCCAGAGTTTGATGAAAACATTCAGGAGAAGACAATGGTCCTAGGAACCCCAGTAAAAATTGAGGTGGGTTACTAGGTTGCTTTTTTATGGAACAGTCCCATTCCCTAAATGGTATGAACAGACTTTATGCCATGCCAATCATTAACAACAGGGGAAATAAGAAAATCATAGAATCAGAATATTAAGAGCACCTAGAAGACCAGCTAGTTCAATCTTTACATATCTCTTTTATTGGCTTTTGAACAAAATGTATATAAGCATTTATTATCTTTCTTCTTCACTGTACCTTCCTTTAACTGAATAATTTTTTTTTAAAAAGCAAAACTATCACAATAAACATGCATAAGCCAGCAAAACAAATTCCCACATTGGTCACATCCAAAAATGCAGTTTCATCCTGTACTTTAAGTCCATCATTTCTCTGACAGGAAGCGGGGTGGCATGATTCATCTTTAATTCTCTGCACTAATGATTCATGATTGCATTGATCAGTTCTATAGTCTTTCAAAGCTGTTTTTCTCTTTAATGTTGTTGTGTAAATTATTCTCCTACTTCTTGTCACTTCACGTTCCATCACTGGTTCATAAAAGAATTCCCATTTCCTCTAAAACTGTACATTTTGTCATTTCTTATGACAAAAATAATAATCCATTACACTCACATATCATAATTTTAGCCATTTCCCAATCGGTAGGCACCTGCTTAGTTTACAATTCAGGAGTACTGCAAAAAAGCTGCTATAAATATTTGTGTTCATATGGATCCTTTTCCTCCTTCTTTGATCTCTCTGGCATACAGGCTTAGGAATGCTATAGCTGGGTCAAGGTTATGCATGGTTTAGTGACTTTGGGGGCACAAATGCCAAATTGCTTTCTAGAATCTATCACTTGCACCTTACACCTGAGAAAACTGAAATGTGGCTTGCTCAAGGTCATCCAGCAAGTTAATGGTAAAGGCAAACTAGAACCCGGGTTGCTATTTCTACTATGCCACATTGTCTCAAATCCAGTCCTTTACATTCATTTGGCTTCTTTCTCCATATCCAAAAGCTTTGTTGAAACTTCTCTGGACCTGGGCTAATACACCAACAGCCAGGACATGTAATCTGTTGGGGAAAAACAAACCCAGGCTCTCAGACCCACCATACTTTGAGGGGCTTCTTAAGATCTTCAATTGCATTCAAAGGCATTTATAATGAAAAGGAAATTCTTTAATTTATTTTTCTTTCTTTCTTTCTTTTTCTTTTTTGGCTAGGCAATGAGGTTAAGTGACTTGCCCAGGGTCACACAGCTAGTAAGTGTCAAATGTCTGAGGCCAGGGCTGGTGTTCTAAACACTGTGCCCTCTAGCTGCCCGTCTGTAATTTCTAACATCCCAACTTTGGAACTAAAAAGCTTGTCTTTCTGGCAGCACCCATATTTTGTCATTTACAAATAAATATAGCCCCCACAGGTGATTGCTTTGCGTTTTAGTATCATGACTCAAGGCATGAGATTCTTTCCAAATGCTCCAAATAAATCATTTTAATTCATTTTGGTTACAAAAATAAATATAAACACTTGAGCAGAGTGTTTATCGTCATGAAACCAAAAACCATTGCTAGATTCTACTACACACACACACACACACAAATACACATACACAGAACCATGCACACAGGCAAACACACACATGCATGCACTATCATCTAAGACATGAAATCACTCAAAGTCTATATCCTCCATAGAAATTACAGCACAAACTACCTTCCCTAATTAAGTCAAAAAACTACTCTTTAAACACCGGGACTTGCCCTTGGAAGAAATGAGAAATAGGTGTGGTGAAGGGGTCTTTGGACCTCTCCCATTTTCATTTCTGTTCCTTTGCTTCCTTCCTGCTTCCGAGTTCTCTTACCCCCATTACCAGGTGTTCAATGCCTACATCCTATCCAAAGCCCTTCACTGTAGCCACTCATCCAAGCCTCCCCTCTCCCTGAAACACTCGATGATGCAAAATATTTTCATTCCCACAGTGCAACTGTTCTCAGTCAACTATTAGGGAGAAATCAATCTGATTATATTCATTTACACTAGATCACTTACACTTTATCCTCCCAGAATTAACCTCATGTTAGCTCAAATGAATCTCTTATCGATGGGATTACATGCCACTTTTCTAAAATGAAAAAATTCATAAACAGAGAGGGAGATGTCTTTATTAATGGAGAGATGGTTTCCCTAGAACCCTTTAAATTGTAAAATGTAAGCCATTAACTACTCTACCTACATGTAAATCCAGCCCTAGTAAGTGCTTACTCTTTACTCTGCTACCTTCCACAGACCAAGGAAGTCCATCATTTGTGTTTCATCTGACTCCCTTACAAGATCATTGCTTAAGGAATATTTGAGTGAGTCCCCAAGTTCTGATTCCATCTTTCCTCATGTACAGGCTACAGACCATGATGCAGAGGAGCCCAACAATATTGTGGACTATTCCATCATGCAGGCAGAACCCGCCAATGTGTTTGACATCAACGAAAGCACAGGTGAGATCCGGTTGAAAGCCTTTGTTCACTCGCTGGACATCATCCACAATATCAGCAAGAACAGAGACCGCATCTGGTCTGTGCTGGTGCAGGCCAAGGACCGGGGCTCCCCATCCTTCAGTACCACAGCTGTGCTAAAGATCGACATCCTGGATGAGGTAAGCTGGGCAGGTCCAAAGAAGGAAGATGCTTGGGGAGTAAAAGGGAACCTCATAATCATCTCACTCGCAGGTGTATGGTGGACAGGATTCTCGTAGAGGTATAGGCCTCCAATTCTGAGACCCAAAGGGATAAGTCTGCCTGCATCCTCACTACCAAATCTGAACAATTGCCCAGGCCTCCCTCTCTATGGCCCTCCTCCATATGTTCGGTTAAAGAGTGAGTCATGTATTCCCTTGTCATTAACACACTATATACAAGTGATGTTTATTGTTTCCCTCCTGTGGAAATCAAACTCACATTCCCCCTGACCTAATGTCTCTCTCTCTCTCTCTAGAGTTTGGTCTTATCTGTAAAAGAGAAAATAAGGGAATTCCAATGCTACACCCCATCACATTTCTCGCAGCCCATCTTGAAGCCAAAAAGCAGTCTTTAGAATCCTAAATCAGATCTTAGGACATTACAGAAGTTATGAGACTCCTACCTGAACCCCAGGTCGATGGAGGAAATATAATACAAGGCGGAAGAACTCCAGACCTGGAGACAAAAGGGCTGTCCTCTAGACCTGACTGTACCCCTTGCTAGCTTTGTAACTGTGACCAAGTCACTGATATTCTCTGAATTCAGTTCCCTTGCTTCTAAAATATGGATATTAGTATTTGCACTATCTTCTCCATGAGGTTGTTGTGATGCTCAAATGTGTCATGTCATAGAGCATTAAATTTGGCATCTGAGGACCTGAGTTTGAATCTTACTATCTCTACTGCTGCTCATTATCTTGGGCAAGGCTCCTGGCCTCAGTTTCTTCGCCTATAAAATAAGGAATTGTACTAGATTCTAGAAGGGCAGCTAAATGGCTCCATGCATAGATTGCCAGGCCTGGAGGCAGGAAGACCCGAGTTCAAATCTGGCCTCAGACACTAACTAGCTATGTGACCTTGGGCAAGTCATTTGAACTTGTTTGCCTCAGTTTCCTCATCTGTAAAATGAGTTGGAGAAGGAAATGGCAAACCACTCCAATAGCTTTGCTGAGAAAACTCCAAAGGGGGTCACACAGAGTTGACACAACTGAAAAAAGAATAGATTCAAAAATTTCTACCAGCTTTAACTCCCATGATCTTCAAAACCAAATGGTGAGTATTAACCATGGTTTTCAATTAGAAAGATAGAAGAACAAAAGAGCAAGGTGGTCAAGGGTAAAGAAAATATCACTGAAATGGCTGGCCAAGGGTCAGGACTAGGTAGGGATGGAAAGGAAACCAAAACAGAGGTGATGGATTAAAAGAAAATGGAGGCATCAAAAGAGTGGAGGTCGTGACGAAGTACAAGATAAGGATAGAAATTGAATCTGTGATTTCAATGATGTAAGGAACTCTCAGGCAAGGAAACTCCTGCTACCAATTCAGGCTGGTTACTTTCTCTGCCATGTCAAGTCTTAGTGAGTTGCGTAAAGATTAAAACATTCAACAACTTGCTCAGGTTCACAGAGTGTCAGAAGCAGACCTTGAACCCCAGTTTCCTTGGCTTTGAGACTAGTTCCATGCATTATACTGTGCTGTAAATTTTATATATTTACATATATGTGTGTGCATATGTAAGTATACACACATTTACATATATGTATACTATATATGGATGTATGTGTGTATATATATGTATATGTGTGTGTATGTGTATATATATATATATGACTTGCTGTAGGCTATAAAGCTCTATTTAAATGTCAGTGATTATTAGCTTCACTCAAAGAAAGATTGGTTTCCAGTTCTCTGTCTATCCAGTTACAACTGGATTATTTCTTCATGCATTTCCAAGTTAATTCAAAAGTAAGCCAAAGCTCTTTCTTTTCCCTTAATGAAAAGAAACCAAGAGTTTCTTTTCATTAAGGGAAAAATTATTTTCATTAAGGGCAGAGTTCATTATTAATGTATCTAACCACGCCTGGAGCCTAAGGCAAAGCTTAACATACATCCTAAATCATGTTCTGATTTCCTTGCTGTGTTTTGAACAGGGTGCTGAAGTTAGTGAACTTTTTTATTACCACACAAGCTAACTGAATGGCTCTAGCAAAGATCAAGGTGCTTCCTTCTCCTCAATAGCCATCATTTATTGAGCTTTTACTGTGCATGGGCACAGTGTTAGGCACCGGGAAAGCATCTGTGTGTTAGAGACAGTCTCTGCCTTCTAGGATCAAATAGCAGAGGTGGGGAGATACATATGTAAAAAGGTAAATAACAATACACCCACATAAAGAGAGAGGAGGGATGTGATATAATGGATAGAGAGCCAGCATCAAAGCCTGGATAATTGGATTCAAGTCCCATTTCTGATCCATATTGTCTGCATGACCCTGAATAAGTCACCTGACCTCTCAATGCTCTAATCAGCTCTCTAAGACTGCCTTGGGAGAGGAGTTTCATCACTTGTCACTCCCTTCTATCAGTCAAATCTCAGGTCCTGTTCCTAACCCTATAATTAGATAAGCAGCAGAGTTCCATGGAAAGAACCCTGGATTTGGAACCAGGAGGCGTGGGTTCAATTCCTGATTCGATTTATTACTGGCTGTGTGATGGTAATAAAATGATTTTTCTTCTATAAGTTTCAACTCCTTTGTTTCTAAAGTGGAAATAATATTTGAACTGTCTACAGCATATAAATATATATATATATGTATGTATGTATATATAAATTGTGTGCATATCCATCCCATCTGACTCTCTGCCATGGTCAAGAGTCTAGGTAAGTGAAACTACTACAATTTCCTGTCCAGCTTCCATAGGTGGAGGTAACCATTGATATACTGTGTTCTATTTATACTCCTTGACAGACCCTAAATAGAGGGCCCATGGCTGCGTTTCTGATGCAAACTAAAGACAATCCCATGAAAGCCATAGGTGTACTGGCTGGAGTCATAGCCATCATGGTGGTCATTACCGTCTTCATCTCCACTGCCATGTTCTGGCGCAACAAGAAGTCCAACAAGATTTTACCAGTCCGGCGGGTGATCCGAAAGAGGCCAAGCCCACCATCCCGCTCCATCAGGGCAGAGTGGCTCAAATTCAAGAGGTCTCATGCAGGAGACAAGTTTGCCGTCAAAGATGAACTGCCCAATGAGAACCATAATAACAACAGCTTGATGTTCGCCCCACCTCCTACTGCACCAGCCCTGCCCCCTCCACCCATCACCATCCCCAAGATCAGTACCACAGAGTGGACAGTGCCCACAGTCTCAGGCTCACTGACTCCCAAGCATACTAGTAAGCCGATGAAGCAAAAGGCCTTGGACAGACCTGTCCAGTCTGCCCTCGTTTCTGAGCTCAAGAAGAAGTTTGAAAAGAAGGCTGCAGACAATAAGCCTTATGTCTGAGAAATCTGCTGTGGTCACTCTCAAGCCTGTCACCTCACTATCCTTGTTCCTGACAACTTAGAATCAGCTGAAAGCAATTCAGATGGCACAGTCACTCACTTTTTTGTACAAGTATTTACTGCTCATTTGCATGGATTTTCTGCCAATCTCCTTTTCTGTTTTGCAGTGGGAATCATTTCTGCGGTGACCTAGAATGTAGGTGCTAATCACTAGATCATAGTCTGACTATACGCACTTACTTCTTTCCCCTAAAACTTTACCAATTGTCCCATTGCAAACAAAGTGTTCATTTGCTGACTGGTGTTCGAGTTGCCATTGAATGAGGTTTCATAGGTCTTCTTATTCCTACTCCCATCCCTTGAAAAACTTAAGCTCATTTGGCCATTATTTTTGAGCAGCCTGACCCAAAAGATCCTCAATTTATGAACAGAACTCCTGCCAGATGTGCGGAGACATCTATAATGTGATGCCATTTTGGGCTGTTGTCACCAAACTAGCCTCCAAATACTGGAAATTCCTTGATAAAGTAGGTGGAGAGGGTAGTAATAATGTTCAGCCTTGACCTAACTAAAGGAACTTCAAAGGAGGTATTTTGAGAGCTGTTAGGAAAACAGACACAAAAGGAGGTCAAAGATGAGCTGAAAATGTTCATTAAACCATACAGTTAAAGAAGAAGAGGGAAATATGTTGTCTAGGTCTTTAAGGGAAAAAATTGATAGATTATGCTTTCATTCTCTGTACCTTCAGGGTTTGGAATGGAGAAAACATTAACTGAATTTTCCCATCAATGGAAGCAGATATTTAAGTATTCAAGCTCATTAGGGGAATGGCACATTAGTGGGTGGGGATGATCCAGGAACTATAGAGGTAGACCAAGTTCAAATCCATCAGACTGAACCATATACATCTGTATATACTGCATCTCTATACATAGCCACAAGTATTCTAAGCATGTCCTCTCTCCATGGAACTATTCTGGCATGGTAGTTCCTTAAAGAGGCAGCAAGGTATAGTAGAAATAACATTGGACTAAGCCTTAGGAGATCTCGGTTCTAGTTCTGATTCTGCTAATATTCTGGTGAATGTTCTTGATTCTGCCATGTGACCTGGGGCAAATCACTTAACTGCTCTGTGTTCCAATGAACTTAGTAAAAGAGGTCAGTAATTTCTGGCCAGCTTAACTCACAGAATTGTGAGGATCAAATGAGTTACTAATGAATGGGAACATGCTTTGAAAGCTACAAGGCAAATATCAGGTGGCAAAAACAGTGGCCTGAGATTTAAAAGACCTGTATTTGAACCCTGGGTCTGTTACTAGCTGTATTACCCTAAGCAAGGTAGTTTTCCTCAGAACCTCAATTTTCTCATCTGTAAAATAGGAATATACCTTGCATTACCTATCTCACAGGGTTGTTGTGCGGAAAGTGATGTGTAAATCTGAAAGTACCATATAAATGAGAATGATCATTATCATTAAGATTCATCAATTGGAACATAGTTGTTCCACAAAGTATTGGGTATCTCTTGCTCTCATGAGTTTGCTGCAGAGTCACAATGTTTGTGTGAAGTCAAGTTGTTTTTTTTTTCTTTTCTCAATAGGGTCACTCTCTTACACAACAACACTGCTGCTCAACCAGTCACCTATGTCAGTGTTATACAAGAGAACAGCCAGGGAAGCAACAGAAATTTTAGAAATAAGAAATCAAGTGACAGAATAGTCCTATTAGACACCCGTCTCCATTTCCTTCAGATGGCTGTATGCGTAGAATCGTAGAATATTAGAGGCAGATTGGACCTTTAAAATCATCTAGTTCAATAGCTTCATTCTGTTTATGAGAAAATTGAGGCCTAGAGATATGAAGTGACTGTTCAGAGTCACATAAGATTAGTTAATGGCAGATCCAACGTAAGAATTCAGGTCTCTTGAATCTTGGCTTTTTCTACAACACTACATATAAAACTCAGCTTAGGCATGTATCTTAAGGGTCTGACAATCCTTCCCTAGGAGATAGGGAAGGAGACTATTCACATCCTATGTAGGCAGGACCTGTTTTCAGCAAGAAAGCCAGGAATACATAAAAAGAGAAATGGAAGAGAGTTCCCTGCTTACTTTGAGTAGTCAGCACCTACTCCATTTCAGATGATTTTATTTGTGAAAATGTGACTTGCACATAATTTTTCTTTGGCCAAATGTGTTTATACAATTTGTTCCATTAACAACCTGATGCACAGATATGCCATGTGATCCCTAGGCTCCATTTTGGGTTTTTCTTCTAATGCATGGCACTGCCATTATTTAAGGTCGAGAATTATAGCTAACAATTGGGAACAGAAGAAAGACCACCAGATCAAATGAAACTAACCAGAAGGATAGGGTGAAGTCCAACAAATATTAGGGTGGGGTAGTTTTGTTCTATACGATGGATGTTTGGGGACTTTTTTTCGTTAAACATTACCATTCCTACCAGTTGTATTGCATTTCATCTTTTTTTGTAATTATTAATAAAACCCTTTAAATTGAAGCCATATTTTTACCATATGTAGCATCTGATCTCTATCACCGTTCTGTCACCCATTCTCTCTGTCTCAGAAGATAGTGAAGCAATTTCTAAAATGCCTGAAGTTTAATAAGCAAAGAGAAAAGAAAGAAGAAAGTGAAAATGGTTGAAAATTGTATGTCTTCTTAGACAGCTTGGCAGTGTAGTGGGTAGACTACTGAACCTAGAGTCAGAAAGAGCTAAGAACAAATCCTGCTTCTGACATTTATTAGCTGTGACCCTGGGCAAATCTCTCAACCTCAGTTTCTTCATCTTTATGGGGACAATAATGGAGCCTACTCTACAAGGTTGTTATGATATGAAATGAAAAAAATATATTTAAAGTACTTTGTAAGCCTTATAGCTCTATAGAAATTCTATGTATCATTATTATGACTTAATAATTTGTCACAGATAACATCTGAGAATAGCTTCTGTTTGTACTGGTACTTTGCTCCCTGCCCCCCCCCAAAGTCTGTTTCTTATGAATTAAAGCAGCCAAGCAAGCTTAAAGGAAGGAGGGAAGGAAACATTTCTATGGTGCTTATTACATGCCAGGCACTGTGCTAAGTAGTTTACAAATATCATTTCCTTTAATCCCCACAACAATCCGGGGAGGCAGATGCTATTATCCTCATTTTACAGCTGAGAAAACAGAGGCAGAGATTAAATGACTTGTCCAGGGTCACACAGCTATTAAGCATCTAAAGCTGGATTTTAACTCAGGTCTTCCTGATTCCAGGCATAGCGCTCTATCCACTACATCATCTCCAAAAGGAAGAGGAAAAAGAATATGCATTTATATAGCACCTACTATGTATCCTCACAACAACCCTAGGTGCTATAATTATCCTCATTTTAGAGTTGAGGAAACTGAGGTTAAATGACTTGCCCATGGTCAAACAGCTAGTGTCTGAGGACATATTTGAACTCAGGTGTTCAAGAGTAGGATCAGTGCTCTAATGTAGTGCTCCACCTAGTGGCCAAAAGGTGGAGGAAACCCAAGCCCAGCCTCACTCTTGAGTTTCAGTGACTCCCCAATTTGCCCAGGTAGTCAGCTCGGTGGGCTATGCACAAAAGCCTCAAACAAAAATGACAGAGAATTAAGGATCTTGCTTCTAACAAGTATGGAGGGAGGGGGGAATTTTGAAGTGATTAGTAGAGAGGAGGTTATGTTGTGTTTCTGCCAGTGTCAAGTAACAGCTATGTTTATATAAAGTATAGGCTGCTTCTCCCACTACAGAAGAAGGTAAAAAAAAGCTAGATGAATGTTTTGTTGTGGTCCCTGTTCTTAGAAAACATCATATTTCTTGAAGGGACATGGAATAGAAGGAACTCCTGGGGGGGGGGGGGACAGGGGCAGGGGAGAAAATAGGAAAACTAGCAAGGAAGGAAGGAGAGGGAGGGAAGGAAAAAAGAAGGAAGGAAGGAAGGAGAGACAGAGAAAAGAAAGGAAGGAGGGAGGGAGGAAAGCAAAGATTGAAAGAGGAAAGGAAGGATTTTTTAAATTAATTAGTTTATTTTTAGTTTTCAACAATCGCTTCCATAAGATTTTGAGTTTTAAATTTTCTCCCCCTCCCTCCCCTTTTCCCTCCCCAAGACAGTGTACAATTTGATATAGGTACTACATATACATTCCTATTAAACATGTTTTCACATTAGTCATGTTGTAACAGAAAAATTAGAACCAATAGGAGGAACCATGAGAAAGAAGAAACAGAATAAAACAGAAGGGGGGGAAAAAAGCAAATAGTATGCCTCGATCTGCATTCAAACTCCATAATTCTTTCTCTGGATGTGGGTAGCATTTTCCATCATGATACTTTTGGAGATGTCTTAGATCCTTGCATTGCTGAGAAAAGCTAAGTCT
The DNA here is from genome assembly GCF_900497805.2 of Vombatus ursinus. Classification (NCBI taxonomy): domain Eukaryota; kingdom Metazoa; phylum Chordata; class Mammalia; order Diprotodontia; family Vombatidae; genus Vombatus; species Vombatus ursinus. The sequence continues at coordinate 18,106,554 of NW_020940527.1, forward strand.
AACAAAGGTAGTCATCACACAACATGTCTGTTACTGTGTACAACATTCTCCTGATTCTGATCCCTTCATTCAGCGTCAGTCCATACAAGTCTTTCCAGGTTTTTCTGAAGTCCACTTGCTTATCATTTACTATAGCACAATAGTATTCCATTACATTCATAAATCACAACTTGTTCAGCTATTCCCCAATTGATGGACATCCCCACAATTTCCAGAAAGAGCTGCTATAAATTTTTTTGTACATGTAGGTCCTTTTCCTTCTTTTATGATCTCTTTGGGATACACACCTAGTAGTTGTATTGTTGGATCAAAGGGTTTTTTATAGCCCTTTGGGCATAGTTCCAAATTGCTCTCCAAAATGGTTGGATCATCCCTACCAATTGGCAGTTAGATCACATGGCTGGTCTACATAAGCCTGAGACTCTCCCTCAAGTCTGTGACTGCCTCTTCTGGTTTGCATTTCTTCCCCTAAGCACAAGTGACTGAACAGTGATCTGAAATGGATATTTCCACCCTTGGAGACAACCTGGAGAATTTAAGAGGTTGGAAGGTCTTGGGTCACTCAATAGGAGCTGACTAGAAACAAGAAGTTTTCTGTAACTATACCCTTCCCAAAGAAGATGATCATCCATAGGACCAAGTTCCTCAGTGTTCATGTCTTCTGGAAAAACATGGTCCATCATATATATTGTCAGCGAGTTTGAACCCCAGAACTTTTACTCACTAATCTGTGACTTTAATCAACATTACATTACTGAAGACACGAGAATGATCCCCAGAGAAGTTTGTAATATTATTTCACTATTTCTTTATCAATTGTTTTAATACTGATTAAATATTTCATTTGAAAAAACATTTAATTCTTTGTCCTGGTCTTCTAGAAAGGTCCTATTATTGAATTTAGATGATCCTAGAGGTTGCCAGATATCTGAGATAGAAGCTTGAGCAGACTGAGGTACACTAATCAACCAAATTACCCTCTTCATTGAACCCAGGAATCCATGGTAATTCCAGAGTAAGTGGAAAATGAGTTACAGCTTTGAGTGCTAACCATGAATTTCTGACTCTTCTTTGTGATGAAACATCCTATCTTATTTTAAGTATCATTTCTCAATGAGAGATTTTAGACCTGGGAATTTTTCTTATTGAGTCATTGCTTGACTCAAGCATCTTGAAAATCAAGACTCAGCCATCGTGAAAATGAAGTTATAACATTAATATAGCAAATTCCTTTGGACTCATGCCTATAACACTTGATTTCCAAAAATCAACTTCAAAGATAAGAGGTGGGTGTGACATGTGATGACAATCTGGGGGTTTTAGTCACTACAAGCTCAATGAGTCAACTAATAAACAGGCAACCAAAAAGGATAGGTTGCATTGAGGGGCATAGTGTCCATAATGATCATTTTGCTATATTCTGCCCAGATCAGGTCACATCTGAAGTACATGATTCACTTCATGGCATCATATTTTAAAGTAATTTTTTATATATTTTGTTTTTTATAATACCTATGTTTCTTAATGTACCACTCCCTCCCTAACCCCCACTCCCAGCTTTAATAAAGAACAAAAAGGGGGAGGGAGGGGAAGTTCAGTAGAACTAACCAACATATTAAAAAAAAGAGTCTGTTGTTATATGGAGTGTTTCATATCTGTATTGCCCATCTCTTCAAAAAAGTGGGAGGAGAGACCTTTTCATATTACTTCTTTGGTGTCAAGCCTGGTCACTATAATTTTGCAGGATTCAGCTTTGATTATTTTATTATTTTTCTGTTTACACCATGTATCTTTTTTTCTGATTCTGCTTGCTTTGTATCAATTCATGTAAGTCTTCCTATATTTCTCTGTATTCATCATATTCATCATTTCTTATAGCATAATAATGTTCCATTATGGTCATGCACCAAAGTTTATTTAGGGGCTCTCCACTCAGTGGCTATCAATTCTGTTTCTAGTTCTTTACTATTACAAAAAGTAGTTGTTGGACAAATAAACATATCAACTACACCATTTCTTAGGTAGAGGACACAGGAGGCCTCCTAGCACCTATCTCACTAGTAGGTTCACTTTTGATCCTGTCAGAAGGGAAGACAGTAATGGAGTCATAATAACGAGTTAAATAGCTTACTTTATTCTAGTCTAGTCTTCTCAAAGGGAGTTTGCTGATAATGGGAGCACCAACTCCTACAGTGTTCCCTAACAACCCTTCTCTCAGGGGCCAGCATGAAGAGGGCGGGGCAACTACTCCTCTGACTCAATGGGGTCAATCGAGACCAGCACAACTAATGCTCCCCCCTAAATTCCCTCCAGCCTTGATGGGGGTGGATCAAGGCACATACATCATTCCAGCCCCAGTCACTGATCAGTGCCCACTTGCTTTATAAGGCAGCAGACAAAGAAGTCACATTGCCAGCAATAACTGCACAATTTTACATTACTTCACCCCTGTATCTACTGTGACTGCACGGTAGAAACTGTTTTGAATCATTATCGTGAGAACTCATATTTAACACCTGGGAAATAGAGATTGTTATGGCAATGTATCCCGGGAAGAAAACTCTAAGAAAGAATAACAAAAATCCACTTTGCATACACTAAAATTCATCTTCCTTACAGTAGTTATGGTAGGGTATTTCTTTTTGTTATTTGCTTCCTTGGGGTCTTTCTTTTTGTCATTTAGTGCCTAAGCTTAGAAGAATAGTCTCTGGGTCAAAAGGGTATGAGCATTGTCATCACTCTTTTCACATAATTCCAGATTGCTTTCTAGAATAGTTGGACCAATTCACAGCTCCACCAATAATGCATTGGTTGAGACACCATATTTTTGGAAAGATACACACAAAGCATAGAGTTTCCACTGGAGAACATATCATACAAGAATAAGTTGAAAGAATTAGGAATATCTGTCTTAGAGAAGGGAAGACATAGGAAAGACATAACAGCTGTCTTCATTTATTTTAAGTCCTTTCATGTAGACTTGTTCTGCCTGGCCCCAAAAAACACAACTAGGTGTAATGGGGTGAAAGCCTCAGAGAGGAAGGTTTACACTTGAGGCAAAGAAAAACTTAACAATTTGAGTTATCCAAAAGTGGAATGGATGCCTCATAAAGGAGTGAGTTCTCCATCACTATGGGTCTTCATATAGGAGCTGAGTAACTACTTCTTGGTTGGTTAAAGGCATTAGGGAGGGGTGGAAGTGGAGGGAGGGGAGAATCATGTTCAGATGTGGGTTAAACTGGCAGATCTCTAATGTCCTGCCAACTCTGAGATTCCTTATTTGCTCTTGTAAACATTTTGTTGTTGGAACACAGCCAAGTCTATCACAGATCAAAACTCTATAGATGAGTCATCATCCCTAGCCTGGGCCCTATGGAACTCTGACAAATCTCAGTCAAAAAGAATGCAAATATGATTCCCTCTTATCACAACACCCACCCATAGCTATCATGATGAACCCTGCAAACATACAACTACAGAAATAATAACAAGCAACAGCCAGAGACATGAGAGAATAAAGCAATAGATTTTCATAATCAGACAAATCCACTCTGCAAATCTGTCCTTGGGAATACAATCTCCTTAAACTCTGAGAGAAAGCGAACACAAGCCAATTAAGCATTTATGTTTAAATATCTGTGATATGATTTGCTTTGGAAAACAAACATGTTGTGAGAGAGCTAAGCCCAGAGGCTCATATACTGTCTCTGACAACTAAGATTTGAGGGGATAATAATACTTGGGGACTGGTTCTTGTAGTGAAGTCAGGAGGTAACAGTGGAAATTCTACTTTAGTTCGTGTCTCTCACACTAAATTCAACATGTCTAGCCCTAACACAGGAGGATGGACAAAAAGCACTCCCTGTCTACCAGGGTTCAAGCACCACACAACAGTCAACAACCAAGGAAGGTGAGGTGGCTCAAAGCGCATGGTAAGAACAATCCAATAGTTCTATACTGTGGTAGGAAATAATTTGTAGACTTGGGCTTGTGTTGCTAGCTGTTTGGTGGCTATTTCTTCCTAGATATTTTGCCTGCAATTCAGGAAGCTGCTGTGGGATATGGCCATGTGGGGAAAATAGATAGATTTGCCACAGTTATGGTTGAATGAGTAAAAAACAATAATGTGCTTCTAAAAAATATACTGAAAATCAAGGATTCTGTTAGGGAGGGGTCATCAATGGGAAGTGCCATATTAAAAATAGCATCAATAAAACATTTAAAATATGTTAAGAGGGCAAGGCCATGGAACATGTACTCTAGCTCCCTGAGAATGGATGCAGCCTCTGCCCCCTTGCTAAAGGACTTGTGCTGTCAACAGCATGTCTGGTAGGTCAGAGTTGATCCCTGTGGTAAGGCAATGCTATGTCAAAAACACTCGATAAGTGAATTGCCCAGTACTTCCAGGGAAAAGGGGAGGGAAATGGGGAAGGAGAGAGATCCCCTCCTCTCCTCACTGAAAATGCAAGGGAGAGTTTGCATTGGTTGAGTTCCCACAAAGATGTCTCTGGAAAAGAGGAAGGGGCTTTTCTCTTTGCTCCCTTATCTAGCCCACTGAGGAGGTAAGGCGTCCTAACTCAGTTACCAATCATCTTTGACAGTAGCTCCCTGTGACAGTAGCCAAGTGACCAAGCAGGAGCCTTTGAATGTGCATGTTTTTAGCAAGGGGACAGATTCTGTGTCTGTCCTTATAGCTAGAATGCATGCTCCTGGGCTTGTCATTGTTACAAAGAAAAAAATACATTAAAATAGAACACAATGAGAATGTTAACTTTAGATATATAATTTTTTTATCCCTCCACCACGCGCGCGCGCACACACACACACACACACACACACACACACACACACACACACATACCAGTTCCTCCTTCAGCATTTTCCAAATAAAGATACAAAAACCCAGAGAGTAGAAATGAATTATCCAAAGACTGCAGAAGCTAATGTGGATCTGCAATTTAAACTCAGGTCCTCCAACTCTTAGTTCAAAATTATCTTCACTGTATAACTCTTGCACCAAAGATTCTCACAGGACACAAAGGGCCCAGGTAGACTTTTCTGACTTATTGTCCCATCCCAGACAATCTGGGAACTGCATTACCTGGCGCCAGCTAAAGCAGAGTCACCAACTCCTTGCAAGCACTTTGGCTTACAAGGTTTTAAAATGAATGTTAGTTTATAGATCAAAACAAATAGGACTCATGGAGGTCATAGAAAATAACACTCCTAAAGGTTCCAGAATGATTAAATAAGTTATGGTGTCTATTATGGAATATTATTGTGCCACAAGAAGGAACAAATACAAAGGATTTTGAAGAAATATAGGAAGACACATTTGGTGATGCTGGGTAAAGAAAGCAAAGTCAAAAGAACAACATATACTTTTAAATACAGCTATGTAATTAAAGAAATTAATAAATCTATGTTAATCACACAGGAAGATGTTCAAAAAGGATTACAGAAATCAGCAGTGATTTAACTACTACTGTGTTAAATATGTCCTGCAGATCTTTTGTCTTGGTTTTACCAATTTTTTTTAGGGACATATGGGGTGATCCAGAGAACTAGCACCTCTGGTATGAGGGCTTGCCAAGTCATTTTCAGAGCTGTTCATTACCCATCTTTGGTTTTCACCTTCACCCAACTCTCACTTTTGGCTCCAAGAAGCTGTAGCATGCTCAGTGGCCACAGCCCTGTAAACCCTCTTGGCAGACAGGCTAAACTGAGTTGAGAATAACCGACAGGCCTCAAACCCATTGGTGAGTTAGGGGGATGTCTACTCCAAGCATGTGAAGACTTCCCCCAGTGGGATGAATGGAGAAGAACAATTTATTCCAATGGCCATGAAGGCAGATGAAGCTGGCGTTGTGGAAGTGATGAGAGCTTGCTTGGTCAGACATTGAAGACACCAAGGTCATGTGGACCAAAAATTTCCAATCTGTAACAAAAGTCACTGAGAAGTCCAAGAATGATTAATCAATTTATTAGGGAGTCTGGGGGTCCCTAATTAATTGGGTCCAAGAACTTTCTAATGATCAGGACCTCCTCCCCTTGGGTGCTAGCTACTTTTATATACTTGGAAGAGCACTAAAAATAGTAGGCATTACAAGTCACTGATTGGTCAACTCCAGAAGTGGGGAAGTCTTATGGTTGGCTAAGGGAAATGTCTATCAATCATAACCACTTTGTCAACAGACCTTTCATAGGTCATGAGACCTTCTACAAGTCATCAACTCCAGGTCATCTCAGCAAGAATTTTCCAAAGGTCATAAGACCCTTTCAACAACATCTCAGGGCCTTCCACAAGTCATAAGACTCTAGTGTTTGACCAACAGTATCCTAGAGTCCAAGGAAGTTGTGGTTTTCAAGCAAATGTCATAAGGGAGTGGACAGTAGTGATTCATAGGGATGAGGGGGTATTATACCAGTAAATGAAACTTATTACAGCATGTTACGGAGTATAGGGGGGTGGTGCAGAAATTACTGTCTTATTATATTTTTAATTAACAATATGAATCTAGCTGATAAATGCAACTAATATAATCATTAATACATGGTGGAGTAATCATTCATAACTCTTATTCTAATTGCATTAACACACATAACTAATTTAAACTTTATCCTATTCTGCTTAATTCATTAATATAATCACTGATACCTATCAAATCACAATAAACTACATAAATACTGATTAATTTGAGTAGGGGGTGTCAAAATTGCTATCACAGTCATCCACTGCATCCTGGGCCACCACCAGTCATCTTGACTTTCGTGTTGCCACTGGACTTCCATGACTTTGTACAACTCTGCCTCACTTAAATTCGATTCATGTACAAATCAAGACACCACCCTGTGATGTCAATGGTCCTCTTCAAAAAAACAAAAGATGAACAACCACCAATCTTAATATAACCATAGTTTGCAAACACATATGATCATTCAGTCTTTTTTTTCATTGTCTTGTTTGTTTTCCTTCCCTTTTTCTACTTCTCTTGTGTCTCTATTTGAATACTTAAACTTGTCAACTGAAGTTAAAATTTACAAAAAGAAGAAAATAAGGATAGCTGCCTATGAGCAATCCTTCCCCAAGGCATATATAGCCTCAGGCAATTACAGTTCTGTCTTGGCAGGCTCTGAAACAAGTATTGCCTCTAGTGTGGATCCCCCAAAAATGTCTCCTACTGAGGCCTTCTCTGTTTACCGTTATCTGTAGCTCCTAGCATATGGTGGCATTTTCACTTCCCATCATTACTTCCTGTTACAAAAAAAGCCTCATGGAAAAGGTGTTATTGAGCTTTGACCAGAGATGGACTTCTCCATGTGAGGAACAACAAGAAGGCCAGTTTCTCTAAACCATACCATGTGTTAAGGGGAATAATTCAATTCAATTCAATAAACATTTGTTAAGCACTTACTATGTGCCAAGCCCTATGCTAAGTGCTTAGGATACAAATAAGCAAAAGAAAGACAGCCCCTACCCTCAAGGAGCTTATGATCTAATGGAAGAAGAAAGCACACAAAAGGAAACTGGAAAGGGGGTACCTGCTCTGGGGCACTTGTTCCCTTAGAGTTGAAACCAAGCAGAACCACAGATGGAAAGTAGAGTGAGCTGAAAATCCCAATCCTGCCTTCTATAAAGGAAAGTTTCAGAAGGGTTTGGTATTCCACCCTCCAGCCCTCCAATCAGAGGGAAGAAGCGGCTGAGGGTGGTGAGAAGGTATCGAGTATCCAAGTCTGAGGTATCATCATAGTGATGAGATTTGACATAATCAGAATATCCTGGGAGAAGCATCTTGTTCTGTGGAAAGGTAGGTTGGACCCAGGTTTGTAAAGGGCATTAAATACCAGAGGAATCTGTGTTTGATCCTAGAGGAAACAGAGAACCACTAGAATTTATTGAACAGGGAAAATGATGCGGTCATACCTGTGCTTTAGAAATAGCACATGGCAGGTGTGTGGAGGATGTAATAGAGAGGGGTGAGACTTGAGGCAAGGACTTACCTTACAAGATGTCAGAGAAGCATAGACTGAAAGCTGGAAGGAACGTTAGATGTTATCTATTCCAAGCCCCTCATTTTATCAGTGAGAAACTGAGATAAAGGTTAAATGTATTGCCCAAGGTCACATATGTAGTCAGAAGAGTCTAGATTTGAACCCAGGTCCTCTGCCTCTATGTACCATGCTAACTGTAAGGATCAAATGAGATAAAGCAATAAAATGCTTTATAAACCTTAAAGCTATAAATTACATAGCTTAATAGTGTTATCAGTTTCAACTATTTTTTATACACACATGTTCTGTATTTGAATTTGTCACATGGTAAGTATAGATCTACCACACACATCTCCTCAGTCCCCTCTGCCCCTCTGATTAGACTCTCTGACTGGAGGGCAGGGCCAAGGGCTCCAGGGTCTGTATTTAAAGATAGGGCTCAACACAGTTCCCCCCTTCCCATTTCCCACCAGCTACACTGCTTTTGGACTTTGAGACACTCCTTGATGCAGAGGCTCTTTGTTTTTATTTGTATTTTTATCCCCATGCCTGACACATAGTAGGTGCTTAACAAATGTTTATTGACTGATTGACTGGCCAACAGAATTTATACTTGTGAAAATGTTTTATTTCAAGGTAGGGACCAGGCCTGTGATATTTAATATTTGTGTGCATTTGTATGCATACAGACATACACAAATACATATATATAATACATAGTATTGTATTATATATTTGTATATATAGTATATATATAATTTATATTTGTATATATATTTATATGTGTGTATATGCTTATTTGTTGTGTATGTATGCATGCAAATATACATATGTACATATACATATACACATATACACACAGACATATATATATATATATATATATATATATATATATATATTTCCCTCCAAAGGCTCTCTTACAAAGTAGTGCTGGTTCCCCCAAACACGGACCACTAGGACCCTGAAGTCTGAGATCCAGCAATGACTGACCAACCCCCTCCCTGCCAGTCAACAATCAGCCAACAAGCATTTATTAAGGGTTAGATTATGTGTCAAGCACACTACTAAGCCCTAGGAATACAAATAAAAGCAGAAAGAAAGACAGTCTTTGCCCTCCAGGAGCTTACATTCTAATGGGAGGAAACAAAAAAAGGGGGGGGGAGGGGGGGACTAAAAGTTTCCCAGCAAGGAAGCATGGTAGAGAAAGTCTTGTGATGAGTCAGCAGTGCAGCCTGGAAAGGAATGAAGACATGGTTGGCCTGGACCTTCTCCATGTTGCAGCCATCCTTCTTTCCATCTCTTTGTGAAGAGAAGAGAAGCAGCACAAAAATTGCTCAATAGCTATGACAGCCAAAACAACAGTATTGGGAGGGAGGAAAGGATGAAAGGAAGGTGGGACAGAGGAAGGGGGAGAGAGAGAGAGAGAGAGAGGTGAAGAAGAAGAAGAAGAAGAAGAAGAAGAAGAGGAAGAAGAAGAAGAAGAAGAAGAGGAAGAGGAAGAAGAAGAAGAAGAAGAAGAAGAAGAAGAGAAAGAGAGAGAGAGGGAAGGGGAAGGAAGGGAAGAGAAGAGAAGAGAAGAGAAGAGAAGAGAAGAGAAGAGAAGAGAAGAGAAGAGAAGAGAAGAGAAGAGAAGAGAAGAGAAGAGAGGAGAAGAGAGGAGAAGAGAGGAGAGGAGAGGAGAGGAGAGGAGAGGAGAGGAGAGGAGAGGAGAGGAGAGGAGAGGAGAGGAGAGGAGAGGAGAGGAGAGGAGAAAAGAAGATGGGGGCATACACATGTAAACATGTGTGTAGAGACATGTGACTGAGTGTGTACACATGTAACTATGTGCATTGTGGAGCAGCATGGTATAGCAGAACAAGCACTGTACTTGGAATCAAAAGTTCTGGATTTAAATCCTGGCTCTGTCATTTACAACATGTGTAGCCATGGGCAAGCCCCTTTACGTCTTTGGGCCTCAATTTCCAAAACTGTGAAATGAGGTGATTAGACCATATGATCTCCATAGTACCTTCCAGCTGTAAATACTACATATATAAAAACAAGTTTTTGAGCATCCATGAATAATGAAGACATTTTTCACTGCCACATTTTCTCCTTAAAAGGTAAAAATCCAATAAATATACAAATGTAAACCACTGATTATATACAGTTTTATTGAATCCTTGATAAGGAAATACATTCTTGAAAAAGTAAGCAGAAGTAGAGATATGCAGGTCTCTAAGTCTAGGTAAATATGCATTTACATAGGCATTATCAATGGGTGCCTTATAAGTGAACGTGTTTAACTCACTAATTCACATGTGAATAATACATGCCTATATCTTTATGTACATATTCTGTAAGAAAATGGTATTTCATGGGTATATGCATATCTATTCTGTGTATGTATACAGAAATGTATATATCTATATACACATAAATAGATTAACTTCAAGACTCTTAAGATTAACTTTTAAGACTAACTTTAGACCACTTTCATGAATGAAGAACAAGAATTGACAAACTGAATGGAAACATGGAATGTTCAGACTTGCACAGGTACTCAGAGGACAAGTGACCCCCCCCATATCTGAACAAGAATCCTTTCCACAGCATCCTCAATAAGCAGTCATCCAGCCTTTACCCAAAAACCTCCATTGAAGGGGGAACCCCCTGCCTCCCAAGACAGCCCACCCTCGATGAGATGCCTCTAGCTGGAAGAAAGCTTCTCCTTACATCAAAGCCAAAACCTGCTTCTCACCAACTCCCAGTTTTGCTCCTAGTGCTACCCTCTGTGACTGAACAGGACAAATCTATCCTTCTTCTGCATGGCAGCCCTTGAAATAATTGAAGCAAGCCAATGTGTCACTACTAAGTCCTCTCCTTCACATGCTAAGCCTCCCCATTTCTTTCAAACAATGTTCATTTAGCTTTTTGTCATGCTGGTTGTCGTTTTTTGGATGTCCTCCAGGTTATCAATATCCTTTCTCAAACATGGCTCTTAGGACCAAATAGAATAGTTCAGATGTGGTCTGATGAGGGTACAGCAAAATCATCACCTTCTTATCCTGTTCTTGATGCAAGCTAAGATCGCATTAGCTTTTTGGGGCTGCCATGTGACACTGCTGACTCTGATTGACCTTGTAGGCTACTATTCATAAATTAGAGTTATGCTTATAATTTTGTCACCAAATACAAATATCTACAGATGTGTTTAAATTAAGATTTCTTCATTTTTTAAAGACTAGGTCTCTATCTCACCAAGACTGGAAGTGTAGAGGCCGTCACTTGGCCTGATCCATCACCAGAGTTTTGATCTGTCCCATTTCCAACCTGGGCTGGTTTGCACCTCCTTAGGCAACCTGGTGGCCCCCCACTCTCAGGGGCTCATCATATCAGCACTAAACTTGTTGTGGATGTCCATTCAGCTTAACCCTCTGCAGCTCAGAATTATGAGCTTAACAGATCCACCAATATGTCTCCCTGATGGCAGGGATTATAGCCATGTACCACCATACGTGGCAAAAATAACATTTCTGTATAATACTATAGTCATCATTGCCTGTCAAGGACAGGTGTGCCTGAATTCCACAGTTATTGCCACCACCTTCTATTTCCTTCAGTCACCATTTTTATTTTTAGTACTAAATTTGGTAAGCATCAACAAAAACATTTGGATAAACAAGATAAAAAGTGATGATGTTTAAAAAAAAACCCAGTAAGCTCCAAAATATTTACAACCTTAACATGCACACATTTGCTTTAACAAAATAATGACATCTTATTTACTTGTACGTCCCCTTCTGACTTTTGATTCTGTGTCTTTTTCTCGGGTTTTTGGTACGCTTTCTACGACGAGTTTCACATAGTTGCAGTGTGTATGTGATTGTTTTGATTGTTCTTTCTTCATTCCATATCACTTAATATGGGTGTCTTCTTATTTCTCGCTCTTCACACTTATCATGGTAAGTCAATAAATACGGTGTAACAAAATTCCAGCATGCTCATGTACCTCAATTTGTCTAGAAATTTGCTAATCATTATGCCTATGGCTTTTTTCTATTTTTAAGGTATGTATCTTAAATAATGCTATTATTAATATTTTGATACAGATAAGTCTTATTTTTCCTCTTAGTGGTGTCCTTAAGACATAGTCCTAGTAAGAGGTCATAGGCATAAAGAGTTTTGCAGCTTTTACAATCTATCACAACATTGCCTTCCCAAAGTATTTTAAATATTCACAACTTCCTCAGCCTTGAGGGAGTCACTATGCTTACAAAATGGTCCTATTATGTATACAGTATGGCATTACTCATAAGATTATTTACAGGATGGCATTAATGAGTGATTGCATTTCACAAGAATACTACATAAAAGAACCAACCTCCCTCCCCACCCCCAACATGCAATGCATTAGTAAAACTAATAGGAGTTGGTTTCTATCACACACTTTGAGAAATTTTCCTTCTAATAGACACACTACAAGGAATGTGCTGGTGTGAAGACCATAGGTGTCCACAAAGACCTCTAAATAGGTATGCCTCTGAGGGCAGTTAGGTATTCTCTGAATGATATTCTTACTCATTAGGGAATAGCACTCAGGTCACTTGATCATAGACAGATCTGCTTCCTACTGGACTAATAAAGGGGATACTGGTACCCACTTAATACTAAAAAACCTACAATGAGTGGGCCCCAGTGGAGAATTTATGAGGAGGAATGGACTAGAGTCACTTAGGATGAGAAGGCAGGGATGGGTTACAGTCTGTGGTGGTGAGAGTACCCCCATCAATGAGATCTCAGAGCCATTGCTGTATCAACAATATTCTTGGGAATATTGAGCTTACAGTTAGAAGATGAACCATGCTCACCTTCTGGTGGGTCAGCAATATTCCCAGGCCAAAGGAGGACCATAAAGTTCACAGGAATATGACTTTCACTTCCCCAATCCTGGTGGTTTGACTGACAGGATCCAAGTCAACCTGCCTTGGAGTTAGTCTAGCTAGAAAAGGTGAACACTGTTTTGACTCTCTGTTTGGGATTTATTAGATGCTCTCTCCTTCCCACTTTTCCACCTCTGATCCTCTCTGATCTCCCCGAGACAGAGGCTCTCTTCAATGCCAGTTGTCAGGTTGTTGAACATGGTATCCTTGCTCTCAATGACGGTGCTAGGGCATCTTGCTCCATTCCTTCTCTGAGGACAGTGGCACAAACAGTGGCCCAGGCCACCAATATGGGCCTCCGAGGCACAGACATACATGCCTATGGGCACTGCCAGGACCAAAGCACATACCACAACAATGATATGTATGATCTTCTCCCTCTTCTCTAGCTCACTGATGTCACTGCCTGTTACGAAGACAATGCACTGATCCTTTCGGGGTGGCTGGCTCTGTAGGCTGATGCATGCCTCATACTTTGTGGCTGGAAGCAGGTCATTCACCCAATAGGTGTTAATCCCAGGGCCAATAGAGACAATTTCTTTCTTGACAGCTTCATATATCCCAAAGTAAAGTGTGAACCAGGTCTCAGAAGGGTTATCTGTTACTGCATACCACTCAAGCACAATCCCATAAACAGTTTGCTTGGTAATCCTCATGTAAATGTAGGAATGCTCCTCCACAGAAGCCAAATAAGAAGAGGAAGAGGGCACAGTCTGAGGAGGTTGAACATGAAGGGAGATGGGGATAGAGCTGCTGCCCATGGAGTTGGTGGCCATACAAGTGTAGTTGCCACTATCTGCCAGATGGGCTGAAGGTATCACCAACTCAGACTGAATAGAGTCTTCCCCGATAGGAGAGGTAGACACTGGGAAAAAAAAAAACCAAACATCATTATGCAGGTCAGAACTCTGAACACAAACTTCACTGCTGGGTGCAGTGATGCTGACACAGCCCCAAACTCAACCCATCCTAATGATTATAGGCTTTGTACTGGGTTATGATATATGGTGTTATCTTTTAAATGCCATGTCACCCAGTTGGATGTCACTTTTCCAGAGGCTAGGAAAAGCATAGGTACTACCTGTACTAACTAAAGAACTGGGCCTGATTCCTATAAATATTTCAAAAGCCTGAACACCTGAACATATTTAACCAGGTTTTTCCAAAGAAGACTCTATGGTGAACCAGGAATTCCTGTATTGTAGATATTCCAGTTTCCTCATTCCTTACCTGAATTCTTAAAATACTTGGTTTCCTTCTTAGTTCAGCTCAGATGCCATCTTCTACTCCATGAAGCCTTTCCAGATCCACCCAATGGGCTACTAGCACCTTCCCCACCACAAAATTACCTTTTATTCATGTTGCATATATTTATATGAATAAATGCTGTCTCCCCCTCTAGAAAGTAACTTCTTGAGAGCAGGAGCTATAAGAGTATGCTGGAACCAGCTCCAGCTTTTCCAGAGTTCCACTGTTAAATTTTCAGTGTGAGCATTTACAACTCCAAAATCATATACAAATCAAGGCTTCATATATTGGATTTTTTAAGTGTCTAGACTTAAGAAAATGTTAATGATGCAGATTAAATATTTTTAAGTGTGTGCATACTTTTTTCCCCAGAGAGCCCCAGGTGTTAAACATTTACCAGCCCAACCTGTACTGCTCTATCAATATTATTTGAGCTCAGCAGGAGTACAATATATGGATCAGAGAATGAAGTCATCACCAGATTGAAGGTCTGGAGAATGCAGGCTAATAATAACAACAGCAATAATAGCTAGTATTTATATTGCATTTAAGGTTTGCAAAGTACTTTACGTCTATTATCCATTTGAGCCTCAAAATGTCCTTAAGGGATTCTTTTTTTCTATAGACAATGAATAAATGCTTTTCAGTTGATTAATTGACACACACAATCCTGAGATAAGGCTCTACCTGCTAACATGAGGATACAAAGTGAGAAAAATCAAGTATCAGTATGCTTCCAGTCATCCAGATATCTGGTATTATGTAAACCAAATGTGGAGGACTGACTGAGTTCTACAGATTTCACTAAGATATTCTAGGTGCCACACAGCCACAGGCTAAGGATGTACTGTTTCTCAATCCATTTGGATATGCAGGCATGAAAAATTATATGCACAAATCTGTCAAATCAACAACAAAGGCCAGAATACTCTGGACAGGAGCCCATGAAGACTAGGAAATAGCTCTGGCTTTGTACAAAATCTATTGTTTTCTGTGTGGGACTTTATATGCATTTGAGATGTATATGGTATATAAAATGAATCTTGTATGTGTTTATATGTATATATACATATATTTACACATATATGCCCTAAAAGATATTTTTGTACATCCATTCAATAGCATCGATGACAATAAAACATATTCTGAAACTGCAAAGATTATATGAGAAGAAATAAAGGACAAGGAGGAAGGAAAGAGGAAAAGAATCAAAGAGGAGAAGGACAAGGAGAAAAAGAAAAAAGGAGAAAGGGAAGGAAAAGGCACATTTACATATAAAGCTATATAAGTGTATAATAAAATCTCATCTGATCCTCACAGTAACCTTGTGAGGTAGTTGCTACTGTTGGCACCACTTTATAGATGGAGGCTCAGAGAAACTAAGTCATTTGTCCGTGGGGATCAAAGCATTAAACTAGTAAATATCTGGCAGGATTTGAACTTGAAGCCTCTTGACTCCATGTCCAGCACTTTGTTCTCCACATCCTAATTTAGTCTTAGCTCCCACTGCATTATTAACATTTTCTTAAGTCTAGACACTTTAAAAAACCAATATATGAAGCCTTGATTTGTACATGATTTTGGAGCTATAAATGCTCAACATGTACTGAATCAATTCTGAAAATGCAGTACTTTGGAAGTGATTGTGTGACATGGGAGACACTGGCACAGGACCACCCACTATGGTGTACCTATGTCAAAGAACGCACTGTGCTCTATGAGCTAAGCAGAATTGAAGTAGCTCAAAAGAAACGTGAGATGTGCTAATTTAGAGAATCCACCCCCAACGTTCACACGGACTATTTGTGCCCTACCTGTAGCAAAGCATTCTGAGCTCGTATTGGTCTGATCAGCCACAGTCGGACACACTGTAACTTGACTCTAACATAGTGATGTCATTGTGGTCCTCTTCAAGAATGAAGCACAACAACCAACCACCCATGGTGCTGCACATAGTCTTTACATTCTGCTCTTCTGATTTAGGTTTTGTTTCTCAGGAATCAGATGCCCCCATCTCCTTGTTCTTCCATCAAAGATGGAAAATCACGTAACACTTAGCCTGAGCTGCCTTCCTGCAGATGCTCTGAACAAAGCTAGGGAAGCAGGTTTTCATTTTGCAGTAGTGATAAAGGCCCAAGGCCAGCATTGCAGGTTCAACTATATTTTTGCACTCTGTGGTAACTAGCCACAGAAGAGGAGGAGGGAAAGGAATAATTTGCATCATTACTTTAACTATCCTTTACTTTATAACTTTACTTTATTACTTTAATTATCCTCCTGAGAAGACTGCCTGCCCCAATTCTACAGTGAAAAGTACTCACTGCTAATGAGACTTCTGGTTGACACTGCCTTTAATAAACCTTGCTCCATTACCTAACTGTAAATATCTTAAATAATCATTTACTGCACCTGAATTCAGGCCTAAGCACTAACTATCTTGTCCATCAAGCAGTTACCACATTTGGTATTACTCCAAACATTCATACAGCTATGCGGAGCCTTCCCTTGCCCCTGAGAAAAAGAATTAAGGAGTACCCTGGCTTACCATCAAATTCCTTCAATTTCTTCAGTGGATAAGTCCACACAATGTTTGGTAAGGGGCTGGCCTGTGCCAGGCAGCTTAGAGTGATATTTAGCCCCACTTGGATGGTAATGTTAGAATTAGGAGTTGACATCTTTGGCTTCATGCAGCTATTGAGCTCTACTTCATAGAAAAATTGCCCTGCCTTTGACACAGGGCCCCGGCACATTAGGTAGGAGTTCATTAGTATGACAGGGGGTCTGATGAATTTGAAAAACTGGACAAGTCCCTTTAGATGGCAGTCACACATCCATGGATTATTGTGCAAAGCCAGCACCACATTGGAAATCCCTTCAGCCTTACTGATGAGTTGCTGGCTTTTCTGGTACATGGGCCACTGGATGAAGACATCCTCAGACACCACCATAAGTTGATTAAAGGACAAATCTAAGTAGGTAAGGTTAATCAAATACTGAAGTGCTTGCTTGGGTAGAACATCAAGCCTGTTATGTTTGAGATCAAGGATGTTTAGACAAGGAGTTGCTTGGAATGCTGTCCATGGTACTGTACATAACCTGTTCCCCTGCAGTCTCAGCTCTTTCAAGTCTTTCAGATGCTCCAAGGTTTCCGGATGAATCACTGTGATGTTATTAAAGTTGAGCCAAAGGAATTCCAAGGCACTGTTGTTGGAAAAGGACCCATGAGGTAGTTCAGTTAAGTGAGAGTTTTCTATTCTAAGTTTCTTGATATCTTTGGGGATGTTTCCCAGGATCTTTCTCAAAGAAATATCCATGCACAACAGAGACCTGCAGAAAAACAAGTAGGTCTTTAGACATAGAATTCCTACCTGAAAGTAACATTAGAGAGTATCTAGTCCAAATCCCTCTCATTTTACAAATGAAAAAACTGAGGCCAGAGAGTAGTTTACCTAAGCCACATAATTAATAGGTAGCAGAGCCAAGATTAAAACCCTAATCCAGTACTCTTTGCATTTATACCACCATGCTACCTGTGACAACTGGCCTATTGCTGGGCCTTAGCTGACAGAACTCCATGTTTGACATGTTTGACTGACCCACCTATATACCAAGAATTTCCTATATACCCAATAACTGACTTATTCACTATGTTTAGGGTTAGTATTGCAAAGATAGCAAACTATTAGCTCAGCAAACTACATCTAATTCAGGTATGTAAAGTTAGCAATTGTTATTAACTACAAAGTCCTTTCAGTTAATTTGGGGGGGGGGGGTGCAGGGCTTATAGTCCAGATCATCCACTGATTGACTCCTTCCACTCATCCCTGTTGAACTGCCCAGTAACAAAAACCAGATATAAGTGCAGCAGCCTTAAAGATCTGGGCTCTCAATTGTGGTATACAGCCCACTATATGCCTGAGCCACTGATATGTGACTATGGGACTGAAGGGCAAGGGAACCACACACATTTTCATGCCTGTGAGTAATAAACTGTCTGACTCATAATCCTTTGAGTTCTAATGTTCCTTCTCAGTACCTCCTCACCCACAATCTCCTCACAATCCCCCAAGTAGGTACTAGAATATTCATAGGAAAAATGAATATACTGAAGAAGAAGAACGTTCTATTTCCTACAAAAATTCAGTCAATGTTAATTCCATTTGGGTAAAAACACATAATTCACAAAAAAATTGTAGCATTAACTGAAATGAATGTCCATAAGATATTAGGTATCTCTTTAAGAATACCCCCAAACTCCCATACAATAGAATTCCCAAAGTAAATCAATCTTCTAGGATCTCTTGGGATCCTGCCAACATTTCCATACCTGCCAAAGCTGTCATCTGAGCATATACATTCTGGGTTGCATTCAGGGTAAGCTGGGTTTGCCTCCAGAAAGACCAAGACTAAAAAGAAAAAGTGACACATTGGGCCCATATTCCTCTGTAAGAAGACTCTCTAGGTCTGGGATGAGACATGCTCCTAGCTTCTAAGCAGAAAATCCTATTAACAGTAATCCTCTGTGATATGGAAGTCAGAGTGACATGTAAACAGGTCTCACAGAGATGTCAGGTCCCAAGAAGAAGCCCTAGGTCACTAGCCCAGAGAAGACATTCAAAATAATTCACAATTTTTTTCAAATTAGAAATGTTCTCTTTTTTGCTCTCATTTTACTTGATTTTTCTGTAGCTTCAGATATAATTGATATGTTTCCTTCCTTGCTTCTGTGACACTGCTTTCTCCTGGTAATTAGATACTACTTATTTCACTGCTTCTTCTCAGCCTCCAGTTATTATCATCAGCTCATCATCAATTCCCATCCTTAAACATGGGAATCTCCTCCAAGGCTTTTTTTTCTCTATGTACACTTGCTGATCTCATAGGCTTCTGTGAGTTTTGGTGATCACCTCTATGCTGATATTTTTAATTCCGTATATCCAGTCAAAATATATCTCCCAAACTCCAGTCCTTCATATCCAGCTGTCTGCTATCCATCTCCACCTGAATATACCATCAGCACCTCAAACTCAGTATGTCAAAAACTTAACTTATCCTCTTCCCTCCTAAACCCATGCCCCTCCTCCAAACTCTACTTTTCTGTTGTGGGTGCTACTGACTGTCCCAGTCAACCAGATTTGAAACATAGGAGTCATCTCTGACTTTATTCTCTTTGTTCCCTATATCCAGTCAGTCACTACATTATACACTATGTAATTTAGACTTAAACTACGTAATTGACTCCTGATCGGTCTCTCTCCTGCCACTTTTTTGCCTTGCCGCTAATCCATCCTTCATATAGCGCCAAAGTAATCTGCCTAATGTACAGATCTGATCATGTTATTCCTCTGCCTTAAAATTTTCAGTGGTTCCCCATTGCCTGTAGGATGAAAAATCAAACTCCTTAGCCTGGCAGCTAAGGCCTTGCAATAACAATGTGGCTCCTACCTAGCTTTCTAGCCTCACTTAATATTACTCCCCTTTCTTTAAGGCTCATCTCAGATTCCACTTCCTTCATGAAGACTTCCCTGATGCCCTCTCCTGTTCTTAGTGCTCTCATTCTCTCTTAAAATAAATTGTTGTCCTCAAGGAGCTTACATCCTACTTTGGAGAATGTGATTATGTACACAGAAGAGTCATACAAGGTAGGGAGTAGTGGAATCAAAAGAAAAATTAGATGCTCTAGAAATATTTGAGGAGAGAATGAGAGTATTGACAGCAGGAGAGGGCATCAGGGAAGTCTTCATGGAGGAAATGGTTTGGTGGGCTAGATAAGAACACATTTGGCTCCATCTAAGACCTTACTTATTCATGGCTATGTCAGGGGCCACTGGGACTTCAAACCAAACCCATGCTTCTTAAATAGTCAATAGTGGGTAATTAGAAAAATATATTCCCTTTTTTGTCACGTCTCTGTCTCAAACTTGGACTGAGAACTCTTAATCTTTTGCCAGATTCAAGACTCTATCACTTTGAGCAGCTCCCAAACTCCCTGGACAATGGAACAATTTCAATTCTAATTTCTGGCCTTTAAAGCAGAAGCGTCTCTTTATTGATAGAAGCTAAGCCCACCTCTCTATTTATAGAGTACCAGATGACTATTGTACATCCTGTTGGGGCCCTCTAGTGCTCACAATCCACTTGACACCACAGCACAGACCACAGAGATGAACAACAGCTTAATTCAGGACACTGCCAACCAGTGAAATCCTAAGTAGGATGCAAACTAAGCTACTTACCTTCCCATCTTCTTAACCAATAGGCATAAGCTGTTCCAGAGTTTCAGGGTCAGACTACATCAATAAAAGCTATTTAGCTGAAAGATGCACCCTAGTTTGACAAATGATGCCACTGCTCCAGCATAGATAATTAACCGGATCATAGAGCCATAGAGATAGAAAGTTAAATCATATAGCTATTGAGTAAAAGAGCCAAGGCCAGAACTCAGTTCTCCAGATTCCCAGTACAGAACTCTTTCCCTTGCTTAAGATATAATATCTTCTTGCTGATGTCCAGGAATCAAACTAATACCCTTCAAATTTCCTTAAAATGCCATCTGAGAGGTGGCAGGATAGGGTAGTGGATAGAGTATTGAGCTTAGAGCAAGAAAGACCTGGATTTGAATTCTGATCACTTACTTGCAATATGATTGATCAAATCCCTCAATCTCTCTGACCCTCAGTTTCTTCATCTCTAAAAATAGGATAATAATAACATCTACTTATAATAACAGGGGCAGGAGGGAAGTAGCTATGTAGCACAATGGATAGAGTGCCAGGAAGACCCAAGTTCAAATCTGGCCTCAGACACTTACTAGCTGTGTGATCCCGGGCAAGTCACTTAACCCTCTTTGTCTCAATTTCCTCATCTGTAAAGTAAGCTAGAGAAGGAAATGACAAACCATTCTAGTATCTTTTCAAGAAAACCCCAAATGGGTCAAAAAGAGTCAGAACTTATGAACAACAACAAATTACAACAACAACTCTAAAATTTGGGTAATAGTAGTATCTTCCTCACAGAGTTAGTGTGAAAATGAAGTGAGATAATATTTGTGATGAAGACTTTGCAGACTTTCCAAACACCTCATGATTGTCAGCTATGACAATTCTACACACACATTGGTGCAGAGTAGTGTTAATAGCTGTCCCTGTGTGCCTATAATGGCCGCCAGCACTGTGCCAGGTACCAGAGGAATTATAAAACAAGAGGGCACTGTTCTGTCCCTACAGGAATATGCACTCTAAATGGAAGGCACACTCTTGAAATCATTGGAGAAAAATCAGCTGCTAAATCACATGGCAGAGGTCAACAGGAGTTCAGAGAAAGGAGAGACTACTGTGGTCTATGGTAGTCAGTCTACCAAGGGGAGTTAACTAAGCATCTATTATGTGCCATGCAAGGTGTTGGGAATATAAAGACAAAAGTGACAATCTCTGTCCTTGAGGATCTTATATTTCATAAAAGTGCAACTTGAAATGTGGCCAGGATTTTGGACAGTTACAGAGGAGGAGGGAGGTCAGTCCAGGAGGGGAAACAGCATAAGCAAAAAACATGGAGTGGAACATGAGCCTGGTGGGTATAGAGGACAGTGAGAACACCAGACTGGTTGGTTAATTGCAAGCTGTAGGAGATAAGGCAACAGTGCGAGAGTGGGAAGAAGTTAGAGATTTTGAGTCAGAAGCCCTCGATTCCAGTCTGAGCTTGGCCATTTTACCATTAGCTGTGTGACAATGGGCAAGTCACTAGCTTCCCAAGCTTATTCCCCACACTGTAAAATGAGGGCAGTAAGTCTTATTTTACCTGCTCTATCAGATGATTGTGGGAAATTAAATGTACGTAAATTGCTACATAATTTTAAGTTAATTATATAAGGTTGAAGATGTAGGGGAGAACTCAACCATGTGGCACCTTCAATGCCCCAATTTTCTATTTGCAGGAGAGCCCTGATGGACCTGATACCCCTCCTATGTCCTTCTTAGCTGCATTTATCTGCATGGTGGGCCAGATTGCCACCACTTCTTGAAATCTCTTCCCTTCTACCCTCAACCAAACAACCTTCTCTGTACTTATCCTTAATGGCAAGACACCCAGCAAAACAGATCCATTTACCCTTCACTAACATGAAGGCATGACTATCCTGGAAAATGCCAGAATCCTGTGTCTGAGTTATATCATCCCCAACTATTCTGACTCTGCTGATGATTTAGGAGGCAAATGGCCCAACCTTGAGATTACCATCAACCCAGAACAACTCCAAGTCATCTGTCCCTTGGTTTCTTTCAAAGCTCAACCCAAATGCCACCTCCTACAAAAAAACTGGTTCCCTCTAGTTGTTAATGCTCTCTCTCCTTGAATTTTCTTTATCTGTTTAAGTGTTGTATCACCCAGGAGAATAGAAGCTCCTTGAGGACAGGGGCTATTTTTTGTTTTGTCCCTGTATCCTCAATGCTTGGTATCCCCAACGCTTAATACAGTGTCACACATAGTAAGTCACTTAACAGATGATTGATGAATTTCATTGAGCACCAGGCTCAATGGAGTCATGTAGCAGAAAGTCATATCCTAGAGGATGATGGAGAGGGAGATGAGACCACAAGGCTTGACTTCCAGGAAGCTCTTGGTCATAGTAAGAATCGGCTGATCATCAGAGATGCATTTGATCACTTACTAACCTGTCTTCTGATGGAAACTCTTGAATCCTCAGTGTATTCAGCAAAGTGTGACTATGTAAGCACAATCTAAGAAGGACCTTGAATTAGGCGAGTTAAAATCTACTCCTCCCTCAATGGGAACCTGGAGGCAGTAAAGGGGAGCTCTAGGAGGAGGTGCTGATGAAGGGGATTTGAAAAAGTGGCAAAGGGTCTTTTCTGACCCTTTGCATAGCCCATGGCTAATGTAGTCCCATCACCCAGATTTTTATCCACAATGTCTGCAGGACAAGGAATGCTGAGGCCTGTGCCCTCCTTTACTGAAGCAAGCAGCTAGCACCAATGGAGCCAATGCAGCCCACAAAAGATGCATGTCTGGGCCCTAGCCACAGAGATGCTGGAGATACACAGCACGGGAAAGAGCCACCTGGGTTCAAGTCACCACACCGCCAGGAACCGACTGGGCAAACTTGAGTAAGCTGCAGCCTCTCCATGTCTCCGTTTTGTTTTCTTTTTTTTTTTCTGTCTGTCAACTAGAGATCATGACATCATATATTTAGAGTTGGAAGAAACCGTAGAAATTATCTAGATATACCCACTCATATTACAAGAAAGGAAAAATGAGCTCTTCGGGGGTGACGCGCTTGCCAAGGTCATATAAACAGCATAATAACAATCGTAAGCAGCAGGTGAGGATTTGAACTCAGATACTCTGACTGTAAATTGAGTGCTCTCTAAACTATACTATGCTGCCTCAGATAATAGTAATTTCTCCCCAACCTCAGAGCATTACTGGGAAAATAAATTGAGAAAACATACTTTAGAACCCTAAAATGATGTAGAAATGTAATGTCATATAATAATACTGAGATGGGCAACTTATATGGACATCCTATATCTCTATGTTCCTCCCCAGTGCATTCTGGGAAAGGATAAGAATGCTGACATGTGTTAAGTAGACAGAAAATTCACTAAGGGAAAATGTATACATTATGCTTCAGGGATCTAGCTGTCTGTGGAGTCTATACAAACTCACTTTTAAAAATTCTCCTGAGAGATCCCATTTTCTTACTATTATCTCTGGCTCTGAATGTTAAGGGAGCATGTTAAAAGAAACATGGCCAAGAATGCTGCCTACAAATATCTAGCATTCATGAGGCTAAGGTTTGCAAAGCGCTTTACATGTATCATCACATTTGGTCCTCACAACAACCCTGTGAGATCAGTACTATTATTATCATCCCCATTTTACAGATGAGGAAACTGAGGCAAAGAGAGGTTAAGTGACTTGCCCAGGGTCACACAGCTAGTAAATGTCTGAGGCAGGAGTCAAGTTTCTTGACTCTAGTTCTAATTCTCTCCACTGTATCACTTTGCTGCTTGCTGTGTGACTTTAGAAAATTCCAATCCATTCTAAAGTGAAAAGGAGACTGATAATAGGATCAGACACCATTGCCAACTCCTCTTGGTCCTAGATCGCCAATCCACTACCAGAACAGTTCCCTTGACTACACACTTGCCCAAATGAAACTCCCTGAATGAAGGGGCCCTAGAAGCACCCCTAAAGCAGGAGAGTTGGAGTAAAAGCTGTGATAATCTAAGATCCCTTGTCCGGAGAGAAGGTTGGATTTAAAAAGAGGAACCTGTCTTGCTGAAAAGCTATTGGATGAAAAAACGTTGACCCAGGCAAAGATAAAATCAGAAGCAAGTGCCCTGGAGCTAGATTATTTCTGGCAAGGCCATTACTGTCCATTAGGGAAGGAGCTAATAGATGTGCTTAGAAAGACATAAAAGGCTCTACAAATAGTAGGAAGGATGCTGATGCTGGTGAGGATTAAAGCCTTGATATAGCCCTCCCCCTACATCATTATCCCATGGAGTTACCTTTTATTTGTTTGTTGTTAAGCCAAAGGGAGGCAGCGTGGTATAGTGGAAAGAGCGCTGGCCTTTGAGGTGTGGACCTGGGCGCTAGTCCCGGTCCCATCACTTTCCTGCTGTGTGACTTTCAATAATTGACTTTACAACTCTGGGCCTCATTTGCTTCATATGTAAAATGAAAGAACTGGAGTAGATGCTTTCTAAGGTTCAGATCACATCTCTGCTTACTGTGTAAGCCTGGGCAAATCACTTCACCTCCCTACATCTCAATTTCCTCCTCAATAAAATGAGAGGGCTGAACGAGATGGGGGTACCTTTCATGCAGAGATGTTGCTTGTCCCTTCCCAAATATATTGAATGTGTCCCTAGTTCAGCATTAGTATTAGTGCAGGTTACCGCTGTACGGTATTATCACAGGTCTGGATCTAATTGGTGTTGTTTGGTCATGTCTGACCCCATTTGAGATTTTCTTAGCAGAGATACTTGAGTGGTTTGGCATTTCCTTCTCCAGCTCATTTTACAGTTGAGGAAACTGAGGCAAACAGGGTGAAGTGACTTGCCCACGGTCACACAGCTAGTAAGTGTCTGAGGCTGGATTTGAACTCAGGTCTTCCTGACTCCAGAGCTAATACTCTATCCACTTCACTACCTAGCAGCCCTGGGCTCGTAGTTAGTCCCAATCGTGTTCAGTGCTTATCTCTCTTGACCCTCTTTGTGACAGGGAAAAGATAGTAGTCAGGTGGTAGGAAGCTGGGTGATATAGCAGACAGACCATGGGATTGGCTTTCAGAAGACCTGGGCTCTAGTCCTGGTTCCATCACCTTCTTGCTGTGTGACTTTCAACAACTGACTTTACAGCTCTGGGCCTCATTTTCCTTATGTGTAAAATGAAAGAACTGGAGTAGATGTTTTCTAAGGTTTGTCCCAGCTCTATGACCTCTATTGCATATGTATTTTAAAAGATGAAGTGCTATTGTTGGGGGGAATGGTTTCTAAAAATCATATGAAGAAAAAGAAATCTAATTTTTAAACACACATAAGAGGGTTCGGTCAAACTAATTTCACCTATTATAAACCCATGATCAAGAACCTTGACTGGACCCGTGCAGCTACTCAACAATCCAGTATGGATTGTTTGTTCTCACCTAGACTGAACAAAATATTCCACATGTGATCCAGCCAGGGCAGGGTAAAAAGAAATTATCTCACTAGCTCTAAAAACTAGGACTCTCTAATAGCAGACAAAAGTCACCTTGGATTCCTTGGCTGAGATATTAGATTAACTCATATTGAGCTTGCAGTCCACTAAAACCCCCAGATCATTATCAGATGCCCTAAGATCTAGCCACACCTCCCTCATAAGTATAAGGTCGCCTTTTTAAAAATGCAAGTGTAAGACTTTACATTTGTTCCTATCAAATAACATCTTGTTAGATTCGTCCCAAAATTCTAGACTGTCGAGATTTTTTTTAAACCCTGGTTTTGTCATCTGACATACTGGTTATCCCTCATATCTCTGGGCCACCATAAATCTGACAAGCATGCTATCTAGACCTTTATCCAAGTCACTGGTAAAATACATATATAGATAAAATGTGGATATAGATATAGATGAATACATAAATGTATATATGTAGTATGTATATTAGCACAGGGTCAAGGTCTAGTTCTAGATTTACATGTAGATAAATATATGTATATAATATATATACATATATATGTGTGTGTGTGTGTGTGTGTATGTGTGTGTGTGCACGTGTGTGTGTGTGTGTGTGTGTGTGTGTGTGTGTGTATTAGTACAGGGTCAAAGACAGCTTCCAAGGGAACTCCACCAAAGAACTCATCCCAAGTTGGCATCACACTATTACTAACTGCTCTTTAGGTTTACTAAGCCATTTCCAAATCTACCTAACTGTACTATTATCTAGCCTGCCTCTCTCAATTTTTTCCACAAGGAGAGCATGAGAGATTTTCAGGTGCCTTGGTAAAATAGAGGCAAACAAGGGTTTTATTTTTTCATTTTTCATGGCAAAGAGGGAAATAGAAAAGAAAATGAATGCCTGTTAATTGGGGAGGGAGGGGGAAGGAAAGTAAACATTTGAAGAATGTCCAGATAAACTCTACCTATAGCGTTCTCTTCATCTACCAATCTAATAGCCCATCCCAAAGAATGTCAGATTAATTTGACATGATCTTTCTTGATGAAGCATGATGGTTCTTTGTGATCATGGTTTCTTTTTCTAAATGATCACTAAACATCTCTTTGATACATTCTAGAATTTTGCCAGGAATCAAAGTCAAGCTCCTTGACCTCTAGTATGCAGACTCCATTCTCTTTCCTTTTTTGCTATGCAAGACTGTTTTTCTTTCTCCAGTCATGCAGCAACTTTCTTATTCTCCATACTCTGTCAAAGAGCCTTGCCACCAGAACAGCTAAGGGGCTTTAATGTAGGGTAGTCCTGAGAGGGCATCTTGAAAGTTCAAAGGTCACCAACTTAGAATGAATTTCAGGGGCTAGTTGGTTCCTCAGGAAAGACAGAATCCAAGTTACTCCTAAAGAAAAATTATAGAATAATAGAGGTAGAAGGAACATTAAGAGATGATCTAATGCCAGGGGTACTTAATTTTGAGGAATCATGTACTCCTTTGGCAATCTGATGCAATCTACAGACTCTTCAGAATAATGTTTTTAAATGCTGTACATAAAACAAAATACCTAAGACTACAAAGGAAACCAATTATATCAAAATACAGTTATCAAAAAAATTTTAAACAACTTCACAGAACCCCAGGTTAAGAACTCCTGGTTCTAATCCCATCAATGTAAAGGTGAGGTTGAATATCTAACTTGAGGTCATAGAATTAGTGGCACAGTCAGGACCACATGCCAGATCTCCTGACTCCCAAGCCAATGTTCTCTCCACAATTACACGTGAGATGCTCTGATTCTTTGAGAATGCCAGGAAAAGATTTTGTTGCCTCCATTAGTGACACCTTACTCTGCACTCATATCATTATATTTGCTATTTTCAATGCCAGGTCCTAAGGCTAGGATTTGTGAGTTCAGATGTACAGATAAAAAAACAATTGGTAATGTCAATGCCAGATAATTCCCTTTCATATTCTCAGCTTCAATTCTCCTGACTATTTCCATCCTCATTTCTGTTTCGCAGGCTCAAACAGAAGTTCTGTGTTTAACTCTAAAAGGGAGGTAGCATTTTGCTCCTTAGACCTAAGCTTACCTTAGACCTAATTTATCTTCTTGAAGGTAAGAACTAGTTTTCATTGTGTCTTTGTATCCCCCATGTTTAGCACAATGCCTTGTACATAGTAGATATTTAATAAATACTTGTTAGATTGGATCGGTTCAGACAAGTACTTTACCCCTGTCTATAGCCCAACCATTCTTAGATCACTTGGGGAAATCCTCTCCCTAAAGTCCTCTCCAAGGTTTCATCAAAAACAGTTTTCTCTCTCTCTCCCTCCCCCCAAACCGTCCTCAAGCCAGCATAGGACCTCCTTTCCCACTACAGTGTCACCAACAGCTAATAGATGTGAATGCTACAAGCTGAGTAGCCACTATGTTCAAGCAGTAAAATAAACCTTCCTTCCAGAAGCATGTCAAGAGACTAACTGACCATGAAGAATATATTAGGTTGACCATCACACATGAATATTTCCTGGTCTGACCCAAACCATTTAGGTGGCTATTTCTCTGTCACCCATTGATGGAGATATAAGACCATACTGAGGAAAGAATACAGAAATGAGAATGAGAATATCTGGGTTCCAGTCTTAACTCTGCTTAATCCTAGCCATGTTGACAAAGGACAAGTCAATTAACTTCCCTGAGGAGTAAGAGTGCCTGTTTTGGCTAATTATTCAGGGACTATGAAGATCAAAGGATTTAGGGTGGATGAAGGAGCCTTGTTCATTGAAAAGTACTATTCAAATAAAGAATCATTAACCTTAGCAGAAGGTTCAATGCCCTGCACAAAGTGGCTTTATTTGACACATAACAATAAAAAATGACTTCTTTGGGTTCCCCAGTTGTCTGATCATTTTCCTGGGTGTCACTCAAAGGCTCCGCCCTGACCGCCCTGGCTTCTGCCCCACACAGCACATTAGTCTCGTATAACTAACACAAGGTCCCTTCTCTGTGGGGTGCTCCTATCAATCATGGAGCTGCCATCAGTGAGCCACCAGTCCAGGTCACATGGAAATCATGAGCCTTGCAGCTGAGCTTAGAGGGTGGCTTAACTCATTGATATCAGGCTTACCAATGACAGCAAATGTAAGAGCTATTAGACTGAGAGATGTAATCAGCTGTTCTCCATCTCCAAGGCAGATGCAAGAAAAAATAAGCTTATAGTGTGACATGTTTGATTCGGGTTAGATGTCAGAGAGAATTTGTTTACATTGAAAATGCCCTTGTAAACAATGAAGAGGGTTACCAAGGGAGGCTATGGAATCCTCTTTTTTAAAAAGACAGATTCTGAAAGAAAACTAAATGTGAATCAGCTGTAAGGCCAGAGGGTAGACTTAACATCCTCCCAAGGTCCCCTCTAGGCTTAATATTCTCTAAGTCAAGAGTTAGTTTCTCATGAGATTTACCTAAACCTCTTGGAATCTGTTGGAACTTCAAAGATGATCTGCAAGGGAAAAAACACTCAGTGAGTATGACAAGCAGGCTTTGCGTGTGTGCATGTGCAAAAGGGTAAGACAGAAAGTGAAGAAAAGAGAAACGCCACAGTGTGTAAGTGTGCTTACATATGAGTTCATGAGAACCCTTGTGTGGATTTGAGGATAGGAGAGTGTGTAAACACCAGTGTGTGAACAAGAGTGTTTATGTAAGCCACCAGTGATCCCTGGAGCTTCTCTTAGCAGAAGTACTCATTGGCTGGGCCTTCTACCTTGGATAGCACATGTGAATCCATGCTAGAACGTGAGGAGAGTAGCCTGTCTCCCTCCTCAGGACTGTCCCTGGCCAAATCCTCCACTCCGTCCTCACTGGGGCCCAGTCTCTCAAATGTGACATATGAACTCTGGGTCTCCTCATTCTTCCTCAACCGGAATTTCTGGTAACGCCTCTTTAGAGATCCACAACAGACAAGTAAGGTCAGGGGCACAGCAATGACGGCGGCTATGCTAATCACCACAATGTTGATGAGTCTCTGGGTGCCTTCAGCATCAACCACCTCATCCGTGGAAAAGATGATACACTGTTCCTTCTTGGGGACCAGGCCACGCACGCAGACACAAGCTACATACTTGGTTTTTGGCATAAGACCCTCAATGGTGACTTTGGTTTTCCCAAGGTCTACATTGACCCTTCTCATATCCTTCTCTCCAAAGATGGCATACAGTACGCTGAACATGGTGTTGTTTCCAGCCTGGGGGGCTTTCCACACCAAGGTCACACTGTGGTAAGTGTCCCCTACCACCTTAACTGATCTCACCATTTGGGCTGGTTCCAGCTGATTCAATGGCTGGTCCTTGGCTCTATCAGCCTGCTCTTCTCCAAGGCTCCCCATGGAGAGTTCTCCCAGGGCATTCATGTGAAAATGTTGGAGAGCAGGATTCTTCTCATAGCTGGGGAGGGTAGGCCTGGCCACCGCAGAAGACAGACGGGAGGTAGTGGAGGCATATCTTGCCACTAACTCATTGTAAGCGGCAGCTTCTACTCCCTCAGCCTTCCCTGGCCATGGCCTAGTTGTGGGCCCTTGGGGCTCAGCAGTGGTCTGGGCCTCAGTGATGATGAGGGAGACAAATGCTTCAGTGGCCCCCAAAGAATTTTTGGCTTTGCAGACATACTCTCCAGAGTCACGGTGGGATACTTCGGGCAAGCCCAGAAGAGACCAGCTCATGCCATCACTGGAGGCTTCTTGATGCACTGAAAAACAAAAGAGACACACATAGGAAGCCCACAGAAAACTAAGGCAATCTGATCCTTGCTCATTCTGTAGGGGAATTCATTCAAGAGCAATCTGGATTACTGCTAGATGAGACCCATCCCTAAGTGGCATCAGCCTGATAGCCCTCAGTGATGTCATGTGTCATGAGATAGTGACCATGAAAAGCAGAAGGCCCAGCACAAACCTAAGGTATTATAGAGCTAGGCAGTCTAATGGAAAGAGCAATAGGAGTCAGAAGACTTGGGTTCTAGTCCCAGCTCCATCATTTGCTATCTAGGTGACCCTGGCCAAATTATTTAACCTCTCTGAGCCTAAGTTTCCTCATCAATAAACTCAGAACAGTAACACCAATCCCATCTACCTTGAAGAGCTATGAAGATCAAATGAGATAATGCATGTAAACTGAATAATAGTAGTACAGCATGTTATAAACTATCAAGTTATGCTAATGTAAAGAAAGGGTTTTTTATTATTGTTATTATAAAGTCAACCTTTTTTTTTATTCTTACCACTTACACTGTCTCAGAGCTATGCTTAACTAGATGTCACCATCTTGGACCCAACATCTGGGTCATAATTGTCAGAGCCAAATTTCACGGAATTCTTGGAACCTATATGACTCCTGGCAATACTGCCTCCAAACCCTTCCCAGGTACAAGAGGGTACATCTAGCATAAGGTTCCATTTCCCTAATTGGCAGACTTCATCCTTACTGAGGTTCAGCCCCCTAAGCCTGGCACTGCTCACCTTCCAAGGCTAGACATCTGAAAAGAGTCACCTGGCTATTGTAACTCACCTGTCCCATTAAGCTGATGCCCATCAGCTCTCCTCCAGCTGAGCTCTGGACTGGGTACCCCAGTGGCCCCACACCGCAGGAACACAGTGCTACCCAGAAGTGTCTTGACCTTGGCCACTGAAGTATAAACCTCAGGACGCTGGCACTTCCTGAGTTCCAGTTGGCTGAAGGCAACTCCAGCCAGGCTCCAAGGAGTAGAACACTTCAGCCTTGGATCAATGAAGGCCATATTTGGAGTTGGGAAGTTTAGGATCTGGACCATTTCATACAGGCTACAGTCACATACCCAGGGGTTGTCTTGCAGACCTGGAAAGAGAAAATGAAATAAGCATCCCATCTTCTTTCCACACTCATGATGCATTACCTCCTATCATCTTCATTCAACACACTCTTGAAAGGTAAGAGTCTCAAGGAGTCATAGTCACCTTTTCAAGACTCTGACTGAGCTCCAAGCATTGTAGTAGTAGTAGGAGGAGGAGGAGGAAGAAAAGGTGAAAGAGGAAAAGAAGGAGGAGGTATAGTAGTAGTAGTTGCTGTTGTTATTGTTGTAACCAATATTTATATAGAACTTTTTGAGAACTGAAAAAGACTTTATATATAGTATCCCATTTAAACTTCACAAAATTTGCTGTAAGTGCAATTGTTATGCCCATCTTACAGAGGAGAAATCGAAGGTTCAAAGAGGTTAACTGACTTTCTCGTGGCCACATAACTAATAAGTAGCAGATTTGGAACTCAGTCTTCCTGACTCCAAATATGATGCTCTATTCACTACACCTATGTGCCCTTTATTCTATAAGACACTCTTGACCCAAAGTGCACATGTACAGAATTTGCCCTTTTTAGTGTTTCTCCATCCCTAGGGTGGAACTAAACCATCCACATTCTTCCTCCCAAAAGAATATATTTGCCAAATGGCTTTCTGGGATTAGAGTTGGTTCCAGTCTATGGAACATATATAGATAGATAGATATGTGTATATATATATACACACACATATGCACACATATACTTATATACATATATGTTCTATATATTTTTATATGTAAATGTATAAAACATATAGACATGTACGTATGTGTAAATAATATAAATTCTATATAATTATATCACATGTGTATATATTATTATCATTATTATTATATAGAGTATCCCAAAAGTCATAGTGAAGTTTTAAGATTTATTAGTGCACACACACACACACACACACACCACCCTACCTTCAACCCATCAGCCCAATCTTTACAGCACAAACTTTTGTATCCGGAGGAAATCAAAATTAAAATGGACATTATAAGCAGACTTAAGAGGGAAAAGAATCATGATATGGCAACATGCTACCTAAAAAGTTCATGTGGAAGCAAGGATGGTGAGGTTGGGGGTGGGGGGAAGTAGTGGGTGTTAGAGGCTGATTTGACATGAATGAGCTTCAGAACTCATGTAACAATGACTGAAATAACCTCGGCCTACTTCCTTAGCAAGAGTTTCCCTGGGGCACTGCTCCTGTGCCAGCCAGGGATCTCACATATCACCTTGTCACCATTCCCCAGAAGTGACTCTTCATGCTAGGATGGAACCCAGAGACCATGGTTTTACAGACATCATGGCTAACCCACTGAGCTAACTAGCCCAAACACCACAACAAGAGGTGCCTAAAAAGAACTGATATTTTTCCTCAATGCTTTTGTGCTAAAAATTACTCAAGCAAGGGGAGAAAACTGTGGCAAAAATGCCTCAGTAGGAGGGGAGAGTGTTTTGCCTAGGGCCACACAGGTAATAAATAGCAGAGCTGGTCTTTAAACCAAGCCAGAGGGTGCAAACTAACATTCCAAAGTAAGGACTATGGATGAGAAAGGTCATATGACTACAGAATCATGGGTCTAGACGGGGCTGTTAAAGGAAGTTCAATGTTTCTTTCTGTTTGACATTTTCTTTCACAATGACATTTGTGCAAACTCTGATCCCAAACTACTCCAGGCTGCTCTATGTCTTCTATTGTGAAAAGTCATTGGATTCAGCAACATCTTCAGAAACGCAGCCCAACATTTCCTAACTCTTATGGTCAGCATCCGCAGGTCTGACTTCTAGGTCACGAGCTGGAACATCTGACCCTTTTCAACCTGTTCTATGACACTTCTTTCTTCCCTGGTGACTCTAGCCCAAATTGCGATCTCCTTCCAAATTCCTCCTACACAGATGACTCAAGCTCCTTCAATTAATTTAGAACTTAATCAAGAATAGCTTCTGTGAGACTCCATGTTCTCTAATTAGATTGAAGCTCTGTAAGAGGCATTGATTGCCCTATAATAGAAAGGTTACTAATTTTGGAGTAAGGGAACCCAGGTTCAAATACCAGCTATGCACAGGCAGTAAATATACCACTGGTGTGAGCAGGCCAGTTACTTCTGGGCCTCACTTCTGTCAAAATAAAAGAATCAGACTAAATCATCTCTGAAGACCCTTCTAATTCTAAGTCCCATGAGCCTACAAATGAGAGGGATACTTCTCAAGAGATAGTGTGATGTAATAAGAAAAATATCTCAAGGCAAAGGACCTAGGTTCCAGTCCTGACTATGCTAAATAGCTGTATGACTTTGGGCAAGTCACTTACCCAGCCTGGGTCTCAAGTTCTTCCTCTGAAAAGTGAAGAGTTTGGTCTAAATCAAGGGGTCTTAACCTGCAGTCTACGGACTTTTTTAAAAAAATTTTATTTTAATATAGCTATATTTCAGTATAACTGGTTTGCTTTGTAATATATGTATTTTATTTTATGCATTTAAAGGCATTTAGCTTCACCCAACTATCAAAGGGGTTTATGACATAAAATAAGGTTAAGAAGCCCAAGACTGGATGATCTCTAAGGCCTTTTCCTATGCTAAATTGTGTGAACAGGGATTGTTTTATGCTTTGCCTACATCCCCCAAAGTACCTGGTACAGAGAAAGATATGCAGTAGTAGGTGCTTAATACAGACATGTCAATTGACTAATTTAGAAAGAGCTAGCTGAATTCATTCTTTTGACAAGCATTTATCAAGGACCTACCAAGCACAGTGCTGTTCTCCTAGTTCTGTCCCTTTATGTGTTTGAGAATCCCTGAGTGTCTCTGAATGTTATTCTCAGGAATTGGGCTAGACAGCTTGACCTCTCTTACCCAGGATGATCTTGGAGTTATCACTGGGGGCATAAGGACCAGCCTGCAGATGAGACCAGGTGGTAAGAAGCTGCTGGGGAAGACGCATCAGCTGATTGCTGGAGAGGTCCAGGAAAGTGAGGTTCCTTACATAGCGGGCAGCCTCTGCGGACACAGCTGAGAGGCGGTTCCCATGCAGATCAAGCAGCCTTAGCTGTGGGGTATCCCCAAGAGCTCCCCAGGGGAAGGATACCAAGTGATTCCCAGGGAGGCGCAACTCTTGAAGCCTCCGCAGGCCCCGCAGCATGACAGAACTGAAACTGGTCATGGAATTATAGGGCAGCCACAGGTACTCCAGGCAAGTGAGCTGGTGGAGGGCATCCCCTGGCACTCTCCGGATGGACGTCTTCTCTATTCGGAGCTTGGAGGTGTCCAATGGGATCATCATGGGAGGGAGGGTCATCTCGGGGTCATTGCACACGACCACCCTGGGTCAGACATAAAACAGAAAAAGGACAAAATACTAAGATTTAGTGATGATTTCATGTCATCCTAGTTTCATATGCCATTGCCACTGGCTTCCAATGGCACAGCCAATACATTGTGCCAAGATTCATTTATTTTTCTCATAAAGAGTCTGTACAAAAGGTGTAAATAGTCTCAAACAGTCAATAAATTCCACAAATATTTATAAAGCACTTACCATTTGGTAAGCACCATGTAGGATTCAAAGAAAACAGTAAAGACCCTTCCCTCAAGGGGTAAATAGTCCCTCTAGAGTTAACAGAACCACAGAATCTGAGATAGGAAGGACATCTAAGGCCATCTATCTAGTCCAAATCTTACCTGTATAAGAATCCCTTCTCCAGCAACCTTCAACATCTTAACTTTATGATCTCCAGAGAAGGGGAAGTCACCATCTCCCAAGGGAGACCATTCTACTTTTGGACAGCTCCAAATGTTGGAAGTTCTTCCTATCATTAATCATAGGTGTGCCTCTCCACCATATCTGATCATTGTTTCCAGTTCAGCCCTTTGGGGTTGAACCAAATCCCTCTTCCGCACTGGAGCCTCCAAATACTTGAAGACAGTTTTTATGTCATCCTTATCTTCTCTTCTTCCACATAAACATTCCCATCTCCTTTGGCCAATCCTTTCATGGTATCCTGGTCACTCTCTTCTGGACACCATCCAGATTATCCATGCCCTCCCCAAAATATGTTGGCACAAAGCAGTTCGTGTGTAGTCTGACCTGGGCAAAGTACATCAAGACTTTCACCTCAACCCTTAAGAGCAAGATCTGGGTTGTATATAGGATATACACAGTAGATGCTTAATAAATTTTATTAAATGAAGTAAGGAATGAATATGTTCAAGATGTCTATGTGAAAGGCTGAATAATGGTTAAGATAACATTCAAAGAGCTGCCAACATGCTAAATGCCAAGTGAGTAGAACAGACAAGATGTGTTATAGGAATTCCAAAGAAAGAGAAATCACTGTGGGCTAAGGATCTTAAAGCTATCACTAGTCTCTGTGCTCTTTCTTTCTCTCTGAGGTCCTGTCCTAGCTCACAGCCATGTCACTTTTCAATCCTTTACATCTGTATAATACTCAAGATTCATTATGCCCATATAGACTTCCTCCTAGATTTTCATGTCTTGGTAGTAACCCCATGACATAAAATCATAAAATTTGACTTGGAGTAAGCAGACCTAGGTAAGGCTTTTCTGGGTCTTAATTCACTCCTCTGTAAAAAGAAGGGGTTGAACTCAGTGATTTCTGTTGACCACACTCCCTTCTCCTAGGTATACTCTCCACCCATGATATCCATGACACCTCTCTCTCTTGGCTCTCTTTCCATCTGTCTGACCACTCTTTCTTAGTCTCCTTGGATGGATCATCATTCTTCTCTCATCCACTAAGTGGGAGTGTCCCCCAAGTTTCTGTCCTGTGTTCCTTTCTCTACCTTCTCTCCCTCGACCATCTTATCATCTACAATGGATTTAATCATCATCTCTATGCAAATGACTCCTAGATCAATATATTCAGCTCTAAACTCTTTTTTCAACTCCAATCTCTCATTACCAATAGCCTCCCGAACATCTCTACCTAGATGCCCCTTAGTCGAACTCAGTATCTTTAAACTAATATTCCTAAAGCTAGGATCTGGCCATGTAACTCCCCTACTCAAAAATTATCTCTAGGTTATTCAAAACCCCATGTAAGCTGTCACTCACCTTCCTTTCCAGTCTTACTTTAAGTACCCTCAGGGGTGTGCTAGTAAATGTCTCTAACAACCAGCTCTTTGTAGGGAGGGGATAATATTCCCATGACACACTTTTAAGTTTAATCTTAATTAACATTTCCTCCACCATCTTCTTAAGTCTAGAAATCAATAAAACAAAAAACCAAACCATGATGTGTAGCATTTGCCAATTTCTAAGATATAGATGCTCACACTGAAAGTGTAATGATCATTTCTTGGAATCAGTTTGAGCTGGCTCCAGCACACCAATCCCTTTTATGTAGTCTCAGTTCCAATCAAATTGGCCTGTTAACTATTCTCCATGTACAACATCTTCTCCATCTTCTCCATGAGCACCTTTGCACAAAGTAGTTCCCTTCTGTCTAAAATGTTCTTTTTCCTTACTTCTCCCTCTCAGAATCCCATTTCCTTCAAAGCCTTTCCTGATATCATTAGCTATGAGTCTCTCTCTCTGAAACCATTTTCTACATACTTTGTGTTTACTTATCTGTGTCCAGATTGTAACTTCCCTACCACCCAGTAAACTACAAGCTCCTTGAGGACAAGGACTGTTTCATTTTTGTCTGTGTATTCTGTCTTCAGCATAGTGCCTTGCACGTAGTAGGTACTAAACATATGTTGGTTGGATTGAATTGCATTGAATTGAATCTGAGGAATTTTCCACATAGGAAATTCTGTAATCCTAAAATTCCATGAAGGAAATATTTCCCAGTCACACTCTCTTAAACACCAAATGATAGTGGGAAAAACATTAGAATCAGAGTCAGATTCAGTCCCAGCTCCTTCACCTCACTAATTATGTGACTGTGAGTAAATTACTTAGTAGCTTTCAGCCTCATTTCACTTATCTGTAAAATAAGAATTAAAAAATATTTGACATGGCTAGGACAGTTTAAGTGTTCTATGTAAATATGAATGATAAAGAGCAGCAGCTTCTTGGTCTTCTGAGGGCTCACACTTGTTCATTCTGACTAACCCTATGCAACAAATGAAATCAAAGGTTTCTTGTAAACACCCGGCTGAGTGCTTTTGCCTAGCCTTCTCCAGGCCATGTTGAGAAGACTCTCAACATCACAGCTACATTTTCCCTCCCTTCCTTTATTTTCCCTCCCTGGTAATTTCCAAGACTTTGAGGAGAGAGGATAATAGGGTTTCCTAGTCTTTCCAATAATTGCCTTAAAGCAAATTAGTTCCAAAGGGACACATTAGGTGTATAAACAATAGGAATTGCTATCATCAGAGCAGTAACTAACAATTTTGGATCCTTAGGGCAAGCAGCACTATGTGCCCATTCAAATCATCCCTGGAACATGGACCTCTGTGAAGAAGAGAGACCCCAGGATATTGGCACTCATCCTAGGACATCAAAAAGCTGCTTCTGGGGAGGCCACTATCTGGGAAAGAATAGGACAGGGTTGGGCCAACTGATAACTTCCTAATTGAGATAATAACCTTGCTAATTTGCTAACTAGTTTCTAGGCTAGTGAGGGAACAAAAGTACCATCAAACTGTAAATGAAGCATATTTTTAAAATTGCACAATCTTTTTTATTTAAATTGTTAGGCCATATTTTTGCACCTCTAAATTTCTGCACCCTGGGAGAAAGTACCAGGTGCCCCGATGGAATTATATCTCTAGGTTTCATAAACTCTTCCAGGAAGTTGCATTAAAGTAAAAGCTGTTACTCTGCCTTAATAAAGAAACTTCTCTCCCCTTGGGAACTTCCAGGGAGGGGAGGGAAGAACTACTCTGATTCTCTGCTGCAATCAATAAAGAATACCAAAGCATTTCTTATTTGCGATGTTCTAGCAAACATTTAGTCAAAAAGAAATGATTGCAGTTTAGTTTCATAGTGAAATGAGGGTATTAGCAAAATTGAGGCTGAGAAACAGAATGGTCCAAAAATGGAACAGGCTGCCTCCTGAAAGAGTGAGCTCGCAATCACTGGAAGCATTTAAGTAGAAGCTAGCTGGCCATCTGTTCAGAAAGCTACTGTACAGGAGATTACTTCGTGGACTGAATGGGTGAGAGACAGGAGAGATCACCTCAAATATACCTCCTGAATCTCAGCATCTAAGATTTCATTTGCTCCCTTTGCTTGAGGTGTTGACACGTGACAGACACTTATACTAAATACCATCTCAGGTTTCCAGACCATGTGAAATGTTCCTCCTAGGAGATTTCTCCCTGACTGCTTCAACTGTTCTCTCCAGAGACTGTATTTGTGGGACTGGTTGTGTGGAAATATGGAGAATTTTCCATGCAACCCAGGATGGCAGCTCTTCCATAAGCTAAGAATGCCTAGGGTGGGGAGGAAGGGGAAGGAGGGACTGTTACGCTAGGAAAGAGGAGGAAAAGATCCAGATGCTTTGCTATAGCCTAACCAGGGTCGCACTCTTGTTCAGGTCCAGGGTTCCCTTATAGCCTTGCTAACACAGATGGGAAAGGGAGGAAACAAGCATTCCTACTATATGCCAGGCACTGCGCTAAGTGCTTTACAAATAGTATCTCATTTGATCATCATGAAATTTGATTATCATGAAAGGCTTCCTAGACGTTAGGGTCTCCAATATGAAATCAAAGACTACAGGATATAGAGCTGTAAGGGACCTTAGAGATTTATCAGTCTAACCCCTCCATTTTATGAATGAGGCGCCTGAGACCCAAAGAGGTCACGCAATCTGCCCAAGGTCAAATGGGTGTGAAACAGCCTAAACTTGAACCACTTTAAATAACAGCCAAGAAAGGAGGTGTCCCTCTATTCTGTCCCTTCCCAGACACAGGGCCCCCATTGTGAGAACAGAAGGCAAGTTAGGTATTCGGGCAGTGCCTGAGTGTTCCACTTACCTGTTTTTGGTGCCATCGCTGAGGCTGTGTAGGCTACAGCTACATTGGGAGGGACAGGAGCCAAGCGCATGGGGAAGACCCCTGAGGGCCAGGCACCAGAGTACTCCCATGGCCACCCACATGGCTCCAGCCTCCCAGATTCAGGCCCGGGACAGAGGGGTCCCTAATGGATCTTCCCCAGGGTCGGTTCCATCCCTTGAGCTCACAGTCCTTTCGGCCCAGTTGACGCAGTTTCCCTTCCCCCTCCCTCTTCTCCGGCTGATGCCATCGGATAAAAGGATAGGCTGCGGATTAAGGAGAGGGACTGGAGCTATGTTCACGTGGGTGCTTATTGCTTCCTGGAATATCCCAAGTATGGGGGGGGGGCCCTCCTCCTAGCAAACAACTTCAAACAGAGATCCCCATAGAGATTTGAAGAACCTTAGTCTTGAGGGAGGCAAGTAGAAGGTGATGGGGACCATTGGATTCATGGGTCCCCAAGTAGGGAAACTTCATGGCATTGCAGGACTTAGATCTGGAAGGTACTTTTGAGATCATCCAATCCAACCCTTTCATTTTGCAAAATAATCATTCTGAGGCTTAGAAGGAGAAATGATTTGCCCACAAAAATGCAGGAGTGCCTTCCAGGGGTGGAAACCTATACAAGTGCACAGAGGCTGCAGGCCAAGTTCAGGCAACAGCTACCAGTCCAGTTTGGCTGAAGCATAGATGAAAAGAAATACTCTTAGATAAGGTGGGAATCAGGTTGGAGCCACATGGTAGATCAAACCAAGAAGTTTACATTTTATCCTGGAGGCAACAGGGAATCACTAAAAGTTTTTGAATAGGGCAGTGACATTTCATCGTTTGATTCAACGAAAAAAATTTCATTAAGTATCTAGTAGATACAGGGTTTTGTACTATGTACTAGGGATACTAAAAAAAAAAAAAAAACATTTTTAAACGAGATGTAACCTGGGTTTCCTGCCAATCCTGGAACATTTTGGCTAAAATTCTCCTAAGTGGTTGAGAGAATGTTGAAGCAACATTATAGTGAGGGGTGGAATTAACATGAGAGTTTTGAAGAGAAAAGACATTCTGAGAAATAGAGAGAAAGACAGAAAGGCAGACAGACACATATATGGTTCTAGACTCTCTTTAGAACTGACTTCAGGGAGGTGAAAGAGAAAAACTGTCTTTCAAACACATAGAGGAAACCAAGTCTTCAATATGTGCCTGATTTCTATATTGTCTCCCTAGAGATTTTGGGAAATTTCCCTTTGGGTGAGGTTGGGGCTTCCGTTGAAAGAATAAAGAAAATCTCTCCTCTCCAAAGCCCATACCAACTCTTCCCCTTGCAGTCATACAGGGAGACTTCAGTATTCTTTCCAGCAACCAGGAGAATTTCATGCAAAATGCTCTAGGCTTGACTGGAAATCCAAGTTTCAGACACCTTCTCTGCCCTCAAGAACTTATAATTTGTACATCAAGAAACATTTAATAAGCACTTAATATGTACAAGGCACTGTGTGAGGTGCAGGGAATACAAGGATGACACCTACACACAATCTTAGTCCTCGAATAGCTCACTCTCCAGTAGGGATCCCTCTTTGCAAGAAGTAAGGAAAGGAACTCTTAGTCCAATGCTTGTCAGAGCCCTGGCTCTTCATCCAGCCAACTCTAGGTACCATCTTTGCTTTAGAGGAGAAAGCCACTAAAAGAGTGACTAGTTTCCTATATTACATAGCTGTTATGGGCTGTCCTCCTTGAGAACAGGAACTGTTTTTTGCCTTTCTTTGTATCCCCAGGACTTAGTATAGTTCCTGGCACATGGTAGGTTCTTAATAAATGCTTGCTGACTTGACTTCTTGGGTTGATCTTCCTGATAACACCAGTGCCAGCCCTCCATAGGGTCTCTCCACTTACTGATTGCCACAATACCTAGAACATCTAGAGAAAGTGTCTTACGGCATCTACATTCCAACCATTCGCCTCGTCCTGATTGATAAAGATGGCTTCATTTAGATAGCAAATCTCTCAACCAGAATCAGTGAGATTTATACCTAGACTTCTCAACCTGGGAGAGTACAAACCTTAAAACAAGTGCACATTCCACTGAATTTACAAGTTCTCAGGAACTTT
This sequence comes from Vombatus ursinus, assembly GCF_900497805.2. Taxonomy (NCBI): domain Eukaryota; kingdom Metazoa; phylum Chordata; class Mammalia; order Diprotodontia; family Vombatidae; genus Vombatus; species Vombatus ursinus. The sequence continues at coordinate 18,148,320 of NW_020940527.1, forward strand.
CCTTCTAATAGAAGATAATGGAAATGCTTTCATATGATAAGAATGAAAGTCAAAGAAACTCACTTTATGGCCTTTGGCTTCCAAAACTGAATCTTTTGGTTTACAAAGTAAGAAAAAAGAAATGAATGAAATAGATTTGGTCAGGCACTCAGTGGGGGATTATTCAATAAGGACCTAGCTACAGAGACTAAGTGACTCTCAAGTATCTAAGGACCAGAAATATTGGTGGAAACAAAGACTGATCTTCCCCTCCCAGGCCAGATTATTTTCCCTTTTCCTAGCCCAGGGATACCTATGATGGGCCAGTGGGAACCAGAATGGCAACTCCCTCCATTGCCCCCATCTCACCCTGATCCTGGATATTCTCACCACAAGTACTTTGAATGAAGGAAGGACTGCCCACTGAGGGCCTAGATGGAGGGGTAAAAGAAGGGGTGTGGGGAGAACAGGAAAAGGGATGGGAGAGGATTTGAAAAGGGTAAGGGAGGGGACAAAGGAGTGAAAGGGGAGAGGCAGAGTGGGATCTGGACCTTCTACAAACACAACACTCAAGGCTAGAAGGAAAATGGCAGAGAAACCTCCAAATAAATTGTATTTTCTGTAAAGTGAAATGAGAGATAAAAGCGAGATCATATGCAAGGTCAGATTAGGTTCTGGAAACCACCATGGGTGTTTCCAACTCAGAGCCACTTTGGTGAATTCATTCAAAATCTGTACTAGGCAATAGCTTTATTTTACAGTTTAATCTCAATATCAAATAACTTCAATACTAAAGATTATTTCATTTTTTGTCTACTTTTCTCAAATTCCTTCTCTTCAATCTTATATTTGTCATAATATCATTCAATTTAAATTTTATATCATGGTTATATTTTTAACCCAGTTTTTTCTTTTCAGCCCTACATGCCTCTATGTTTCTTTTTTATTTTTTTTTTTCAGAGTGGAGCTTGTTTGTTTTTTTTAGTCTGGGTCTCCTTATCTCACTCAAGCTGGTAAATGCAATGACCAAATGGCCTGATCCCCTTGTTGATCTCTTTCCGTCATATAACAGCTCTCCCTGACTTAGGCAGCCTGGTGGTTCCCATTTGCAAGGGCTCCCAAATAACCCATCAGCTTTAGCTGTACTGTGACTCAAAGACCCTGAAGAGATCCCTCATTCTCAGCCTCTCTAGGAGCAGGAACAAAATGCACTATCATTCCTGGACTCTATCTTCTTCAAATAAGAATAGAGCAATTTAAGTATCTTTTTTGGTTATATTTCAATCTTCCAATATGGTCTGAAATGGTAACCAACAAATCATAGAACAAAAAGCCTCTTTTTTTAAACATTGTAATGTTTTTAAACACTTTTTTTTGCCATAATGGGTTTGGGGGAGAAATGTTTTGTTTTTTTAAGGCATTACAAACTGGGAAGACCCTCCCTCAAAAATAAAAACAAACCTTGCTGCACCAGGCAAAAACAGATCTGCAAAGACAGATCAATGAAGCATCATCTCCCCAAAGAAAGACAATCTCTCTAGAGGCCGACAAAATAATGTCGCCACTTTAGGGACAGATCAAGAAAAATGCCTCCTCTTCAGGGACTGACCAACAAGAAGCATTCCTCAAATGACCAGTTCCTAATGCTGGGCTCCAAGCTCTCTTATTCTAATAAGTGCTGCTGGTGAGTGTACCTGGGAAGTCACTTCTCTCTTGACTTCAGTCTTCTCATCAGTCAAATCAGGGATTTGGCCTAGGTCAGAGGTTCTTAACCTAGGGTCTAGAAACTTGGTTCTTAGGTTGTTGGGGGTTTTTTTCAATATTTTTTAATATTTTGGTAACTGCATTTCAAATAATTAATTTCCTTTACAATTCTACATATTTTATGCATCATTTTGAGAGTGGGTCCATTGCTATTGTTGTTTGTCCTTCATTCTCAAAGAGGACCATCAGGGAGGTGATGCCACGACTTGCAAGTGAATTAGATTTAAGTGAGGAAGGGCTGTGCAAAGTCACCAGCTTTGCCTTCTCCTCTGCAGCCATCTGGTTCCAGTGGCAAGATACATATCAGGATTACTGGACATGGCCCCAGATGCAGTGGGACCTTGGCCTTTTTTAAGTTAAGGTCTTTTCCAGCTCTCAGTTTGACTGAGACAACACCCATTCAGTGATTAAGGCTAGGTAAGAAATGAGGCAAAGAATGGCCTCTTTTACCTAGTCAAAAAAAAAATCAGTCTGGGAGGGGAAGACCCCCAGGGTTTCTGGACAAACTAGAAGCAGCTGCTATTTACACTCCCTCTGAGTCATCAGGGCCCAAACAATGACCAAGTCAGACTTGGGCTGGGACCTAGTATTGGCCAAACAATGACAACCAGAGTGATTTGGGTTTAAGGGATGGTCCTCAAGAAAGAAATCTAGTTTGTAAACCCCAAGATGTCTTGCAAGGTTTCAGTGATCAAAATTTACATTCCTTTGGGCAGAGTACCAACAAGTAAGGGTGTAATACCCTATGTGAACAGAGTGAGATGAGGGAGGGAGAGAAGGAGGGAAAGGAGGAAGGAAGGAAGGAAGGAAGGAAGGAAGGAAGGAAGGAAGGAAGG
>NW_020940527.1:18150908-18223893 GCF_900497805.2 Vombatus ursinus
AGGAAGGAAGGAAGGAAGGAAGGAAGGAAGGAAGGAAGGAAGGAAGGAAGGAAGGAAGGAAGGAAGGAAGGAAGGAAGGAAGGAAGGAAGGAAAGAGCTGCATTGCTCAATTGGAGTGGGCTAGTTGGGTTCCCAATAGGGCAGCTATTACTACTCACAGGTTGCTGTCATTTGTTCTCAAAGAGGACTATGACATCAGAAAGGTGATGCCATGACTTGCAAGTAAACTAGATTTAAGTGAGGGAGGGCTGTGCAAAGTCACTGATCTCACTCTGTCCTCCAGAGCCATCTGGGTCCAATGGCAAGATATAGATCAGGACCACTGGAGGCCAAGGTTTCCCACTGCATGGAATCCATAGGCTTCCCTAGACTGCCAAATAGGTCCAAGACACAGAGAAGAGGAAGATCAGTGAGAACTGGAGTGATGTAGAATCTCCCAGAGAAGATAGGAGCTAGGATTTAGATATGTAGAGATGAAATGGAAAAACATCCTGAATTCCTGATCACTACTGTGTGCTGGGAGGAGGGAAGCATAAGAAAATTAGAAAGGGTAAGGAACAAAAGTGGGCTGGGGAGGATTAGTTTCAATTGAGTATTTCATTAGCTACTGGCTTTTCAGCAGGCTATATCCCCAACTCACCTCCAAAAGAATGCAAAGAGTAGAATGTAAGCTTTTTCATGGCAAGCTCAGTTTTGTTTTTGTCCCTGAATTCTCAGAACCTGGCACAGTGTAGATGCTTAATAAGCTTATTAAGCTGAATTGAGTTGAATGTTTATAAATTTAGAATCAGATGTTAAAGACTAAAAGGGACATTTAAGATCATCTAATCCAATGCCCTCATTTTACAGATGAGAAAGCAGAAGCAAAAAGAAGCAATGATTTACCCAAGTTGGTAGAGCTGGAGCTAGAAACTGGGTTTCCAAACATCCAGTCCAATGCTCATGCCACACCATCTCCCCACCTCTCTTTCAGGGTAACTCATTGGGGGCATGTGAAATTGATAGAGACAACAGCTGTGTATTATTACATGACAATCATGAACTTTTTTCTACATAGTACAATTATCAAAGTACTTACAGCACTCCATAAATACTGAAGGACTTAGTATTTCAGTAATATAATACAGAAATGATCCCAGATTATTTCTAAAGTTTATTTACTTTCTGGGACCACTGAACATAATGCTATATGAGCAGCAGATTGCCCCACCCAAATTCTCAGCATGCTTACCATTCTTCCTGAGCCTCATCTTCCCCATCTGTAAAATGGGGATAATTGTCATCTTGCTCTAGTCCTCACAGGATTATTGCAAGAATCACATGAGATACAGTTTTAAAAATTAATTTAAAAAATAAGCCAGTCTGAAAAGATAAAGCATGCAAATATATAAATGATTATGTATACAAATGGATGAAGCATTATTATAAATGTAAGGTTGATCAAGCCTAGGTAGTCTTGGAAAAGAACCACAAAAATCACATTATGAAGGCCATATTTCATGAAAGACAGCATGGTGTAGGGAGATGAACACTGGCCTTCTAGTCTTTATGTGGCAATCACCATCCTCCATTGTCAGGATCATTGTCATTGTCCTCCTTAATGTATGGTATCCAGAACAGTGCACACTGTGTTATGATGATTGATTAAGAATATATATATATATATGTATATACATATACACACTCTATGAATGTGGAATGCCATATAACCTTGTACTAGATAAATCAGTCGAAGTTCACATCTAGTCTATAAGTGCAGGAAGTGATCATGGGAGCTACTCCCATGTCATGGCCAGAAGTAGCATGGTAAAAGGGATAGTGTCCCAGGCATGGCGTCGGGAAGACCAAGGATCAAATCCCATTTCCTATCTTTACTAACTGGACAATTCCAGACAAGTCACTTAATTTCTATACGTGTCAGGCAACACTTGAAGACCTATCTGCTATCATAAACAGGTTGCGATATACAACGGAGGATGGAGTTCCCATGCTGGGATTCCTCACATGCCAATGCACAAGAGTCAGTGACCAAGAGCTATAGTTGGGCAGGTTTCAATAGTGGAAGACTTCTTGGTTTGAAAGAGTACAGAAAGTAGAAGAAGGATCAGGTGTGTTCTGTTTGATCCCAGAGAACAAAACCAAGGCACAATGATTGAAAGAAGACAATTTAGGCTTGATGTCAGGAAAAACTTTCTAACAACCAGAGCTAACCAGGAGCCCTTGAAAGGTGGTGGTTGCCCCCTCCTCAGAGGTCTTCAAGAAGAGGCTGGACAACCACTTGACCATAAAGATTCCTTCTGTGTATCAGTTGGATTAGGTTGCCACTGAGATCCCTTCCAATTCTCCAATTCTGTGATTCTGGAATGACACAATCAGAAAGCTCCCATTCTGGTAACGGTCTGAAGCCTCATATAAATAAGGCAACATCTGAAACTGGGATATAGATTATGGAACTGAAGGTCCAGAGACAGAAAACTGTGGAGAGTGAAAGCAAGGTCAAAACCAGCATTCACCAAGTACAAAGGGCCAGGGAAGAGACAGGATACAAGGTCAGACTGCAAGGATTTAGTAGAATGAAGACAATAGGAGCAAAGAGTTCTCTCAATTTGCTGCAGTCAGTCATGGAGATACATGCATGTTTTAAGAGCAGCAAAGTGTCTTTCAGCTTCCTCTGGGTCCAATCCACCAGAATAGCTCCTACTGACAGCCCTCTCATTTGTTTCTTGGCAACATCTGCCTCTAGGCAGCAGACATGACCCTGACTTTCCACTAATGTTATCTCTATAAAAGACAAGTAAATCCCCAGGCCTAAAGAGATAACTCAAATTTAAAGCCCTCTTTTTTTCCTCCTCCCTTTTCAATGAGGAATAGATTCACTTTACTGTTGCACACCTCCATCCTAATTCTTTAACAACATGGTCCTTGGACACCTGTCCTTAACCCTCTGCCCAACAGGGATAAAATGAACCAGTGTTCTTCTGTCCATCCCCACGAAATAGCATATTATCAATTCAGGAAGTGTTTTCCTTCTGTTCCTTCTGCTAAAGAGATGCTTTATGCAGTGGATATGTGGGGACTCCCCAGTTTGTTTCAGGGGATGTCAGCATCCGCAGGGCACGAGAGAGGAATAATATGAACTGGTTCTTTGACAAGGAAGTTAGTCTAGTGTCCTGGGAAAAGAGAAAGAAGCCTGAGAAGTAGCAAAATTTAGTCAATCAGTGAGGCAGACTATAAGACTACATCCCATGCTCTGACCAGTGGCTTTGGGGAACCTGAAGTATTTGCCTTCAGTACTCCCCTCATGGTAGAGGGTAAGTATAGGAGGATATGAAAGTGGCACAAAATTGTGAGCAGCAGGAAAAAATGAAAGGCTTTGCTCTGATCTCCAACATAGGTATAAAAAAAAATACAATCTTTAAACTGAGAATCTCTTCACCTCTCTTGGGTCTTAGTTTCCTTATCTATAAAATGAATTAGATCAAGGGTTCTTAACCCTTTTTGTGTCATGGACCTCTTTGGCCTTCTGGTGAAGCCTATGGGCCCTTTCTCAGAGTAACATTTTTAAGGAATTGCAGGAAATGTTCAATTTCAGTTAGAGGTGAGTAAAAATAAAGATGGAACTTTTTTCTCATATAAATTCATGGATCCCTTGAATTTTATCCACAGATCCCTTGGGGGCTCATGGATTCCACATTAAAGAACCACTGAACTAGATGATTTCCAAGGTCCCTTCTAATTCTAGAATTTTATTATATTCTATGGGAAGAATCACAGAATTTCCAAATTGGGAGGTGGCAGTAGGAGCAATGACTTAACCCCTCTACTCACACAGGTCAGGCTAGTTTTTCCTTAAAAGGGACAGAGACATTCCCAGAGACTTGGAGAATCTTTAGAGAGAGACAATCACTTCCACAAGTGCCTAAGGTTTCATGGCTGGTAGACAGTGATGGATAACACTGGAAAGGAAGTGCTACTCAGCTGACTCAACTTGAAGTATCCTCAGGGCCTATCCTTAAGGAATAGCCTACTACTATGGCTAAATGCATCTTCGTGGGTTAACTGTTAGATAACTTCCAAGCCCCTCATTTTGTTTGAATATTCAGCTCAAACTACTGGGGTACTGGTCAGAGTCAGGGAAAGCCCAAAACAACTGATAGGTTTGCCGGATTGGAGCCTAAAAACTCATGAAGTAGGCAGTCCACAGGAAGATAAGCTCAAATTGACCTTCATGCTTCTGATAATGCTTTTTCATGATGCATCTAGAGATAGTGGTTCCTTGCTGTGATGCACTCCCCATACCTATGAGATGAGAGCAAACTGCTCATGGCCATTTAGAAAGTAAGGGGAAAAAAAGAAAGAAAAAATGACTATGTTTTATGTACTTCAGAAATGTATGTTGTTCAGTCATTTCAGACTCTTGGTGACCCAATTTGGAGTTTTCTTAGGAAAGAACTGGTGTGGTTTGCTATTTCCTTCTCCAGCTCATTTTACAGATGAAGGAAACAGGGTTAGATGAATTACCTAGGGTGACACAGTTAGTAAATTTCTGAAACCAAATTTGAATTCAGGAAAATGAGTCTTCCTGACTTCAGGCCCAGAACTCTATCCACTGGGCCACCTAGCTGTCCCTGTACATACCCCTTTGTTCCTGGGAAGGAAATGTTAAAGTAATAATAAAGAAAATAAATGGAGGGAATTATTGTGAGATTTAAGATTCCATGACTCCTCCCTATGAAGGGCTTAATAAAGGACCACGAAGTGGCATTATCAGGGAGGGACCTTGCTTTATGGCAACAAGAGGAAGATTAAAGAGTACAACCAGCCCCCAAAGAATAATGGAGTGATCTCTTAGGGCCTCTTACAGGGCATAGATTTTTTATTCTACCCCCACCCCACAGAGCTCTCTGGAAATGGGGAGACTCTGGAGGGTGGGCCAGAGAACACTAAATGGGTGACAGTACAGGGCAATTTTCCCTGACCTGTGATGAGTATGGGTGATGATGCAGAAAGTATCATTGTCTTTGCTGCAGCCCTGATATACTTGGTACTTCTGTTTATGATCACCTTTTTTTTTATTAGGACCTACTATGAATTGCAAAGTCTTGGCGTCACCTTCCACACACCTGAGACTCAGTCCTTCCTAGGAATCTACCAGATTTAGTCACTCTTTCAGAGAGCTATTACATTGTTTCTATTTGCTGTATTTTATCTCTTTCTCCTTTAATGCTACCTATAAAGCATTTCTTCAATACTGGACTTCAAAGTTGCCCAGGAACAGACCTAACATCATTTAAGCATTAGAAGGTCTTCTAGAAAATATTAATGACCTCACCACCAAGGGGTGGACTATAGTGAAAGTAATACCACCTTAATCTCTTCCCCATGCAAGTTGGACTAGTCTTTCCTTAAAAGATTTTGGGACATTCCTCAAGACTTTATGGCTGATGGGACTAAAACATAATGGTGAGAGCCAATTTCACTTCCTCTTCCTTACTACAAATCAGCCAAAAGGACTTGGAGGGGTATATTATCTCCAAGGTTTTGTTGGTGGATTATGATCATAATGCAGGCAAGAAAGCTTAACTCAGCTGAATCAACTAGAGGTGTTCTCAATGTTGATCACTGCTGAATAGCCTGCTAAATCTCTTTTTGTTAACTGCTGCATGACTTAGTAGTATCCAGTTTTGTTCTAATAGTGAACCTAAACGATCAGACTGAGTCTCAGCCCAAAACAGGGAAGGATCTCAAAGACCTTTTAGTCCAACCCATACTTGAATAAAAATCTTCTCCTTAACATTCCCCACACCTCTTTAGCCTAGATCCTGAGTGATGTGTTTCTTGCCTACATGATCACTTTCCACTAACCCAGAAACATGTCATGACAAACTGACCCACAACAAAAGACGCCAATTTTTCACAATTTGTGGGCATAGTTATTTAAATTACTCCAGGCTGCTTTCCCAGATATCCAGTAGAGAGAAATAGTCAAGGGAAGTCATGTACTCCCCTAGATTTAACGCATTCAGAAAGAAGGAAAAAACCATTACAATCCCAGACACCCATGAGTAGGTGATTTGAATGTGGAGGCAGCTGAATATCAGGGATGACCTCCCTTGCTCTGCCTGAACCTAGCACAGACAGTAGCATGGGTGTCACAGATCCAACTATGTCATTCCTCTAAAGTCTTCAGTGGCTTACTGTTACCTGTAGACTAAATTACAAAACCCTCAGCTTGGCATTTAAATCCCTCTATGATACAGTTCCCATATCTCTTTCCCCTCTTATTTCATGTGGGTTTCTTTCACACACTCTGTTTTAGTCCAACTCACTTGCTCTCTGTATTCCTCTATACGACATTCTACCTCGAACCTCTGTGACTTTGCACAAATCAGTCCCTGTGTCTAGAATGCACTCCCTCCTTACTGCCCTCTCTTAAAATCCCACCTTCCTGCAAAGTACAGCTAAGTGCTACCTACCTTTGCTGGCAGCCTTTCCCACTTCCCACTGTTGTTAATACTCCTCCCTCTTAAAATTACTTTATGTAATTTATACTTGCTTCTCTGTGTGTATGTTGTTTCCTCTAAATTAGGTCTACTTGCTGTAGCTGAGGACTCTCTGGGTGAGTTCCTACATTTATTTGACTGCAGAGGCCTCTCGGAATGAATGTTTACGTTGTAACTCAGTGTTCGAACTAGGGAAGAGGGAAAGGAGAAAACCTATTCCCTAGAATTAGGTGTCCCAAAGAGATGTGTTAAAGGATATGCTCTACAGCCAACCAAGTCCTCAGGACAGTTAGAATAGGGAGGAAGATGCTACAATCATCCAAATCTCTGGCCAGATTGGGGTGATGGGATAGCAGGTCCAAAGGTATCTTCACAGCTTTCCCTTTTTGTATAGGAAAAGTCCCATCTCTGGCACGTTCGAGATGGAACCCCCTTTCCAGATGAGCTAGTATTGTGGCTTGTGGGGAGCAAGGTATTATTTGCTACCCCCATTTCCAGTTCTAGGATCTTTGAGCACAGTAGCTGGTTGAGGGATAAGAAGTGTATGAAACTGGACTATTGCCCAATTACCCACAGTAGGATAATAAGAGTAATAGGAAGGATCTTATCTATGATTATAGGTGCTAAAGAGCTGTTTGGGCCCACACATATCTATGCAGTTTGGGGAAATGGCTCTTTCAGGACTGAGATCAAATCCCACCTTCTGCAGAAATCATACCCAGTCCCCTCCAACTATTAATCCCTTCCCTTTTGGATTATCTCCCTTCTCTCTGTATATATCTTGTATGAACCCACTTATTTGCACACTGGCTCCCCCGTTTGAGCGTGAGCTCTTGAGGACAGGGACTGTGAAGGGGGGTGGGGGGCATGGAAGGGGGTGTCCACCTTTCTTTGTTTCCCCAGCACTTAACACAGGGCCTAGCATAAAAGTATGCACTTAAAAAATGCTTGTCGACTAACTTACATGCCCCAGAGTGAGAAAGAATAACACTCTAAGACATAAATATATCCATATAAGTATCATACAAAGAATCATAGAAACCACACACCAGACACTCTGAAATTGATCATGGCTGTCACAATTTAAATACCTCCCAGCAGAGCAAACAGTAAGCTCTATGCGGGCAGGTGCTGTTTCATTTTTGTCTTTGCATGTGCCAACAACTTTCACATGCCTGACTTGCCATAGAAATTTGCTGAACTGAAATGAATCCTCAGACTTCCCAGGCTTCATGAACTGTCTGTCAGCAATTCCCCCTCCCCACGCCATAATTGCCTGGGGGGATGATCACTATTTCTGTGGAGTAAGTGCCTTGCAGGAACCTACCAGACTTACAGGCAAGGTCTCAGATCAGAGACAAACTATCAGCCACAGGAATGGTGCACGTGTGCGCACACATACACACACACACACACACACACACACACACACACACACACAGGAAAAGGGGGAAGAGTGACCAAAAAAAGAGGAAGCTGAGCAAGATATGTGCAGGGGTTGTGGATAGGGGTGGGAAAACATATGAATGCATTCCTCTATGGCATCCAGGTTTACATGTTGACATGAGCATATTTAGGTGGCTATATGGCATGTTTCTGCAGATGCATGCGTTACATGAGTAGGTCTGCTCAGCAGGCAGAGACCAGGTCAAAAGCTGCAGAGAGTGAACAGGTGCCCAGAACATGGCACCCAGCCAACACACCTGCAGGGTGGAGGCTTCATGCAAGGTTAATAATGGAGAGCCAGCAGTTAGACAGGTACTGGTGATCACAAGCAAATCATAAACCACAAATCCATAAAGAAAGAAGGCTTCCTGTAATACAATTAGCAGGAAATCTAAGCCTTTTATAGTCAATATTCTTCCCCACTCTCCAGGGTTAATTATGGTACACATAATAGGTCCTCAATAAAAGATTGCTGAATTGACTGAGGGGCAGGGATCATCCCCATTTTCCATGACAAATCTAAAGGACAAAGAGACTAAATGTTTTGTCCACAGTCACACAGGAATTCAGTATTTCAGATGCAATCTTATTTTTATGTACTAGAAATACAGAAATGCACACAATTTTAGTTTTGTTTTGTTTTTTTGGTATTTTAAGAATTTTCAAAATTAAATATTAAAAACATCATAAAGGAAGATGAGAACTGACCTTACTAGGGCTCTAGGACTATATGTTCCTGTCTCCCTAAAATGAGCTCTGTTTCTGAGGACCACTAGGAAGAAATGAGTATTCCCAAACAACCACACATACTCTTCCTCTCCATCCAACCTATATTATGGTCACTAGCATCTCTAGAAATTTCTTGGTCCTCACTCCATATCTGTTACCAGCCTCTGCCATTCATGGTCCTGAACACTTTCCTTTGGGATAATCTTTGCTTTAATAATTTACTTTGTGACCAATAAATTATAGCTACCTTAAACAATACAAATGCTATAAGCATTAATGTTATTTTTTTTCAGTGGGTTACAGTGTAATATGGGGCAAGATCCTTCTTATGTGACCTCAGGGTTACCTCTAACACAAACAGCCCCAGCTATGAAGAGGAAGAATGTCTCTCACTTTTTGGCCCCTTTCCTCCACCCTTAAGCCCTATCCCCGAGGTAAACGAGAATCGGATTTTCCCATCCCTATTTGTTTTTGTTGACCTTGGAGCCATCTTTTTTCCCCAAAGAGGGTACTATGGACTCTATTTCCACTACTGGATCCACAACCATCTCTGATTTTGCCTCTTCTGTTTCTGGTGTTGACCACATCTTTGGATTAATCCCTAATCTTCTCCTTGTTAGGAGAATTTCAGTGACATCTGGATCAGAGGGCAAAATCCCAAAGGTTTTGTAGTTGAAGAAGGAGACAAGCCCTAAAGAAGGAAGAAAAAGTCAGTGTAAGGTTCAGGTGGTGGGTTGTATTCAGTATTAGTTATAGATGAAATACAAGGAACTCCACAGGGCCTCTGGACTATTTTGCTGTCATGAAATTTTGTTCATTGCTCGGAATTGTGTGCCCAACCTGCAGGATCTAAAGATGAAATACTGATAATGGTCTCTGCCTGTCTGTTAGTGAATTAGCAAGTGTGACCACTTCTGTGCTTTCTCTGAGGGAAGGCGAATACCTCAGAAAATGCTCCCAGCTACCCACTCATCCACAAAGCCAGGAGGCTGATCATCCTCACAAGCCAATTTCTATAGTGGTCTCTCCCACTGAGGATAAGTGCCCAGTTCACTTCTGTGATGTCATGGACCCCAGGAGAAGGTGAAGCATCCCAGAGAAAAGGACTCACTTAGCACTGGACTTCTACACCAAAAAAAAAACAAAAAACAAAAACAAAAACAAACAAAAAAAACACAGGGAACCATACATAAAACTCACCCACTAGATAAGAGACTGAGCAAAACCCAATCCAACCCAAGGCATGGAAGCACCTCTGCTCCCTCAGCACCATCTTAACCTAATTCACCCCAGTGATGCTGTAATTATATTGGTTCTCCGGGGCACATGGCTGGTTTTGAAAATCACCATCACCAGTAGAATTTTGGAACTGCTTCTGAGTTTGTTTTTCAATCATTTTCAGTCACGCTCAACTCTTTGTGACCCCATTTGGGGTTTCCTTGGCACAGAGAATGAAGTGGTTTGCCATTTCTTTCTCCAGCTCATTTTACAGATGAAGAAACTGAGGCAAACAGGGTTAAGTGACTTGCCCAGGGTCACACAGGTAGTGTCAGAGACCAGATTTGAACTCAGGAAGATGAGTTTTCATGACTCCCAGGCTCAGCGCTCTATCCACTGTGCCACCTCGCTGCCCAGAATGTAGTAGCATATATGAAACTGATGTTTAATACGGGAAGGATATAAAATAATAACTGCTCTCTTTAGTAGAACAAAAGAGCTGTGAAGAGTGGAGACACTTGCTGCCTATACACAAACAGAGCTTTTCATTACAGAAACCATTGCACTGGCAGAATTCATGGGAAGCAAAAAAGGAGGAGGCGGGGTACAAGGGAAAGGATGCTGGATTTGTAGTCAAGGACTTGCCTTCAATCTCAGCTCTGTGGCTCAACGCCCCATGTGACCTTGGACAAGTCACTAAATCTCTGTTTGCTCTTATATAAACAAAATGGGCAGCCAAGATGGCCTCCAAAGTCTCTTCTCACTTGGAATCTAGAACTCTTTTTTTGTAAAGGATCATTTGCTAACATGAAAATAGTTTGTGATACAAAGCACTTGTGGATCACAGGGCTTTTTTCCCTGCACAGCAGGAAGACCCAGAGAGGACCATCCCTCAGGACAGTGGATTTAGCACCCCTCAGGACAGTGGATTTAGCACTAGGCATCTAGTCCAACTCTCATTTTAGAGATGAGGAAACCGAGGCCCATGAGGTCACATAGGTGCCAGTGGTCGAGCTGGGATTCTCTACCTCTAAATGCAGTAATCTCCCAAGCTGCCTCCTGTCTCTGGGCTCTATCTTTCCCTTCCTCTTCCTTTGCCACTACACGGTGTAGGTCTAACTCACCAACCACTACATAAAAGAAGCTACCCCACCAGTTGAAGTAGAAAATCCACAAGTAAGATGATTCCATGTTGTAGCTAGTGTACTTTTTGACTTGCATCAGAAAAAGCACAAGGCAGATGAGCAAGCTGGCTCCTAGGAGGAAAAGCAGAGAGGATTACCTTTTGGAGCTACTGTCCTGTCCTCTCTCATACCTTCCTCCTTTCCCCTCCCCCCCACCATCCCCTACTTCTTCCAGATTGTCTGTGTCCCACACTAGGGGTTAGCCACATAGAAAAAGCCAACAGGACCAGAAGGCATAGAGGTATAGCAAGAAGCAGTGATATTGGACTTGGAGATGATCAAATCTGAGTTCCAGCGCAGCTCTCTGCAACCTACTTATGACCTTGGGTAAGTCAGCTGTCCTTTGAGGACCTCATTTACTCGGCTCTAAAGCAAGGGAAGCAATACCTGCTCTGCTTACCTCATGGTTTGTCTGCTGTAAAAGTGCTCTGTCAACTTAAAACACTTTACAAATGGAAGGGATTCTTATTATGGTGGCAGGGCAAATCTCTGGTCTAAGGAAGCACAATGATAAGTCCTCTGGCATCGTGGAGCTATGGAATGTCAGAGCTGGGAGGGACCACAGAGACTAGTGCCACTTCTTCACTTTACAATTGAGGAAATTGAGGCTCAGAGGAACTAAGTGATTTGCTCAGATAATTTACAGCATAGTTGAAACTACAGCATAGATTTCCTGACTCTTAGCCCAGTGCTTTTTCTCCTGTGTTATTATTCTTCAGGGAAACTTCCCTGCCTATCACTAGCAATGGCCCACCAGGAGCTTGAAATTTCACCACTAGAATTTCATTCTTTTGGAATGAACACTGCCCTCTTCAGGCTCCTGTTTTGCCATTCCAATGTCTCCCTGCTCTAAACCGGGGCTGGGTAACCCTTCAATGTGAATGAGTTTGTTAGAGGGATGTGGGGCCTAGAAAAGGCAGTTGTGAAAAAGAGGGGGGTAGAAAGAAGGAACTAGGTTCAAGGAAGAGCGTCAGAGGCGAACTCTGAGGACTTCACAGTTTTGCCAGAGTCTTAGCCAGCTAGCATGGGTCTGTACCTGAAGTCAAAGAGAGAATGGCTACCCCCTGGTCCAAGTGAGTACTAGGCTCTTTCCTGTCCCGGCAGGACCTGATGACCCAGGCAAGGATAATGAAAGCAGTGAAGACAGAGAGGAGAAAGAAGATCCTGGAGATCTGAAGGTAGTCTAAAGGGTGAAGCAGAAAAGCAAGAGGTCAGGCTAGGGACTAGGGACAAGACACAGGAGACAGCCCCCCACTCCCACCCCAAGGATGTTCAGGGACTAGGGAAGAGAAGTCCAAATAAGGGCAGAGGCAGGACCAACTACACTCATAACCAGAGTAGGTGGCCCCCCATTCTAATTTCAGGAACATCAGCAAAGTTTTTTAGCATTCTCCCAAATGCTCATTAATGCCAAAAAATGGAGAACAGTGCCTTCCTTTCATTCACAATGCAAGAAGAGGATAAAAGCATGAATACCTCTGGGATGGGAAACAGACTGATATAGACTCGCATTACAGCATATGGGTATGACTATAAAATAAGGAGACTGGCATTTCAGTGAGCCTGACAGAACAAGCCTGGCCCTCAACAAGAACTGACTTTGGCTGGCACAAGCTGGGCACAGCATCATCCAATTAGGCTGCCATCTTTGAAATATCTGGGGAACTAACTCTGTAATTATATAAAGGCAATTTGAATTGCCTTTAAAGTCTATGACACTGTTCGAAATCTCAGAGTCACAAATATTCAAAGCATGGATTTAATTTTTAGAAATGTCCCTAAGTCAGTAAGCACACATATTTAGGATTAGGGTTTTTGGTGAGGTGATTAAGGTAACCAAGCAGGGTAATTTCATTTTTGGTCTAAAAATTGTTTCACAGAAATTTCACCGTGGGCTAGAAACATTATCATAGTGAAGAAGTCAACCTCTAGAACACCCTTCTGTGAGCCACAGAAATCAATTAAACACTAGGTTCTAGGGATACGAAAATGAAAAACGATGCAATCTGTGCCTAGTCCTCAAGCATCATACAATCCAGTTGTAGGGAAGATGGGGGAGGGATGCAGTGGGGAATAAGACACACAAATAAAACAAGTCAGAATGACACAAGTGCCTAGGAGGAGTTAAGGAAAGTGATATCTCTTTAAGGATATTTTGTCACTTGGCGGAGGGAGGGATCACTGCTAGCAGGGATATCAGGGAAGGTTTCATAGAGGAAATGAGATCTGAGTTTGACCAAGCCAAGATGTCAGAATAGGAATGTGTGGGGTACAGAGACCCTTACCAATGAATCGGAGACTCAGAGATATTAGCAAAAAGAATAGTTCATTTATTGGCTTTCTCATGAGAAAGGACACACCCAGCATCGCTCAAGATGGCTCCAGCCAGGGTGTGCAAGGGAATGAAGCTCAAAGCCAGTTTACGTAGACCCTAATGCGGAACCCCCACCCACCCACTAGCTCCTCTTCCCATTGGCTGGGCTTCAGAGCTCACAGTCTAATCGCAGAAACTTTTCCCCAGCCACAAGGTTGCAAAAAAGGCGCAAAACAAGGAACTGTTGGTTCAGAAGGAAAGTAAGATAAAAGGAGCGGAGAGCCGCCAAGTCTGGACAAACAAGATACTTTCAGGGACATCGCCTGATGTACTCTCTAATCTTGAGGAACGTTCTGTTTCTTTTAGCAAGGCAGTTTCTGGGAACTCTATGAGGAGTGTTGTCTCAGCAAGGCCAAGTCCTATCCTTCCCTGAGGCAGCTTCACTATTTCAGCATCCCACTCAATCCCTCCTATTTTTAACCTTTGAAGACCCCTCACACCATTCTTGGTAAACCTCATTTACCAAGTCCTCATCTCCCTTTGGTTCCCGACGTTCTTCTTGCTCAAGGGGAACCCATCCCTGACCTTTAAGTGTCATTAGCCTTACTCCACTCTTTCCTTTAAACCTAATCATTTTGGATATTACATCCTGGGCTACTCGGGTTATGAGCTGTATCACGCAGGGAAGACAAACGGACAACAATATGATTCCACAAAGTGCTATTAAAAGGAACCACAGAATCTGCTTCTACCAAGAACCCCCGAACCAGGACCACCAAGAAGTATTGAAAGGGGAGGTCCAGGTTTGTAGTGGTACATGTGCCAGTTTTCTAATGTTGCTAGTAATATCTTTCACTATTTTTCCGTTGTCATCAATTATCATACAACAATTTGACAAATTTAGTTTTCCACAGACACCTCCCTCTTCTGCTAAGAGGTAATCCAGTACTAATCTATGTTGCAGAACTGCTTCCCTGCTTTGGGTGGCTTAATCTGCTAACCAATCCTAAGTCTTTGTTGTCTGATTCATTATTATTTCCACTACAGCCTGTAATCTAATGAATCTGTTAAGGACATATACCGTCCTGCGCCCAAGTAGCCGGACCATAAGTCTGTATTATCCTTTCAGGGGGGCCAAGTATCACCCCACCCATTGGCGTCTCCTGTGCTGGTGATGGAGGTATCAACACTCCTACTTCTGTCCGAACTTTACTCCTAAGAAACCTCCCATCTGCCCTGATGAAAAGAAAAACTTCGATCGGACAAGCCCGATGTAACAATTCCCTGTCCAATCTGTGGGTAAATGGGTGTAGAGCTATCCCAGTTTTGCGGGGTCCCTCCATCCAAGGGGTTGGTGATTTAGCCAGTGTCTAGAACTTGACCGATTCCAGGTCCAAGGGGTGATGCGTTGTGGTCTCCAACAGAGGTTGGCACACAGCCTGAGCAGTCATCTGGAAATGGAGAGCAGTAAGCCTACAGGAGACAAATCTGGCAAGGAGATTAAACAGAAAAGGGCCAAAAAGAAGTAAAAGGAATATACTAAGGTTTTCATGGATGTCTCACATCCAGGTGACTTTCTCTAGTCCTATTGAGCTCCACCTATCAAGAGTCATTAATTTCTGATTATCCAGGACCACGTTTGCCAGGGAATCCAGAGGTTGCTGAATGTCCTGGAGACTATAAGCTGTATTCTTTGCCAATTGGTGGATGATCCATTGTGCTCATGTCTTTTACTGACCACTTGCTCTGATCAGAGAAACCTACTATAAAAGAAAAAGGCAGGGACATGTGTTCAAACATGCTCTGTTTGAATTCAGTTAAGAGTCACAGTTCTCCAATCATGCAGTATCAATTCCACATCATAGCCAGACTCAGGAATAGTCAGGTGGGAAATGTTCCTTCTCAAAGGAACATAATGGGGAAACTGAGCCAGGAGGATCCCATCCTAGATTGAGACTAAGATTGTCCTCACAGTTTTTTTTCCCAAATGCAGACCTTCACCTGTTAACAATATAGGATCACATTCCCTCTGAGTAGCTTGTGGCATTTGTCTCAGACACCGATTTAATGCAGACAACCATACCCAAATTCAAACTCAAAACAAAATTAGCTATAGTCCCAAGAGCCTGTCACCTCAAACATCAAGTTTTACTAATCACAGCTTAAAGCCGGATTCAGTTAATTTTACTCTCATGGAGTTGCAATGAGCAATAAAGATTTACCGGGACTCACATACATAAGAGATTTCACTTTACATCCTTCCTTGTCCTGGTGTAAAAGCCAATTATTAGAAATCATTTCTATCTATTGTACATAACCTTGCAACTTCTCAGCAAGCCAAGTTCATTGTTTAGGAACTCCATAACCCAAACAAGTTCTTTTCTCAAGGCAGATGACCTCGCCCACACAGATGTTTTCCAGGGACTTTGGCAAGTTTACAAAATAAGAGGAATTGCCTTGTACCCCAGGGAGGGGCTGATCCTGGTGCCCCTGCCTGATGACCCCCATATCCCAAGATGGACTGTTTTGAATAGGCAGATGCAATCTGGATAAGGCTTTTACCCAAACCCCTCCTTTTCACACACAGTAATCAATTAACAATTCTAGGTTTTAACATTAAAACAGTAACTTCAAATAACTTAGTTAACAATCTTATAACTTTCATAAGTGATAGTCAAATTGTTTCAGCTATAACCCCTTCATTAATTATAGGTAAAGGTGGAAATACCTGATTTTCTAAATGGTAAGCTTATAAGACAGGGTTAGCAGGGCTGACAAAGTAATATAACTGGTTTTACACAATTTTTCCACTGTCCTTTAGTTTCCTTCAGTTCACATTTTAATAACATCCAAATTATGAAAAGCTGTTTGACATAACTGATACAAAAGTTTTCCAATTTGAAACACTACTAGGTGTTTAAAACTTGAAACAAACACATTACCAATCAGGTGACTCTAATTCTGTTGAATGCATTTCCAAATTTCCTTACATAGAAAATCGGGCATCTCTTCACTATTGGCATTGTATACTGGTCACATCTAATTAAGGGAACTAATAATAATAATTAACATTTATAGTGTCTGCCCTCTGCCAGACATTGTGCTAGGCACCTTCCAATCATGTGAGATAAACTGAGATAACTTGCTTAATGTCACCCAGTTAACAAATTTCAGATCCATTCATTTTCCCAATTTCATTTGAACATCAATTGTACTTCCATATTATCACATATAGAAATCATCGCTCTTATTACTCTTAGCACCTTCAACAACTACATTAAATAATAGTGCCACTTCTAACATATGCCATAAGCATTCTGCAGTCATCATTCTTCCTTTTTTTTCCATAATAACCATTATTTTTATTTTCTTTATAGAACAGTAAATTTAAATCCAATCAGATCCTAATTTATAATCGCTAATGATAAACATTTAAAAAACATTTGTTTTAAATCCAATACTCTTGCCCCCTTAAAAGGAAATATTTTCCACAAATTTATATATCCCCTTAAAAAGATATGTGTAAATAATTCCTGCTCTAAACAGTTATCTTCCTTTTTCTTTCCTATTTTCTTAAGGGAGCAAAGAAAAAAGTCCCCAGTCCTTTTTAGCAGCTTATCAGATAGAGCCACCTTCCTGAGAATCTCAGGCTTCAGCAATTTGAATCAATGTTAACTGGATGTCATCAATTTTCTCCCCTTAGGCAGAAAGCCTCTAGAGTTTCAATAAGTAATTGAACAGCCCAGTTTATGTAACAATCTCCAATCACAATGAGCTGCAAAATTTTCATTTTCAATTCTTCTACCCAAAGCAGAGTCAAACTTCCTCACATTTTTAAAACCCCCTGAAGTCACCCAGAACCAATATCCAAGGGTGGCTTATCTCAAAACACCCTTCCCCCACCAAAATTACGCTCACCAAGGCTGGGGCAGCTTTGAACTCTGAAGGGACATAAGAATTGCAAATCCAGAGAAAGGCACTCTCCCCCCCTTTCCCCAAATAATGTTAAACACTTTGCCCCTATACCAGATACATTGGTGGAAGGGATAAGTCCTTATCAGTAAAGTCTGCTTGCTGCGCCTTCCACTAACTTCTGAGATTCTCTCTGCCTTTTCCATTCTAATCTCAATCTCCCCCAGAAAGTCAGAGATAGAAGCTCTTTACCACTGTTACTTTTCCAATCTCAGACCTCAAAAATTACCCCAAAATTTTTCTGGCAGACACAAAACATCAACAAACAGATAGACAGACAATGTGCAAATGACTCTTAATTCTAACTGTGACCGGTCAAAATAAACTCATTTTGCCCCACGGTCCCCTTTGAATGGATTCCAAGGTTTTTTGGGGGGTTTTTTTGTTTTGTTTTGTTTTGTTTTTTTACTTGACTTAAGAATATACCTGCTGCTGTCAGGGCTATAGCAACCAGAATAACTTTTTTCTTCTTGAGAGGCCTCTCTCTTATCATTTAGTGCCAAACAGTATAATAAATTCAATTCTAACTTAAGCATTAAATTAAGAGCATCACATTCCATTTAAAATATTACCAGAATGAATTAAATTACCTTTTGGTTGTGTTCCGGTACATAAAAACTTTTCTCTTTTATGTGAGGCAGGAAAGATTAAGTGCTACCTCTCTTTTTGATCTGAGGGGAAAAGGTTCCCCTTTTCTTTCTTGTCTTTCCCTCCACATTCAAAACTTGGCCAGAGTTAGACTGTAGAGAGAGTGAGCTTTTTTTTTCCAACAATTCTTCAAAAGTTTCCAACTCTATTACTCTCAAACCCTCTGTTCACACTGTTTGTGCAAATAGCTTATGCTTTTCTTTCTACCCATACTTCTCTCATTCCTACATGCTTTAACTTTCTTGCATTTCCTTCTGATGGACTTTGATTAAAGTCCCTTTAAAACTGCACATATCTTATTTTTTTCTAATCCTGATCTGATGCTTCAAGGATCCTTCTTGACTTGCCTTTTACCAATCATCCTAAATAATAAAGTATTTGTCTCTCTTTTCTCTCTCCCGTCCACCCACTCCTCTGAGGCTGCTATAATCAGGGAGGGAGAGGGGGAGAGAAAGAAAGAAAACATTTTTCCAAGCAATAAATCCAGCTGCAGCTCTTAGAAGCTACCCTTGCTGGCTGCATTTTTACACCTTACAGGGTTTCAGATTACACAGACACTCACTCACACAGACACATGACAGACAGAAACAAAGTCACGAAACAAATCCTGTTTATATTTTCTTGTCCTTTTATGTTTTGATAGTACACTCAATTACTCAATCTGTTCCCTATATTTAGGAAGTTCATCCCAATTACTAAGTCTACATCCCAAGGGACTATCAACCAGCATATCCGGTAACTTTTCCTTGCCTCCACCCCGATTTTGAATTTGTTTTCCCCATCCTCTAGGATGGCCGCTTTACCGACTCAAAGAGTCTAGGTACGCTCATAGGGCACTCCCCTCACAAGACTTCAGTTCCCTCAGACGTCTTACAGACCTCTCCGCTTAGACTCCAGGGAACCTAGTCACCCAGAGGGTTGCCATTCCAGGCTTGCAGTGCCTTATGGGCCTCCCCACTTAAGTTCCAAGCCTTCCTGGTCCGCTTACCTGGGTCTGTGCGCACAAACTTACGTGACCAAAAATTTCCTTCACTTCACATGGGTGGCCACAGTGGTCTTCTGATTACTGGTGCTGCAGAACTTTCGTTTTGCTACTCTGAGATCTCTCTTCAGGCTTTTCCCTCCTCAGGGGAGAATTCCAAACCAGCCGAGACCCAGAGGCCACCAGAAAAGTCTGGCGGGGCCCCTGCCCCCAAATTTAGGTTGGGGGGGGTCCCTGAAAAAGGGGATGCAAAATCCTGGACGATTCCCCAGAACTGTGTGGGACGTGAAGACCCTTACCAATAAATTCTGGAGACTCAGATGTAGCAAAGAGAAAGATTTATTTATTAGCTTTCTCGAGAAAGGGCACCCTCCGGCCGCCTAAAATGGCTCTGGTGGAAGAGTGCAAGGGTGTGCTCAGCAAAAAAAGATTATATAGCCCCTAACCACAACTCCTCCTCCCTAACCCCCCTCCTCTCAACTCACTGGTGCAAGCCTTGAGGGCACAATCTATTCGCGGCAATTCTACCCCAGCAACAAAGAGCAAAGACAGTTTCACAAACCTGCCTGGAGACAAGGAAAGGCAGGAAGTTTTTGCAAGAGTAAGCAGTTTTAGAAGCGGGGGGGTATTATTCCTCCCTGCTACATGCCTAAAAACACATTTGGGAAGCGGGGGGGTTCTGGTAAAGTACAGGATGTGTTGAAAAGCATGTTTCTTTACAAGGTCAACTGGCTGCAAAT
This sequence comes from Vombatus ursinus, assembly GCF_900497805.2. Lineage (NCBI taxonomy): Eukaryota > Metazoa > Chordata > Mammalia > Diprotodontia > Vombatidae > Vombatus > Vombatus ursinus. The sequence continues at coordinate 18,170,645 of NW_020940527.1, forward strand.
GTTTCAATGGAATAAGAAACAACACTTCGAGGAGGCTTCACTCCTGAGAGATTCTCAGAGATCATCTCTCACAGGAGAAACAGCATATCCTAGTTTTCCCCACAGCTGTTCCAACAACAATCTAAGAAGAATACCTCACTGAGGAGTGATTGGGAAATCAAAGGAAAAGCTACAGTGGATCATCTTAATGGTTTAAGATCATAAATTCCACCTGTAGGTATGTGACTAGAGCAAAAACTAGGAAGAGTGTTTGGGGAACAGAGGCAGGCCAAGACTCAGTACCCAGAGCTCTGAGCTAGGTCAGCAGCAGAGAAACAGCAGAGTCTCAGCCAAGGGCCCAGGCCAACAGCAGGGGGTGGGGTGGAGGTCAGGGTGTCTCCCAGAGGGGCCTGCAGAAAGGACTCAGCACCCAAAGCCTCCCCAGCATGGGGGGGGGGGTGGAGAAGGGGCAAAAGAAAACAGATATTGGACTTGGTCCCCTGCCAAGGACTGGGATGGAGGTATCACCCAGAGGGGCCAGGATTGCAGGCTCAGCCTACAGTACTCCCAGCTACACCAACAAAGTTGTCTGGAGCAAACTGCTGGAAAATAAGTTAACAAGAAAGATAAAGAACTACTGTGCTGCCAGGAATGACCAACATACAAACCCTGAAGAGGAAAATAATTCCTCTAGGAGGGAAAGGATAGAGTAGAAGGGAGAAAAAAATAGACGTCTGATCACTGAAAAACTAAAATTTAATTTTGAAAAGTAGCACCTGAATTGGACCTTAACAGAAGGAAGGCCTAAGAATGACATGCAGAGATATATAGAGGTGGCCAAGGCCTGGGAATGGTGAGGAGCCCAGCTCAGCTACAACAGAGTAGGTGAAATGGAGTAATGTAGTCAGGACACTGAATGTCAGACTCAATAGACAAGGAGAAAGTAGCACAGATTGTTGAGCGCAGCAATTATGTAATCAAAGCATTAGAGAGATTACTTTGGCAAAGACATGAAGGACAGATTGGAAAGGGGAGAGACTAGAAGCAGGGGAACCAGTCTGGAGACTGGTACAACAAATCACCCAAGACATGATAAGGACCTAAAAAGGGGGGGAGGGGTTGGCAGTGGGAGTGGAAAGAGAGAAATGTAAGAGGAATTATGAAGACAGAATTGACAGAGTTTAGCAAAAAAGATATAAGAAGATATAGGTGGTGGGGGAGGTGGTGTCTAGCACTTTGAACCTAGGCTGGAACTGCAGGTTCCCCACCCCTGGTGGAGGCCCTGGGAACAATAGAGATCCCATCAATAGAAACAGAGTAGTGAAAAGAAGGAGGTGATTTTAAAAAGAAAAATGAGTTTAGTTTGGGATAGAAGGAATTTCAGATCGTGGGATTAGAGCTGGAAGAGATTTTAGAGACCACTGAGTCCAATTCCCCCTTTTGCATATAAGGAAACTGAGTGAGATGCATGAAGGTTAAATGACTTTTCTGGGGTCACATAGCTAATGAGGGTCTGAGGCAGGATTTCAACATGCCATCCGACTCCAAATCCAGTACTCTACCCACTATGTCATCTTGCTATCTAGGAAGTCAGTGGAATGTCCAGGGGAAGATGGACCATGAGGATCTGTGAAAGGACTAATGCTCAGGAGAAATTTGGGGCTTAAGACAAAGATTTGGAGTCTTCAGCATAGAGGTGATAAACTAAATCTAGGGAAATGGATGAGAATACTCAGGGATCGAGTACAGAGTGAGAAAATGACAGGGCAGTTCATAAGAAGGGAATCAGCTTGGCAAAGAACTGGAAACTAAGAGGGTGCCATTAGCTGAAGAATGGCTGAACAAATTGTGTTGTAAGGATGTAATGGAATACTACTGTGACATAAGAAGCTGTGAAAGAGATACTTTCAGAGAAGACTGGGAAGATTTCTAAGAACTGATACAGAGTAAAATAAGCAGAATCAGAAGAATCATTTATCCAATAACAACAAACAACTTTGAAAACTTAAGAATTCTGATCAATGTGATGACTAATGATTTCAGCAAACTGATGATGAAAAAGACTACCATCTCCTGCTTAAAAAGTGACATTTAATATGTGTAATGAGACACATTTTTAGACGTGACCAATGTATTGGGGTTTTTTCTTGACTATGCATAATTTGTTATAAGGTTTTGGTTTTTCTTTTCTTTTTTTTTAAGGGAAGAATACACAGGAGAGAAACAAAACAAATACTTCTTTGTTTTTTTAAAAATAAAATTTGCATGAAAAAGAAAAAACCCTTTCCAAATCTTAGGAACAATAATAATAATAATGATGATGATAATGTAACCAACTTTCTTGGCAGACCCCAGTAAGCAAGGAGACGTATTCAGAAGCTAGCTGTGTGGGTTTCTGGGAAATAGTTTTCAAAGAGCCAGCACTGATTTCTTCACCGCCAGGAAGAAACTAAGAAAGTCTCAAGGGAAAGGTGACAAATGAAAAGGGCAGTGGGTAAAGCAGCTGCATGTTTCCAAGCAGTCAAGAAGATGGCATGGAAAGGAGATGAAATATTGACTACAATGGGATCCTAGGTCCTGGCAAGTAGAAGGCTGAGGACCTGCTTCTGCCTGGGACCCGGCAACACCACTTTCTCCACTTTTAGCAGCCAGAGTCAGGGTTGAAGTCCCTACTCTCTTACTTTCTGTTTGGTTGAACAGGTACCAACAGGAAAGTGGGTTTTTTTCCCCTTCCTTCTTGCTGCCTGAAATGGAAGAGATTTACACTAAAGTTTTTCAGTTCTTCAAAGCTATGTTTACATCTTCTGTTTTAAAAGTACCCAAACCAACTTTCTCTAGGTACAAATAAGATTGCTCTTAACTGCTTTGAGGCTTGTGTCTATCCTTAATAGCAAAAAGGGGGCTGTGAGCTAAAAATTAGAGAGCATCTTGGGGGTTTGGTCATTAATAATTTGTATAACTTCCCAAAAGACAGAATTAAACTGGACTGGAGAGGCTGTCTGCCCTTGGGCTAAAATGAGACTGAGTATCATCTGCTATCTGGTCCAAGACTGGAAGGATCACGCTTCTTCATTCATTCATTCATTATCCCTCCCCACGTACACACAGAGAAAGCTCTCTGCCAGGGTAGAGCCGAGAGCCATGACTGGGGAGTACAAGGAGATGACAGAAGAAGGAAAGGTGTGACCTGGCCCACAATGCTGACACTCCAGAGGAAAGAGGGAATGCTCCTCCCTTTTGTTTTCACCTTCAATCTCAAGACTATACCGAGGAAGACACAGAAGGCTACAAAACCATAGGATTTCAGATTTAGAGCTGACAGGGAACTCAGAGATTCAACTCCTTCATTTTACAGATGAGGAAACTAAGGCCCAAAGAGGAAACGATTTGTCTTAAGCTACACTGAGACTAAGTGGCAAAGCGAGGATGAGAAGACAGATCCTCCAACTCCAAACCCAACACTTTTTCTACCACTTCACACAGCCTTGTTTGTGGGACACACCTATTTAAAGGATAGGGGGGAAAAGTGAAGGTGTTTCCTGTCCCAGTGAAGGAGTGGTTAGGACTGGACAACCAAGGAAGGATAATGCAACAGAAGACACAAGAGGAGAAGGGATCAAGGAGGGCATGTTCAACAGCATTAAATACTACCAAGAGGTTAAGGAGGATGAGAACAGAGAAGAAAAGGAGGGAATGGCCTTTGGATTTGTCAAGTAACACCTTATAGAGAATAGAACAGCCATGATTGATGCTAGATTTGGAGAACAGAAGTGCTCCTTCCTCTACTCCTCCTCCCCACAAAAAAAGCTATGAAGTCAAAAACCTGATCAAACATTTGACCCTGTGAATGAATTCTGCTTTCGTAACAATGCTAGTGACAGCAAAGAAATCAACAGCACTTTTCCTTGGGGTGCTGACACGCATGCTTTCTTAGGTTTTAGGGATTTGAGAATGTTTCCACTGCAGACTTTGACACTGATTTTGGGCCCTACTGGAAACAGTACATCCAATTAACTGTTTCCTCAAAGCCGTGGAGGTCCCTTGAAAAATCAGAATGAATGACAAGTCTTCACTGTTTCCATTCATCCCTCAGTGCTCAACACAATCTTCCCAGAAGCTTCCTTCATCTTCAAGTCTTCCTGCCCAATGAGCGTATTCATCTAAATTTATCTCCTAAGCCACGGAGCTCCCAGTGAGATTGCTTATTTAAAAAAACCAAATCTGTGTCCTGTGTACGATAGTAGGCTCCTCATCATCACCATCTCATCTCACAAGCTCCACTTTTCTAGAAGCATTTCTTATGATACACTCTGTCAAGGCCAGGGCCTCCACCTGGCTTTAGGAAGGAACAAACAAATTGTCTCAGGATCACTGAGAAGATGATACAAAGTTAGGAATGGAATAATCGAAGGGCTGATGGGAAATAGGCAGAACTCCTTAAACAGAGGATGTGAAGGCTACTCCAAAGCAGTCTGGCTCAGAAGCCCTGAAGACACAGTCAAAAGGCAAGGTCCGGGGATATGCTGGAGCTGGCTCAGGCTTGCTCCAGGCAGCTATCGTGAAATTTTCAGTATGAGCATCTGTACCTCGGAAATAACAAACGCTACAAAATCGGGACTTGATTTATTGTTTTGTTGATATTCGAGACTTAAGGAAGTATTAATAATGCAGATTAAACTTAAAAGTCTGTCATGACTGCATTTTTTTTTCTGAGAGAACTGGTTGTTGAACATTTACCATCACACCCCTAGATCTTTCCCTGCCATCCTGGAGTCAAAGGACCTGAGTTCAAATTCTCACTACACCACTAACTAGCCATGTGCCTTGGGCAAGTCACTGAAACTCTCTAGGCCTTGCTTTTCTCCTCTATAAAATGAGAGGGGGTTGAACTGGATGACCTCTATGGCCCTGGCCCTTCCAGCTCTGCACATATGACCCATGAAATCCCTCACAACCCCTTCCCCTGCACACCCCTCCTCTTTGATTCCTAGTCCTAGAAGCCCATAAAAATTTCAGCCTGTTCTGATGAACTTCGAGTTACCTCCATTGTTGCCTTTATGGCAACAGGTGATGACTGCTGACTTCTTGACTGCCCTGGGACATTACAAACTGCTCTATGTAACCTCATGGGAACTGTCCCCCTTTCTTAACCCATCTCACCCCCATGGCCAGGCGAATGTCTGATATGTGAGGGGAAGTGGCAGGAGTTTTCCAATAACATGAACAGGTCAGAGACATGATAATCATATATTCCAACATGAGGCCATGAGGCAAAACCAGCAGAATGCACCTAGTGCTCTTACGAGCATTAAGAAAGGATTTTCCATGTAGCCATCAGAGAGTCTATTGTAGAGAGGCTAATCATAAGAAAATAGCTAAATCTGAGAAGGGTTTTAGAGAGAAGGGGGAGGAAGAGAAAGGGAAGGAAGGAAAGGGGCATTTATACAGTGACCATCATGTGTCAGGCACTATGCTGAGCACTTCTTTTTACAAATATTATCTCATTTGATCCTCTCAACAACCCTCCAAGGGAGGTGTTATTATTATCCCCATTTTATAGTTGAGTAAACTAAGGCAGTTACTCACCCAGCATCACAAAGCTAGTGTCTGAGGTTGGATTTGAACTCAGGTCTTCCTGACCCCAGACCCAGCACATTATCCACTATACCACCTAGCTTAATTAAATTGAGATCCATATGCAAAGTCTGGGCAGCACAAAAAGATATGCTGAGTAGGAACAAAGGGCAGATTTAGCATCATATATGCCAATGTCATATATAATCACAGGACTTTCAACTTTGAAAGTGTTCTTTAAGCAAGTAGAAATATATTGCAACACATCTCTGCTGTAAATAACTGGAAACAAATGTCGTGCCCATCAGCTGGGTAATGGCTGAATAAACTGTGGTCTATGAATATAATGGAATATTAATGTCTTATAAGACATAACAAATATGAGGAATTGAAAGAAACATGGAAAGACTTATATGAATGGATGCAGAGTGAAGCAAACATAACTAGAGAACAATATGCATGGCAAATCCCTACAATAAAACAGATGATAATAACACTAATATAAAGTTGAAAGCTGGATAACTATAAGGACCAATCTTGGCCCTAGAAAAAAAAATAAGGAACTACTTCCCTCCTTTTGCTAGACAGCTGAGGAACTATGGGTGTGAAATGCTGCATGTACTGTCAAATATAGCCACTATACCCCTTGGTTTTTCTTTGTGATAAGGGAGAGCTTATTAAGGGGTAGATATGTCTAAAAATGACTGTTGTAAAAAGAAAAAACACCAAAAAAAAGCTTACTCTTGAAAGCATGTCTTTGCTATGATCATACCTCCCCAGCTTCAACAAACCAGTCTCCTTACTTTACAGCTTGTAAATAGTTAATATCAGCTCTCCTACTAAGAGCAAGTGATAAGAGACTGAGGCAGAGAAAATTAGGCCCTAATTACCTAAAAGGCAGCAGGGCATATTCTAGAGGGGCAGAAAGGGCATATAGGCAAAGAGAGCATAGATTTTGAGCTTGGAAGGATCTTCAGAAGTCATTAAACCCACCCCCCCCCTTATTTTACAAATAAGAAAACTGAGGCCCAGAAAAGTTAAGGGACTTGCCCCACAAATACACAGTCAGGATTTGAACACAGGTCTTCCTGACACATCATCAATTACTCTACTCACTGCACCATGCTGCCTTCCAAGACAAATTTGGCCAATTTCACAATTTTAAGAAGAAAAACACTAAACGTTGGGGAGAAGGGTCAGGAAGACCTTAGAAGGCACAAAGAGGTCAGTAAGGGAACAAGGAGGCCTGGTGTTGTAGGGAATTCATCTGGGGTATTAGGTGAGGGGTCCAGAGACCCTGGGAAAACTCACAGGGTGCACTGGGTACGTGGCTCCAGCAGAGTTCATGTCCACACAGGGTCCAGAGTCCCGCATAGAGCTCAAGGCCATTGTCTGCCAAGAGAAACTGCACCCAGGACATCGGGGACATGCAAAGGAGCAGGATGAAAGTGAACCCACACAACCCAGCACAGAACGTTCGGATATAAAGATGGGTCTGCTTCAGGAGATGCTGCTGCTGCCATGGTGACAACAAGGCAACCCAGTGGTTTTGGGTAGGTAGAATTGGCTATGGAAGTGAACATCGTTGAGAATGATTCACCCCTCCACTCAAATAAAATCAACCCCCCCCCCACATACACACCCATAAAGACACAACTCCTAAATCCTACAGAACTAGGGCTCCTCTCAGAAACCTCTTAGACTCCAGGGTCCCAAGGCCTCCCATGAAGGTTTGTCTCTTACAGACCTCGGCCCACCCCCTTCTCCCATGGGGAGGAGAAAAATATATCTTTGGGGGGAAAAATCTTCAGAGTGACCCAACCTCTAATAGCCCCTGCCTAGTTTCAACTTCCCCTCAAAGCAAGAACCTTCCCCAAAGGGCCTTCTCACCCTCTGGTAGCAGTGATCTCCTTCAGTCTCCTGAGTGCAAGGGATGTGGAAAGTCAGGGCCTTGGGTCCCAATGGTGCTTCTGTGGCTGGCTGGCCTTCCATCACATCTTCTAACTGACACGGAACTTGTCTGGGGGCAGGGCTAAGAGCATGGGTGAAGGTTCTCTATTCCCAGGACCCCACACGCTAAGGACACTGTCATCTTTTACTAAGCTTGTACTCAAGTGTCCAAACCTCTCTCCCTATTCCTCAGTTCATGCTCACACATTTCCCACCCAAAGGTTACTATCTACTACCAGTGGTAGTCCATAAAGCTGCATCCTCCTGGTCTCCTAAGTCATTTTATAAAGGCTTCCTTAATTCCAGGAATTCTTCTCATCTCTTGCCTCAGAGGATAGAGAAATTTTTTTTAAAGCCAGTGGTACAGAGAGAGATTATTAATAAAATTCATAAAAAGTTCTGAACCTACTTGCTGATACCTTCCAAATGAGATCACGTTTGTAAAGCACTAAGCACAGTGCCTAGCACATAGCATGTGCTTAACAAAGAAAATGTTTGTTCCCTTCCTCCTCCCCCCGGTTTCAAGGCAGACTTGTTGGTGGCCCTTTCTGATCTCATTCCAAGTTGGGCTTCTTCCTGCCCCCCCCTGGTTTCAAGGCAGACTTGTTGGTGGCCCATTCTGATCTCATTCCAAGTTGGGCTTCTTCCTGCGGCTCCTCTGACTCTTACTCTCAAAGTCCACCAGAATCACCTAAACACAGGCTCTCCTCTTAGACTTGGGAGAAATAACTCATTTGGACTCAGGAGGGATGAAGTTAAAAGCCCAGTTTATCACACAATTGCAACTGCAGGGGTCCTATGGAATAGGACACACCGTACCAAAGCAAGAGTTCACTATTTATCTCTACTCCCGGCCACAAAGTCCCTCCTCTGTTTCCTCATTGGCTGAGTACTCCGGACTGTACAACTTTCCGGTATGCCTATTACACATCTACCCCTTGATATGTCTCCTCCTCCTTCTACATAACATCACATGTTCAGAAAATGGCATCTTAGCCCTGCCCAGGGTGGAGAAGTTAACGTTCATGAGCCTATGTTCATGCCCATGCTAAACAAAGCTTAACCTTTGTTCTACTTAACTGACTCCTAACAGCAAAACAAGATAAGACCAGCTCTATCCCGTTTTACTTAGTTACTTTTCTAGCTGTTTGCTCCAAATTTATGGATAAAAACACTTTCATTCTATCTCTCAGAAGGGACCTCAGAGGTCATGGAGTCCAACTTACAACTTGACAAGAATCTCTCCCACAATATACCTAAAAAGGCTTTGCTTGCAGACCTCCAATGGGGGGCACTCATTACCTCAATGCAGCCAATGCCACTTCTGGATGCTAATGATTAGAATCTGTCCCTACACCCTAATCTCCCTAGCTGGGTCCTCAGTTGCTCCTAGTGTACTTCTCTGACGTCAAATGCCCGCTCTTCAGGACCTCTGCCTAGCTTCCTATGTCGAAGGGTCCACAAGGATTTATCAAGGCTGTATTATATACCAGGCACTGTGTTAGGTACCAGGAATACAAAAAGTGAAACAATATGTACTCTCAAGGAAGGTACAGTGGGGGAGACAGTGTGTATGTATGTGTATGTGTATGTGTGTACATAATAAATATATAAGGAATAAGTACAAAATAAATAGCAGTCATCAGAAAGGAAGATAGTAGCATTTGGGGGCATTACAAAAGATTTCATAGGGGAGGTGGTACTTGGGCTGTATCTTGAAGAAAAATGAGGACTCTATGAAGCAGAAATTAGGAAGGAGTACATACTAGGAATGGGCAATTGACAGGACATGGAGTAACAGTGAGAGGGCCAGTCTAATCAAAAAGTATAGGAAGGGGAGTAACATATAACGAGGCTGGAAAGACAGGTTGGCACAAAGTTGTGAAGAGCTTGAGAAGCCCAAAATGAGGAGTTTATATTTTATCCTAGAGGCAATAGGGAGTGACTGGAGTTTATTGAGAAGAGTGACAAGGTGACAGTTGTCCTTAATGAAAATCATTTTGGTTACTTTGTGGAAAATGGATTGGAGAAGGGAGAAACTTGAGGCGGTAAGATCAATGAGGGAACTGGGGTACATGGGGTGTTCAGGAGAAATTCTGGTGTGAGTGCTTGTTGAGCCCTTCTCAGGGCTGCTCATCCACCTTTGGTGTCCACTTGATTTCTCACCCATGGCTCCAAGAAGCTGTAGCATGTAGCGGCCAAACCCTGGTAAAAACTGCTGTGAAAGACAGTTAAACCAGGTTGAGGGTAACTAACAGACCTCAAACCTGTCAGTGAGTTAGAGGATGTTTACCCCAAGCATGTGAAGATTTTCCCTGGCAAAATGGGCAGATGAGAGCATGGTCAGGCATCAAAGATGCAAAGGTCATCCACTGTATCCTGGGTCATCGCCAGTAGTCTTGACTTTTGTCCTACCACTGTATTTCAGTGGGTCAGGAAGAGAGTGAGGTTGACGACTTTGTGCAACTGTGTCTCACTTAAATCCAATTTACGTATAAGTTAAGACATCACCCATGATGTCACTGGTTTTGTTCAAAAACAAAGGACAAACAACAACAGTCTAAGTGAGAGGAGATCAAGAAACTGTGGATGACAAAAATAATAAAATTTAGTAACTGACTGGACATGTGCAAAGGAGAGTAAGGAGTCAAGCCTGGCACTTTAGTTATAAACCTAAGAGACTGGAGGGTGGAATAGGGAAGTTTGGAAGAAGAAGAGATTTTAGAGGGGAAAAAAAAATGAGTTCTGACACTTTTAATTTAAGATGTCTGTAGGACACAGAAGTTGAAATGTCTGTAGGCAGTTGGTGATGAAAGGCTGAAGCTCAGATGAGATAATGGGGCTGGATATGTAGACAGGTGCATCATCTGCAGAGAGATAATTAAACCCATGAAAGCTGATCAGATTATCAGAGAAAACAGAGAAAGAAAAGAAGAGGACTCAGAACAGAGCCCTGAGGAGCACTCACAGTTAGAGGGCATGAGACCAAATGCCTGCTTACTTGAACATATATCACTGCCAATCATTTGTCCTACTCCTGTGTGTCTTTTCTCTAGGTACTGGATATCCCCCATCTGGCTTTGCTTGCCTGCCCATCTGAGCCCCAATCATGACTGTTTCCTCCTACACAAACACCATTTAAAATCTTTTGTTGCTGAGTCATTGGCCATCCTCAAAAACAATGATAATTTGGAAATGCTTTCCTTTAGTGTGACATTTTCCCATCTGCTAACCAGCAACCAAAATAGATTTAAACAATGATGCAAATGGGGCATTGACAAAGGTTCTCACCAACATGCTGAGTTTGTCTGAGGCAAGTCAACTTTCAATGTTTATAATGACTTCATCATTAAAAACTGTTTTAAATGTCACTTTCTGTGGTTCATTAATTTTTTAACCTTGGACAAATTACCTAACTTAGTCTGTTTCATCATCTGTAAAACGATAATAGTGATCCATACCTTACAAGATTATTATGAGGATTGAGTGAGATAATAGATGCAAAATCATTCAATAAGTTATAATTATTAAAAAAGTATTAGTAGTAGCAGTCATATTCTACTAAAGTCTTATTCTAATGTCCCATTGTCAACAGGAAATCACAACTTCATGAAACATATGTGAAAAAAGCTGGGTTTATTACAAGACAAATAAACATGCAACATGGAACCCTATGCAAGTGCAAAGAGTTCACAATCCAAACAGAAGCTTGCATATTTATGAGATTACAACAAAGAAGGGAAGAGAAAGAACAATCCCCTCCCACATGGGAGTGGCATAGCAGGAGGAAAAGAGCAGTGGGGATTGGGAAAGGACTAATTCCTCCCAAAGGGGAGGAGAAATCATGAATAAGATGGCAAAAGCACATTCTTTTCCCTTGGGAACTGCTAAACTATGAAGATATGATGGCCTGCTTATCTGTAAGGGTCCCAGCTATATAGACTGATAAATTGTGTACAGATTGACTGATGCCTGTCTTGACCCTGTGTGGGGTACAGAGACCCTCACCAACGAATCGGAGACTCAGAGATGTTAGCAAAAAAGAATAGTTTGTTTACTGGCTTTCTCACAAGAAAGACACACCCAGCATTGCTCAAGATGGCTCCAGCCAGGGTGTGCAAGGGAATGCAGCTCAAAGCCAGTTTATGTAGACCCTAACGCGGAACCCCCACCCACCCACTAGCTCCTCTTCCCATTGGCTGGGCTTCAGAGCTCACAGTAATTGCGGAAACTTTTCCCCAGCCACAAGGTTTCAAAAAGGCACAAAACAAGGAACTGTTGGTTCAGAAGGAAAGTAAGATAAAAGGAGCGGAGAGCCGCCAAGTCTGGACAAACAAGATACTTTCAGGGACATTGCCTGATGTACTCTGTAATCTTGAGGAACATTCTGTTTCTTTTAGCAAGGCAGTTTCTGGGAACTCTAGGAATGTTGTCTCAGCAAGGCCAAGTCCTATCCTTCCCTGAGGCGGCTTCACTATTTCAGCATCCCACTCAACTCCCAAGGACACACGGGGAGTACAGCTTGGGATGAAACAACACATTATATTAGCTCAAAGTGGACTTCATCCTTGACACGATCAGGGCCTCTTGCATACTCTGGATCTAGTGTCTCTGGGAAATATGGCAACTCAAGAAGACAAGTTCAGGGGACCCCTTAACACCATCATGGCATAAGGCTGACCTTAGGCTCTTGAAGGCTATCCCCTCTGGCAGATAAAACCAAGTTGGAAATGCTATGGGTACAAGCCCAATGATGGACTATGTACCCATAGTGTTGAGGTTCATTCTACCAGTTTAGGGAGGTTCAGTGTCACCAATCAATCAATAAGCATGAATTATGCACTACTTCTTCTTTCTTCACTCCATTTCTACTCTCCAGAATTTTCTCCTCTCCCTAGCAGCCTTTGCATCCTGGGGATGCCTCTACCCCTGAGGCTCTTTTCTCTGACTCCTAAGTCTATGGTCAGGATCACGATTTCATGAGATGTCCAGGCCATCCATGCTCACTCTTCTCCCGACTCCACTCCTTCACTCACTAGACTTTTCACCTCCTCCCACCTTCCAGCTCCCTTTTTATGAGTTGTTTGCCCTACTAGGATTTAAAATCCTTGAATGTGGAGACTGTCTTTTTTGCTTGTAATTGTATTCCAAGTGTTCACCATGATACCTGACACATAGTATGCCCTTACTGCAGCTAGAGGGCACAATGGATAGAGCACCAGACTGAGAGTCAGGAAGCCCTGAGTTCAAATCCAGCCTCAGACACTTATTAACTACGTCACCCTAGGCAAGTCACTTAACCCTGTTTGCCTCAGTTTCCTCATCTATAAAATGAACTGGAGAAGGAAAGGGCAAACCATTTCAGTATCTATGCCAAGAAAACCCTAAATGGGGTCACAAAGAGTCGGACGCGACTAAAACAACTAACAACAACAAAATAAACTTAATAAATATCTTATTTTTTTTTATATCTCTCTCTCTACCTTGTGTCAGGCACTGTGCTAGGAGCTAGGGACATAAAAACAAATATGAGATAATCCAGGTCCTTGAGGCGCTTATATCTACTACCAGAATTTTTACAATCAGATAATGAATTCTTTTTTGACTACAGAAACTCAAGGAGTAAAGAAGATGAGATGTACATCAGCAGAAAGAATAACATAGATCTTCTGAAGTATTTCAATTATTGTACCCTCACGTATGGCCTCATGTCTATGGTTCAAAGACATAAACGTTGGCATGGAACAATTTTTCATCTGAACCAGACCTATAATACAACCTTCTTCCCAAGGTCTTGTAATAGAAGTGGATAAAAAGTGGCCCAGTTAATGCTAAAGTCATTACCCTGTGAGGCAGTATATATTACTAGTGAAGTTAACAATCAAAATGTTTATTGTTGTTGTTATTCAGTTGTTTTTTCATTCCTGTCCAATTCCTCGTGACCCCTTTTGGGGTTTTCTTGACAAAGGTACTAGAATGGTTTGCCATTTCCTTCTCCAGTTCATTTTACAGATGAGGAAACTAAGGCAAATAAAGGTAAGTGATTTGCTCAGGGTCATACAGTAGTGTTTGAGGTCAGATTTGAACTCAGAAAGCTGAGTCTTCCTGACTTCAGGTCAGGCATTCTATCCACTGCGCCACCTAGCTGCCCAATCAAAATGTCCAAGGTACCTATAAACCAAAAGCTATCAGAAACTTTAGCCAGGACCATGATAATGAAGCAAGTTCATGGCCACATGCCATATACTGAATTTCCCTGGCATCAGCTTCAGTGCAAAGGTCATGCCCATTATGTCTGATAAGGAACTAAATCTATTCCCTATGAAAGTACAGAAATAGAATCACAGATTTTCAGAGTTGGAAGGAACTATTGAAATCAACTAGGGGCATGACATGGGAGGGCAAAGGTACAATAAAGATGGGAAAAGGCCAGATTTTGTGTGGGGATCCAAAGGAGAGGGGCAAGGTGACAGCAAAAGCCATATTCTTTTCCCTTGGAAACTGCTAGACCATGAAGGTATAATGGTCTCCTTATCTACAAAATGCACAAGCCTAGAATGGACTGTCCGGTGCCTGTCTTGACTCCCAAAGACACACAGGAGTCCAGTTTGAGATGCAAACAACAAATTATGTCAGCTTGGGTGGGGTTCGTCCTTGACACATTCAGGGCTTCCTGCATGCTCTAGGTCCAACGTTTCTGGAAAATACAGCAACTCAAAAAGACAAGTTCAGGGGACCCTTTAACAGTCGTTTACAATACATACATATGTCTGTATATGTATATATATATTTGTGTATATGCATACATATATTTATATATCCTAGCATAGTGCGTGGTACATAGTAATAATGAGTCCTTATACCTCTAGGATCAAATAGAAAATGTTCTGTTTGGTATTCAAAGCCCCTCATAACCTAGCCTCCTCCTACCTTTCCAGTCTTTTTATACCTTACTCCCTGATGTGTATTCTTCAATCCAGAGACATTGGCCTCCTGATTGTTGCACAAACAAGACACTCCATCTCTCAGCTTCAGTCCAGCGCTTAGCACAGTGAATGGCACTTAGTAGGCACTTAATCAATGCTTACTGATTAATAGCTAGCATTTATATATTGTTTTAAGGTTTGCCAAGCTCTTTTCAAATATAATCTCATTTTATCTTCACAACAACCCTTGAAGGAAAGTTGAGGAAACTGAGGCACACAGAAGTTAAGTGACTTACCCAAGATCACAAAGCTAATGGGTCTGTGGCCAGATTTGAATCAGAGACTTCCTGACTCCAGGTCTAGGATTCTATTGACCTCTACACCTAGCTGCCTCTTAATTAAGTAGTTACATAATAAATGTATTTTCATACATTCATTCATTCTTCTCACTTCATATATGCCTTCCAATTCTTCTCCATATTCTTTATATCCATCATTTCTTATAGCACAGCAATATGCAACACAATTTATTTAGCCATTCTCCAATCACTAGAAATCTAATTTGTTTACAATGCTTTGCTACTATAGAAAGTATTGCATATAAGCGGTTTTATACACACACAAACACACACACATATCCCTTCTTTTTTTATTTTGATCTCCTTGGGAATCTCTGGGGTCAAACAGTTTGGACACTTTATTCACTTTCTCGGCATAATTCCATTTTTTTCCCCAGAATGGTTGGAGCAATTCAACAGCTCCACAGACAGCGTATTAATGTGCTACGACCCAAAACTAACCGCACCAGATAGTCACTTAGGGTAGGAAGGACGGGCTCCACGTACCCTAAGACCAGGCAGCCGCAGGGGCAGCCTGGCTGCCCCCACCCCGGAATGCTCTGCTCCTCACCCCACCTTCCCACATCCCAAATCCCACCTTCTTTAGGAGGCCTTTCCGGCTCCATGGAGAGGCACAGTGACTGCCGACTCTGCTCTGTTCCCTAGGTCCAAAAGCCTTCTCTTTCCTAGCTCCAAACTGCCAAGAGCCCCCCACCCGCTTTCCATAAGGAGAGCGTCTGCAGACTCTCAGTAACCCGACCCCGAGATAACCGGCTGAGGACACACCCCCTCCTCAGGCCGAGGCTGGGCAGAGGGGCGGGGCCTCCCGAGGCGCGCAGGCGCGGTCGGCCAGGCGTCATCCAATCCCGTGGCGAAGCCTGCTGGGGTAGTCGCCTGTCCGCGGAGCTCACGTGACTCTCCCCAGCTTTGGGAGGCTGGGAGGCTGGAAGGCTGTGGGGTTTCAAGCGTCTCGCAGCTGGGCAGTGTCTCCCACTGGGCACTCAGTCCGCGATGGCCCGGCCGGGGTACGTCGGGGCCCTGCTGCTGCTGCTGTCGCTTCCCCTGCTGGCGGTCAAGAAGCAGGCCCAGACGAGGGAGCAGTTGGGGGCCTACGTGTGGCCGTGGCCGCAGAAGATCTCCGTGTCCCCCAATCAGACCTTCGCCCTGACCCCCAGCAGCTTCCACTTCCAGTACTCGGCCTCCTCGGCAGTGCAGCCCGGCTGCTCGGTGCTTGACCAGGCCTTCGTCCGCTACCTTGGCATCATCTTCGGGCCGGGGCCCTGGGTCACCCCCAACCAACCAGGTGAGCCACCTCGGCCACGCTAGGAACCTCTGCCCCTCTTCCTTCTTCTGTCCCGTGCCCCCGACCCCACACGCAGGTTTCCCCCGTCCTCATCCCTGTGGCCTCCGAAGTCGTTGCCCCTTCAGCACCTCAACTTTCAAGGCCTCCCACTGGCTTCACCCCCAGTTTTATAGGTTATCTTCAGCACCTCTGACTTCATTCAGCGCCTACACTGTGCTAAGCGCTGGGGATACAAAAAGAGGTAAAAGACAGTCCCTACCCTCAAGGAGCTCTCAATCTATTTGGTTCAGCCCTGAATGACTCCAAATACCCCTCACCCAGCTTCCCCACACACATACACATAGCCATCGCAGGAAACCCTGACTGTAGTTCTTCAGACTGGTGTCGGCTAACTTCGTTCCCCTTCTGATTCAGATTCATTCTTTCCAGCTACCTTCCTCTCTTCGGGTTCGTAGCTTCTGGAATCCACCTCTACAGTTATATTTCCTGACTCTCCTGTCCCTTCCCTTTGTCCCCTGACTAGCAAAATGGACCAGAAAGACTGTAATCACCAAAACTCAGCCGCTCCCCAGGAGTGTACATTCCAGGCTGTTTTCTCCCAACTAGCAGCCAAACCATTCAACCAAAAACAATGCAGGAAACAAGTGACTTTTGGGAGATTCTTACATTAATGGTCAAGTGTCATTGTCTTCCTTACTTAAAGTTGGTCATAAGAAAATCTCAGTGGTTGCACCTATCAAGGAGTCTTAAGTGATGTTAATGATATACATGAGGGACACACCTTGTTGGAGAACTTTTAAGAGTCCAATGCTATTTTGTAATCAGCTAATAGTAAACACAAGGTCTTTTCCGCACTACCACTTAGTCTTGTTACTTCCGAATTTGTAGTTCAAGTTGGTACATGATACTAGAACCTCCATGGGACCGCTTGCTGTAGAAAAGAATTGACCATAAGACAGAGCCATCTAGGAGTATGTAGTTACCAGAGCAGTACTGAAAGAAAGTACTGAAGTACTTTACCAGAAAAATTTTCTCTGGGATGGTTTTACCCATAGCATGGAACCTGAGAACAGTGTTATGGCCAAGACACCAATGTCCTTGCAGAACATTTACAATATCCAGCCCCATGCTAGGGATTTTGGAATGGAAGACATAGCCCCTCTGTTTTGAGAAACTTAAAATCTTGTTGGGAAGAAAAGATAGGAAAATGATATTAAAATTATTACACAACAATGTATCCAAATAAATACAAAGCATTTGCAATGAAAATGCAGACTGATGTGAATTGATTTCCTAATTACTCAAACAAGAATGAGGGATCAAAATCTTGCCAAATTATTAAGTAATGGAGAAAGGGAAAGTAATTGGAGAAAAGGAATTTTGATCTGCTTTTCAAGGAAGTAATGGGCATGAAAAAGAAAGGAGTTTGAACCATGGCCAACAAATTGGTTTGGGTAGTATGGGCTACTGGTGTAGGATAATAGAGAAATAGAGAGGGAAAAGACGAAGGAACCAAGTAAGAGAAGTGAGGTGAAGGCTGGCCATAAGTGTTAGGCAGAAATTACTAATAATGATAATGGCCAATATTTACATGCTACTCTAAGGTTTGCAAAGTGCTTTACGGAGACTTTTTTTTTCTTTTAATCCTCATAACAACCCTTTGGATAGGTGCTTTACCCATTTTACAGATGAGGAAAGTGAAGGTTGGAGAGTTCAAGTATACCTGCAGCTAGTAAGTGTCTGGGGCGAGATTTGAACTCAAGTCTCTCAGACTCCAACTATCCACCATTCTATCCACCACTTTCCCTAAGTATTATGTTCATGGAAGATTATTCCAGCAACCATACACAGCATTTCTTTGAATGAGGAGGTGTCAGTTTGATAGAGAAGTTAGTAGTGTAAAGGGGAATAGAAAACTGATCTTTTCATTTAAATTCCAGAACTCTCTTAATTAACTCCTGCTGCACCTTAACAGTGGTTATACTGAATAGGTAAATTTCCAATGTTAGGAGCCTACCCAGGAGAAAAAATGCTATTTTACAACTTCTAATACTTAACTATAGGTTAAATGTGAAACAAAACTTTAGAGGTGACATCACAGAAATAAAATACACAGTTAATTTGTCTGGTGCTGATGAGAGGAATTAAAGGTGGGGGACTCAAAAGAGACTTTTTGTAATAAGGTCAAAAGAACATTAGCTTTTTGAGATGAAAAATTCAAACATTAAGAACTTACTGGATCAGCTTTAAATAAAATAGGGTCTCTACCTTTATGGAACTAACAGCTTAGTCTACACGCATTTCTCTTCCCTTTAACCTCTGTTTTAGTCCTTAGTGAAAAAACTATAGCATACAAGCAGATACATTTTGATAAGTTTTCCAGTTAGTATTGTTTGTACCATTTCAGGAAAAAAAGGCGCTAAATAAATGTTTATCTAATCTTGAGATTTGGATGGTACCTCTTCTAAATAAAACTTTTTCCCTTTTCCATAGTTTTACCAGATAACTGAAAATGGAGAAGTGCTATATTGTGTCCTGCATAGTCACATATGAAACACAAAATTAAATCAGAATCCAGCTTCTCTTAACTCTTCCTGATACTATCCATCTCTTTTATTAGATTGAGTTACTTGTTCATCAGGGAATCACAAAAACTGATTTTAATAAGAATGACCAAGACATTGAAGCAAACTGCTTCTCCAGAAAATCATAAAATCAGAATATTTTAGAGTTCAAAGGGACCTTGAAAATTATTTCCTCTAAATCCCTTATTTTACAGATGTGGAAATTACAGCCCAAAGAGACTTAAGATTTTTCCAAGGTCACAAGGTAGTAAGTACCAGGAGCAGAGATTCACATGCAGGGTCAGCACTTTTTCCAATATACTATATTGCTATGACTGTTTCCACTAATATATATTCCACTTTTGAATATAATTCCTATGTTGGTTTTCTTGTGGCCTCAGGATACAGCTATATATTTCTGCAAAAATTCAACTGAATCAGCCAAGAAAAAAAAAAATTCAACAATTTCCAAGTTAAAATACAGGTAATTAAAGTAATTGCATAGTTATCTTGATTTGTGCTGTCACATCATTAAGATATTATAATAAAAAAAAGCAACACATTATAACCAAGCATCACCCTAAGTAAAAAATAAATATAGCTGTAATGTAGGTTAGCCAATCCCCTGAAACCAGCCCACCATCTAATTTGTCCTTGTTCTTTATTCTTCAGCCTTACGAGTTTGCCACTCTTCTCAATCCCAGATGAAAGTTTCTTTCGTGAAGTGGCAATTTTTTGCAAACAGCTGTTCAGACAAAAATAAACAAAAAATACAGACATTGTAAAGCCTTCCATGTAACAAAAAAAAAGCTACTGTGGTAGGAACATTAAAGATACAAAGTGATATTTAGCACTTATACAAATAGTTCACTAAGAGGCTAGTGTTTAATTCAGCTCCCTTGTCAGTGGTACTCACGTTTAGAACAAGGAAGCATCTGATTAATGTTCTACCCAATCACTTCTAGATCACAAAGGTACCACTGGCCCTTGGCTATTCTGTTTTTGGATTCTTCAAGGTTCTCTCCTCTTGTTGGTTATATCCTCTAAGTTCTTGGAGGAGTAGAGTGATTTAGAAATTGAATGAGGCTCCCTCTCCAGTCATTTATCCTCTGCCTTCCATATGCTGTGCTTGAGTTTAGTGCCTTTCCATTGGTCTGTTCCCCGGGGAGATGGATTGTTCAGGCCCTAGCAATAGATAGGAGTTGGGAGAGGAAGGATAGTTATTTTGTTTTATTAGAGAAAGTGTCCAGATTCTGCTGAGCTATCATCTCTAGCTAGATCTTAAATTAGAGATGAAGCATTTCATGAGGAAGATAGTTGACTCATCTTCCCATTCTTCTTGTCCTTGCACTGATTCCATATGTGCTTAACTGTGGCTTGATCTATTCCATTCTATATTCTGCTGCTCCACCATCTGAATGGAACTCCACCACATTCTTCTTCACTAGCTGTGTACTAACTGAAGACCCCAAGGGGCCATATACAGATTAATTTGTCAGGTCTTTACTTTCTGTATCTCTTAGCAAGCCCAAGTGGTCTTGCCCTGCTTTGTGGAGTATGTTTCTCTGTGTTTTTCTGATCTTTGTAAGTACATTTCTCCCACTTATAATATGATTGATATGGGACTAATTATCCTCTACAACATTATTTTATTTAGGTGGTTCCACAAAAATGTGAAGAATAATAGTAACAATAATAGCTAGCATTCATTTTGCACTTTACCATTTACAGAACACCTTATTGTGTTCTTTTTTTGGTCCACATAACAACCTCAATAATGGATAATACAAATAACTCCATTTTACAGATGAACACATTAAAACCCCAAAAAGTTGGGACTTGTCTGCTTTTTTGCTTTAGAGACAGTATTGAAACACAACGCCTCTGACTTCAGATCTACTGTTCCTTCAAATTAGTGACATTAGGCTGCTCTGTTTACCTTTTTTAAATAGAGTATGGCAAACACAGACAAAATCCTTTTCCTACCATCTTCTGAGTAAAATCCTTTTGCATCAAATATCCTGTATTATTTGTTTTTTTACATCTCTTCAACTCTACCTCTGCCACTTTAAACATCCTGAGGCCAGGTATAGTCATTTTTCTTATAAAGCCCTGTGCTGCTCTAAATCTGTGAACCTCATGTGAAGAAATCCAGGAACCAGAAAAGGGAAGTATGATGGAAGGATATAAGAGAAGTTCAACAAAAGCAGAAACAGAAGTGATAAACCGTCCTAACCCCACCCCCCCAACAAAAAGAGGTGCTTAAAGAGATCGGGGAAACAAATCATAAGCCTGAAATGGAAGTGGGATGTAGTAGTGTGTGATAGAAAACTTTTGGTTATCCAAACATCCCCTAGAGTCCCCTCTCTGGCAAAAGCAGAACAACTGATATTTCATTACTTGCCTTAATGATAATTTCATCCTTCAAAAGCAGTGAAAGCACAAAGGGGAACTTCTACCGTAGACCTGATCTTACCAAGGAAAAACCAGTTGTTGGAATGGAAATGATGGAAGTCACCATTCAATTTTAGAATTCGTGATAGATAAGAGAGATTCTAAGTAGAATCTTAACACGCATCTTAGATTTGGAGGAAACAGGTTTCAGAGAGTTCAGAGAAAAGAAAGGTCAGATTCCTATGGATTAAAATTTAGCAAAGGAAATAATCCCCAAGTGATATTCCAATTTAGAGGAAATGAAATTGGCAAAATCAGAAACTATGCAGGCACAAGGAACTCATTGATGAATTTAGATTTTTTCCAGAGACACAAAAGCGAAAGAATGAATACAAAATCATGGCACATTCCTATAACCATAGCATCAGAAGCTTAGAACCCACTGAAGACTTATGAGGAAAGCTAAAGACAACAAAAAGACTTTTTAAAATCTATTTGGGGAGAAAAGAGAAGAACCAAAGAAGGGATCACTCTTGGGAGAAGTGGATGAGAAAATGAAAACAGAAGATGGAGTGGAGGCTGAGTTGAGAACAGAACAAAAAGCACTGATGAGACAGTTGAAACATTAGGTAAATAGGAAGATAGTAAAATAAGAGATTATCTAGTTGCCTTTGATTTTAATTCAAAGTCCTCATTCAGATGGACTACAGCGTCTTAGAATACAATTTGGTAGCTGATTGATAAATTTTCATCTGTGACTCAAGGGGCAAGAAAGAGAAAAAGAGGGAACGACGAGGAGAGAGAGACAATTGTTGATAGGAAGATGGAGGAGCAATCCTTCAGGGTTCCTTTCTCTTTAGCTGACTCCAGCATCTAGCCTGAAAGTTTCATGCTCCCTTTCACCACAGACGATGACTTTCTGAGCTGTGGCCTGTGTATCAGGATCTTATGTGGCCTAAGTTGGAGACATGTAGGCAGCCCACCTTGGCTGGAACTATGTTAGGATAGAACAGCACTTTGAGGCAGTGTGGTCCAGTGGGAGGAATACTAGCTCTTGAATCAGAAGGCCTAGGTTAGAATCCTATGTCACACCCTCCCTGGGCCACAGTTTCCTCATCTATAAAATGAGATTGAACCAGATGGACTCTGAGGTCCCCCCAAATTCTAGGTCCACAATCCTGTGGTCTTCCCAGATGCTGGCCAACAGTATATTTGGAGTCCTGGCATCCTGAGCTGGTCACTAGACATGGCAAAACAAAACAGATATGACCCTTGCTATAGACAAGCTTCTGTCCAGAATACACATGTGGAATAACATCATCATAACTGACATTTGTTTAAGTAGTTTAAAGTCCACAAAACACTTAATGAATAATCTGAGTATGTGTAGCGGATATACAAGTAACAAAATAAAAAGAGTAAGTTTATCTAGCTGATCGGTGAAAAAGATGCATGGTCTAAGACTAGGCCCTTTTACGGGAGGAACACGAGACCCTTACTTAACTATGTGTCCCTGGGCAAGTCTCTTAATCTTCCTGAGCCTCCGTTTCTTCCTCTATAAAAAAATGAGGGGATTAAATTAGATGGCCTCTGAGGGTCCTTCCAGTTGTGTATACTGTGTTGGTGTGGGTGAAATTCCTGAATTTCATCTCTCTTCACAGGACTGAAGCAAACAGTGAAAAGTTCGTTGGAAGTCTTTGTGGCTGTCCCTGGTTGTGACCAGTTTCCTGAAATGAACTCTGTGGAGAACTGTAAGCACAGTCCTTGGGTTGTATATCTTTCTTGTGAAAGCCTGCCAGTAAGACCAGATAGCTCAGCCCTGCCCCTAAAGGATTTCCCAGCTATTGAGCCAATTAGCTATTCCCCAGGAAGCTGTCAAGGCACCAGAGGTGCCACAGCAGGGGGGTCAGGTATACAGAGTATATCCTTACGGTCCTTAAAGGCTCATGCCACATCCTTATTGCCTTAAATGCCAAGGAACCAAAGGTAGGTGGACTTTGATGTTATGTGAGGTTTAAGCTTAGAGTCTTCCCATATAGAAGAACTGTAGCAGAGAGTTTCAGGCTCACCCAAATGGAATGTCTTCTTGTAAGTAATGGCAAAATCCACAGAATGCCTCTGAGCCTTAGCAGTGTTTTCAGTCTCTAAATTAAACAAAAAGATCTGATCTCTCTTTAACCAATGAATGGGGAGTAGTGAATTGGAGAGGTTTGGAGCAGGAAGGGTGGCATGGTAGTGCATCCTGAATCTTTCTCATCCATTATAGCACCAAGCCATTTTATATTCCATGATGAGGTTTAGCAGGAATTCCTGTCCCCAAAAAGGAAACCAAGACATTATTAAGCATCAGAACCTGTCAAAGACAACAAAGAAAATTATAGTACACACACACCCATCACCTACTCATCTGAGGTTCTCTGTGACTACTGTGGCAGATACTTAGAAGCAGTGGCTAAATATTTCTCTGGCCCATTCCTGTGAGGCCACGTTGTTTCAGTTTTCCAAATGCCATGATCCTACTTTCCCCAGCAAGAACCCCCAGAAGCCAAGCTGCTGCTCCATAGCTGCCAGAGCTAGAAGCTTCACCTTTGAAAAACAAAAATGGTTTGGGTTTATTTTCATTTGAGACTGGGATGCAAAGTTTAGTTTTTCCAAGCCTAACCTGGCAGGCTTTTTTCTTATCATTTCAGACACCCTGACCCTCAGCGATGACCATTTCATCCTGAAAGCTGATACTGTCTGGGGAGCTCTCAGAGGTAATGGTACAGGGGCTCACATGAGGATGAGAGGAAAAGGGGTTGGGTGACCTTGATTTTTCATTGATTTGTTCTAGTGGGGATTCTCTGTACCTGGCTGCTAAGTCTGGTGGTTGGAAGGATTGGAAATTAAGCCCTCTTAGGAGTAAAGCAAATAAGCCAGCTCTCCAAGGGGGACCGAATAAACTATTCACAGGTTTCTTCTCTGTGAGATGTGTCCCTCTGTATACAAAATTCAGACACCCCAGTAGCAGTTTCTCTTCTAGAAAAGCCTCTCATGAGAACAACTGAAGATTGTTTGGGTGGAGGGAGCTTAGTAATGGTAAGATAATAAAAACTAGCAGTTCCCATTTATATGAGCTAGTATGCTACGAAGTTTCCATAACACTTAAAGTTCCGCAGTGCCAGCATTGTTACCTCCTATTTATAGATTAGGAAACTGAGGTTAAGAAAGAGTAAAGGGACTCAGCTGTGGCTACGATGGTCTGTAAGCACAGAGCTAGTCTGGTGATGCTGAATCCACTGCTTTCCCAGGGTACTGGGAAATAAAGCCAGCAGCCTCCTGAGGCCTTGCCTCACACGGGCTTGGAGAAGCTGGGCCTTGTTCAACATCAGGATAGATGCAGAGGGAGAATAGTGTGGGGAGAGGTGCTATATTCCCTGTCCCTGACATGACTCCTCTTTTGAACAGCTGGGTTAGAAACAAACAATTGTTTTTTAGTTATTTTGAAAAGAAAAAGAAATATAGTGAAAAACAAAACTTTTGATATCTCTAGCATTCCAGAGTGATCTTAACTCAAATCCATTCAACATGTATTTATTTGTCACTTTCCTATTTAGATACAAGATCCTACACTGGACACTATAGGAGAGAGAGAGAAGTGAAGAACACATAGTCCCTAGTGATTACAGTCTAGTTATGTATTAAACTCTAAAGTATCCTAGGGGCTGGAGAGCTGTTAAGTTGCTGTAGGATCTAAGGCCCATTTTAATTCGAAGAAGTCCATGGTTTTAATTCCCCAAAGAGGCAGTTTTTATCTGTCTTCTTCCCCTTAGCTGCCCTCTTCTTCACTAAAAGCTCAAATCTGACAACTTGAAGAGATCCCAGACAATACAAAGCTTTCTAAGGTGGCCAGCCTTGCAGCCTAAGGAAAATAACACCAGGCCTCCCACCTCCTTAGCTGCATGTCAGGTCTCCCAAAGGAAGAGGCCCCAGGCAGAGCTAGGGCTCGTTAGAGACTTTGCCAATGTCCTGTCCACCCCACACAAACATTCAATGACACATGGTGTCTGACAAAGAAAAAATGAACAAAATGAAGAGGTCGATGTCACTTGTTTCAGTCAACTTCTCTCATTTATCTCACTATGGATCAGCTAAATATCCCCAAATACATTAGAAATGCTTGTTGGACTATCTTGTCTCCCTGAATTTTCAAGGAAAATTGAGCATTGACCTTATGAGCCTCTCTTTCCTTGCCTAAGCATCATACCCTGCAACACTGGGCACCGTTCTAGGTTGGGGCAGTTTCTTCCCTCACTTCCTCCAGCCCTCACCCTGCCCCTCTGGTTCTCCACAGGCCTGGAGACTTTTAGTCAGCTCATTTGGAGATCTGCTGAGGGTATGGTGAGTGTGTGTCCAAGTGACTGAAGGAATTACACAATGTAATGCCTTGTTTCTATCATAAGTTCTTTCTGGGTGTCAGGGGTGGTATGAGGCATTCCCAGCGAGATAGGATTTGGGAGGAAGTGCAAAGGTTGGGAATGTAGTTGGATTGTGGTGAAATGTCCTTGTTTGACAGAATGAGGTTGCCTGAGATAACTAGAATTTACCTGCTCCCTAGGGCATAATAAGTCACATCAGCTAAAAGAAAATAAAAGTAAAAGCATTCAAATAGAAATAAAAAACTAGAGAGATGTTTTGTGTGACTGCACATGTATAACCTATATCAAATTGCTTGCCTTCTCAAGGAGTGGGGAGAAGGAGGGAGAGAATTTGGAACTCAGATTTTTTTAATGTTAAAAAGTTGTTTACATGTAATTGAAAAAATAAATTTTAAATAATGTTTTTTAAAAACTAGAGGGAAAACCTATAACTTAGTGGTCAGCTTGCTTTGGTGTGGCCTTTGAGTGTAGAGTGTGGCTTTATAGTGACTGTTCCTAGAAGACAGTGCTGGGCCTAGGTTCTGGGCCCCTAGGATACATCCAAGGACAGCTTCACATGTTGGTAATTATGAGATAGTTAGCCAATAAACGTTTATTAAGCTCTTACTATATGCCAAGCACTATATTAAGTAGTGGAACAAGAAAGCACCACAGAGTAAACCAGAAAGGACCATGGGAAGGCCAGGAAGATCAGGGATATGCTCTTGTCCAAAAGGGTATATTTGGCCACCACTGGCAAAGTTCTTCTTAGCCCCCAGGTCTCTTCTTAGGGACTGTTCATAGACTTTGGGAGTGGGGAATGAGTATCATTGACACCTTCCATGTTTGTTCTGCTCAGTTCTGTGTCAAGCGGACAGAAATTGTAGACTTTCCCCGATTCCCTCACCGAGGCTTACTGTTGGACACATCTCGTCATTACTTGCCACTGCAAGCCATCCAGGAGACACTGGTATGAATTGTATTTCCCCATATTGGGATCCCAAGGAGTTAGCGTGGCAGGCTTTAAAATCCCTTCCTGAAACATTTGATTTTATGATTCTTCACTAGTCCCAGAGAGGTGACCTACTTGGAAAACTCCAGAGGAAAGGAAGGACAGAATTCAAACTTTGGTGACTACTAGGTCAATGCCCAGATCAGTGGGGAGAAGGAGTCAACATTGGGATTCCTTAATCAGTCAGAACTAAAGACTCTGGTCCTGACAATTAGAAGCATCTGCTTGACTGACCTTCGACTGTCCTGAGGTTCACCTGAAGGTCTTACTTGATCTCTCCAGGCCTCCTTCTTCTTCTTCTCCTTCTGCCTTCTCCATAACTATGCTTAGATGGAACCTCGGGAGTTCTACCTCTATTCTTTGGCTCCTGATATATATGAAGTCCTATCACACCTCACCTGGCTTTGGTGTTGGCTCTCCTCTTGGGTACAAGAACACAAAGGTGGTAGTCCCTGGTCTTTGCTTGAGTTTTCATGGCCCCACTTGGGCCAAGCTGGCTCTTTCCAAGTCTCTTTTTCATTCAGTGTTACAAAACCATAAAGTCACATGCTTTGGCCGTAAGAGAGAGAGCCAGAGAAACACACCCCAGCAAGAGGGGCAGGGAGTTGTGTCCAAAGCAAAACAGACTCAGGATGGGCATTTGAAGTACTGGGACTGAGCAGCAGGATGCTGTTTTCTAATGCTTCTCTACATCCTCAGTTATCTTGGGGTGTTTGTGTGTCTGAGTCTCAGCATTGGTAGGGTGGTAAGTTTTATATATGTTCTGCCCCCAGGATGTCATGGCATATAACAAATTCAACGTGTTCCACTGGCACATAGTCGATGATCCTTCTTTTCCATATGAGAGTATGACTTTCCCTGAGCTTAGCAGAAAGGTATGTTTTATCCTGGTCCTTCTGTACTTGTGGGTCGGGGTCACCAGGCTCCTTTGCAGGGCCCTAATTGTGGGAACAGGAGCCAAGTATTAGCCACTTGTAGCTTTGGGTAGTGGAAGAAGGACTGAACTGAACCTTCAAGTCCTCACTGTGTCTTTGGGTGACATTTCAACTTTCTCATCCTCAGTTTCCTTATTTGTTAAATGGTATGTGAAAAACACTTTGAAAAAGATCAGGAAGAGGCAGCGAGGTGATGCAGTGAATAGCATACTAGCCTTGGAGACAAGAGGACCTGAGTTCAAATCCGGCCTCAGACACATAACACTTACTAGCTGTGTGACTCTGGGCAAGTCACTTAATTCCAGTTGCCTTGCCAAAAAAAAAACTTGTAACTCATGAGACCTTTGGCAGTATTAGGGTAGTTGGAGAGGGAAAAAAAGTAGATAGATAGACAGACAGACAGACAGACAGACAGACAGATAGATAGAGGGCAGAGGGTGAGTTGTAAGATGAAGGGGTGATATCTGGAGAATAAAATTAAGAGGTGAGAGAGGATTATACTGGGAGAAGGAGAAAGGGTAGAATGGGGTAAATTATCTCACATAAAACATACAAGAAAAGGCTTTTACAATGGAGGGGAAGTGGGGGAAGGTAAAAGGGAATGAGTGAATCTTATTCTCATCAGATTTGGCTTAAGGAGGAAATAACATACACACTTAATTGTGAATGGAAATCTATCTTACCCTATAGGAAAATAGGGGGGAAGGAGATAAGAGCAGGGGGAATGATAGAGGGGAGGGCAGATTTGGGGAGGGAATAATCAGAAGCAAACACTTCTGAGGAAGAACAAGGTCAAACGAGAGAATAGAATAAACGGGGGGCAGGATAGGATGAAGGGGAAATATAGTTAGTTTTTCACAGCGTGAGTACAATGGAAGTGTTTTGCATGACTACACATGTATAACCCATATCGAGTTGCTTGCCTTCTCAATGAGGGTGGGTGGGGAGGGAGGTGGATAGGGAGGGAGGAAGGGAGAAAATTTGGAACCCAAAGTTTTAGAAACAAATGTTAAAAATTGTTTTCACATGCAACTGGGTAATAAGATATACAGGCAATGGGGTATAGAAATCTATCCTGCCCTATAGGAAAATAGAAGGGGAAGGGGATAAGAGAAGGGGGGAGATAGGAGAGAGGGCAGATTAAGGGAAGAGGTATTCAGAGCGCATGCCGTCTTGGGGTGGGGGGAGGGACGAGATGGGGAAAAAATTTGGAACTCAAAATCTTATGAAAATGAATGTTGAAAACTAAAAATAAATAAATTAAGAAGAAGATTAGGGACTGTAAGGATGTGAGGTATTGTTTTAATTGATTTTTGTCACTGATCAGTCGCTCTACCCTTGTGTCCATCTGACCCTCTTGTCTAAGTACAAAGCTTGGGAAAGATTCCTTCAGCCTGTCCAACTTCTGCTGCTCCCGCAGTTACAGTGAAGGTAGGGTGAGCCCATGTGCTGAGCCCTGGGAGTTCATCTGCCTCTAGTGAGAGTATAATAAGGGGCTGTTTATGTCTTTCAGGGATCCTACAACCCTGCCACCCACATCTATACAACTGGAGATGTAAAGGCAGTCATTGAATATGCCCGATTGCGAGGCATCAGAGTCATACCAGAGTTTGACACACCAGGGCACACTTTGTCTTGGGGAAAAGGTAAGAATGGGGAGGAGGGAAAGTCAGAAGGAAGCCAAGTATCTTCTTTTCAATTCTTGCCTTTGGCAGTGTGTTTTTAGTATATAACTCATAAGCAGAAACGTGCCACACTCCAGTTTTTCTTCTTTTCCTGATGATTTTTCCCATTTGGAAAATTGGAAGTGTAAAAGGATGTGGGATAGGGAAGAAATTTGAAATTTATTAGGTTAGAGTCAATGAATCTCTTGATGTTGCTAGTAAAGCCCCCTTAAGTTTCCTCACTCAATTCAAGCTTTGGTCCCCTGCATAATTAAAGAAGCAAAGTGCCATATGTCCTCAGAAGAGGAGTTATGGAGGGGAGACTGTATCCTAAAACTCTTTTCTAAGAGCCCAGTAGATATGAATCTCTTAGGAAGGAATAAGTATTGATTAAGCACCTACTATGTGCCAGGCACTAAGCTAAGCACTTTACAGACATCTTATTTAGAAGGCTGCAGTAAGTGAGATCAGTGCTCCATCAGTTTAAGTTCTAAAAAGGTGGAGTGTTCTGATTTCCTGTGTCAGGTAGAAATAAGCTATTACAGTACAGCCCCCAAATAATTGATCGGTAGAGCTAATCTCAGGCTAAGGCTGGTGTCTCTGTGGGACAGTGTGACTGTGTATGCATCTCTCCTGGCCTAGGTATTCCTGGATTGCTGACGCCTTGCTACTCAGGGGCCACTCCTTCTGGAAGTTATGGCCCAGTGAATCCCATCCTCAACACGACCTATGAGTTCATGACTTCATTCTTCCAAGAGATCAGCTCAGTTTTCCCAGACTTCTACCTTCACCTTGGAGGAGATGAGGTTGATTTCACCTGTTGGTATGAGCCCTCAGGTCATCCCCATCCTCCTCTTGATTTAATAAGTCAGAGTCAAGGAACAGCGGTATCTTGAGCTCTTGGCTGGGGGGAGATATTTAGAGAGGGCCTTGTGTTCCTCTCCAGTATCACTTGGAGATTGAGGGTAGGAAAGGAGGAAATAGGAGAGTTGAGATGTTGGAATTTCTTGACCACTCAGAACCAAGTTCTCCAATCCTGTTAGAGCCCATACAAAAGGAAAGGAGGATTAATAACTTCACAGCTTTTCTTCTCTTCCCACCCCTGCGGCACTTTATTCTCCCTGCCTAGACTCCTCACTTAGCCTTATATCCCTCCCCAATCCAGTACACACTTTTCACTCTAGCTTCCCTTTGCTTCAGTTCCTCTCTCCCCTCCACAAATCTCAGAGACCAGAGGGAACAATCAAAATATTAACCGAGCTTCTCCTGTGTTCTTAACTCTTTGCTGACCAAAAAGGGGGGAGGGGGACGATTTGATATTATTCTAGTTGAGATAAAAGATCTAACAGCACCAAATTGATACACCACTTGTATCACCAGATGATACAAGCCCTTGTGTATTTAAGAGCAATGAAATAGGATATAAACTATTGGCTTTAAGAGAGCAAAGAAAGGAGAGAGGTAGTTGGGCAGGCGAGCACAGTCAGTGTGGAAGAAGTCTTATGTGGGGCCTTGCAGGAAAAGTTGAATTTGGAGAGTGGTGGCACAAGGAACCCTGAAAAAAGAAGTAGACGAAGGCATGAACATAGGGTGTGCCGGGAACAACGTAAGGTTTATCGAGGAGCAGCATTGGATTCGGAGTCTGAAGGCCTGGGTCTGAATCTAAGCTCAGCTGTGTAACACTCGTGTAACTTTGGGCAAGTCACCATCTCGTTGGGCTTTAGCTGCTTCATCTGTAAAAGAGGGAGTTGGATTAGACAGTCTCCGAGGTCACTTCAGGCACTCACAACATCTGATCCTCCCTTGGGGAAGCCAGGGAAAGCTGGGAAAGCTGGCTGAAGCCGTATCGTAGAAGACCTTCAATGCCATGCTCGAAAAGGTCGACCAAAAGCATCGGGCAAGACCACGGCATAGCTCTCCTGCACTCTGCCGTCCAGGACCAGGGGCTGCCTTTTGGTTCTCTTTCAGGCTGGGGAGAGAAGTAGCAGGAAACTAGGTGACTATGCCCCATCTCCCCAGGGTTCTGGGGTCCTGGAAATACAAGAAGTAGGAGAAATTGGTTTCCTTTCTTGCAGGCGATCCAATCCGGGTATCCAGGCCTTCATGAAGGAAAAGGGCTTTGACCGCTATGAGAAACTGGAATCTTTCTACATTCAAAAGTAAGGATCGGGGTGTATTTACCTCTTCCTGAAGTTGGAGTATGGGCGCAGGGGAGAATAATCTGGGGCCCTCCTAAACCCTGGTCTTGACTTTCAAATCTCCTGTCTCCTACTATAAACTGTGTCTTCCAGGCTCCCTCTACCCTCCAGTCTTCACATGTGAAAGTGAAAAGTCTTGCCACCCTGAGCACTCCCCCACCCACTAAAACAATTCTCCCAGGCTCTGCCTACTGCCGTCTTTCCAAGCTGTTCTCTCACGTCCTCTTCCCAGCTCATTATTGGCCGAATTTTGATGGCCTACCCTGGAGCAAGGAGAGAAGGGATTTCCTAGGCGTTCCTCTTCCTCCATATGCCCAAAAGTGAAATCCCAGGTGTCCTCTGCTGGGCATCAGGGGGAGCTCCAGCCATCCCCAGAAGAACTTTGGCCTGTTCTTCACTTGTTGACGCATCAAGTTGGTTTTGTTGATTTCTTTCTTCCTCAGGCTACTGAACATTGTATCTTCCTATAAAAAGGGCTACATAGTGTGGCAGGAGGTGTTTGACAATGATGTGAAGGTAAGAGATGGAGGAGAAAGAAGGGACCAAGGGGTTTGCTGTCTTGATCCTATGGGACCTTGGACAGGTGTTAATGGGTCCATTTTTCCAGTCCTCCATGCCCCTTGCTGCTCCCAGTATCACTTGGGGCCCCAGAGGCTCTGAAGAGAGGAGGCAAAGTAGTGATGATTTTCCCCAGATGTCCTGGGTTTCATTTTTAATGGACTAAAGAGAAGACCTAGAACCCCTTCCCATGAAGGAGTCCTCCCAGCTTTATTTTCTCCTAGGATATTTCCAGAGGTGAGATCCCATTTGACCTAAACCTTGGATTTCAGAGAGGTGGGAACAGTATTTCTGCCTCCCTGTCCATCTATTCCCTCCCAACTTCAAGGACTTTCTGTCCTTACAGAGCCTCTCAGAGCTGCTGGGCTTTGGCTGTTGTATCTGGGACTAAGGTTTCCTGTGTCTTCAGAGACAACCAAGTGATGCAGTGAATAGAGCCCTGGACTTGGACTCAGGCAGACCTGAATTCAAATCCAGCCTCAGACACTTCTAGCTGTAAGAATCTGGGCAAGTCACTTAACCATTCAGCTTCAGTTTTCTCATCAGTAAAATTGGGGTGATAATAATAGCACATACATCACAGGGTTCTTGTGAATATCAAATGAGATAGCATATTTAAAGCACTATATAAATGTGAGCTACTACTACTATTGTTGTTGTTGTTATTATTATTCATATATTGTGCTCAGAATGAAGGGCTGGCTAAAGTCTCTGCTCCCTGTACCTCAGTGAGATGGCCACCGATCTCCAGGAGCATTTGGAGACACTTGGGCATTGAGCTGCTCTGTGGTGGGGGTCTCCCACCACCCACACCCTTTGGCCTATTCCCAGTAGGGTGCAATTGGCCTGGCCCTTTGGGACTTAGCTTTGCTCCTTTGACCCCCAACTGTCCTTTCTCCACACATCCCCACCAAAGTTTTGATGTGGGGTTAGAAAAATCTCCCTCTCTAGACAGAAGGAGGGACAAAAAGATGTGGTTCAGAGTCCAGTGTCTTCCTGCCTCCATCCTCCAACCCCAGGCTAGTACACCAGGGCCCCTCAGCACT
The DNA here is from genome assembly GCF_900497805.2 of Vombatus ursinus. Lineage (NCBI taxonomy): Eukaryota > Metazoa > Chordata > Mammalia > Diprotodontia > Vombatidae > Vombatus > Vombatus ursinus. The sequence continues at coordinate 18,203,483 of NW_020940527.1, forward strand.
GGGAGGAGATTAGCACAGGTAGGATGAGGAGGGGTATCACAGCTATCCCGTCTGAGGTCTGAGATTTGGAAAAGAGATGCTGTGCCCTCTCTGACATCCAGCAGCCTTTGCTGAGATATAGCAAACGTAGCCATTGGGCACCTAGGGGACGTTGGATCTTTAGAGACTCTCTACCACGATCCCTTCTTAGGGTCATGGTTTTGCAGTGAGGGGTAGAGGTAGGGACATTAAGGATGTTGAATAGGTTTTGGTTCTTTTGGGAGGGTTTGTGTTTTGGCCTGTATGAAGCTGTGAGTTCTTGTGAAAAGTGCTAGGTTCTGTCCCCTAAGTAGTAGGTAACATTACTCCCCAGCATGTCTCTTTTTTGTTTCTTGTAACTAGCTGAGCCCAGACACAGTGGTGCATGTCTGGAGAGAATTGGAAACTTTACCTTATACCAAGGAAATGCATGAAGTCACCAAGGCAGGGTACCATGTCTTGTTGTCTGCTCCCTGGTACCTGAACCACATCTCCTATGGGCAAGATTGGCAGCAAGCCTACAAAGTGGAGCCCCTGAACTTTGAAGGTGCAAGGGTGTGGAAGGGAGGATATAGGCCACTCCTTCCCTGAGGAAGTCCCTGGAATCTCTTACAGAGTAAATTTGGAGAATGGGAAGCCAGAGAGTTTGGTCTTGAAGGGGGTTTGGGAAATAAAAATCTTCCACATTTCTTGAAGCTGCCCACAAATAAATCTTTTGTTGAATAACACTTTCTCCTGATGGACTTGTTCTGGGTCCCTGGTGTTGCCTTCATGTTGAGAGTTTGTGTTCCTTCAGGCAGCCCTGAGCAGAAGTCTCTGGTGATCGGGGGTGAAGCCTGCATGTGGGGCGAATATGTGGATGTGACAAATCTGACCCCCAGACTCTGGTAAGCAACGAGGGGAGGAAGCAGAACGGGCTGGAGAAGGGGACGGGAATGGTGGAGAGTCAGTAAAGAGCAGCTGGGAAACAAGGCGTTCACTGGGGTCAGTGCAGTAGAAGGGGTGTGATCACTTCCAACATGCCTAGGCTGACCCAGACTTCTGATGCCCTCCAGATATTTTTTTCCTCCTCCTCTCATCTTCCGGACTATTGGTCAGAACAAGTGTTAGCTTCAAAATCCCTTCAGTTTGTATAACCTGTTGTGTCTTGTCTTATCTTAACATCCTGGGCTGGCAGGTAAGACAGATAGTGCATCTCATTTGCCCAGGGTCCATCAGTGGCAGCACCAGACCTCCAGCCTCTGGCCTCAGGCAGGCCCCAGGTGTTCACTACCCTTTGCTTTTCCCAGGCACTCCCAGTCATATCTCACACCCAGGTAGCCTGTGCTCGACTCCCTGCTCCTGCTGCAGCTGCTGCTCTGGATGCTTAGGAGCCCCAGAGCTGCATTTCTGTCCCACCACCTCCACCCCGCACCCCATGACCCCAAGAGGGGAACATGATGTAGGAGAAAGCTCACAGGCTCTAGAATCTGGAGACCTGGACTCAGATCCCACCTTTGACTGTCTGATCTTGGGCAGCTCCCCTAACATTCCTTCATCTCAGCTTCCACATCCGTATAGCGAGGGATCCTCCAAACCCCTCATACACCATTTCTCCCAAGACCTTTTCCACATTTGTCTTCTTTCATCCTTCAGGCGGAGAGTGCAGGATTGTTAGAGAGATGAAATAACCGATTCTAGGTCACAGTACGGTAGTGGTTCAGCCATAAGACTCTCATCCCTGGTACTATCCTGGGCACATCAGCTTACCCCATTCCTGCTCCCGTCGTGTGCACAATGTGTCCTCAAAGCCCAATTGAGAAGTCTGACCAGGGAGTGGATCTGTGTCCCCTTCCAGGCCCAGGGCAGGAGCTGTGGCAGAGAGGCTTTGGAGCAGCCAGTCAGTGCAAGATGTGACTTTGGCATACGACCGACTGGCATACTTCCGGTGTGAGCTGCTCAGGTAGGAGGGTCGGGAATTGTCACCTGCACCTTTGTCTCTCGCTTTAACCAAGCCAAATTATTGGGGGGATTGGGAATATGGTGCTCGTAAATTCTCCTTTTTGCTTTAGCTTCAGTCCAGTGATGTGGATTGGGAATCATACCAAAACTCCTAAGAGACTTTTTGTAACCTATTCACAGCCTCTCTCTTCAAACAGTCTTAAATTAGTTTGTTTTCAAGAATTTTTTGCAGAAGGAAGGAGATTCCCTGAAGCTAAGAGTTAGTCTCCCATGATTTGGTTGTTCCCAGATTGATTGTACACCTGGCCAGGCAGATGATTGATCATTGTAGAAAGCCCACTAGGTCAGGAGTAAGATCAGGTTTCCAGTCCAGCCACTGTGATTTTGAACACATAACTTGTCCCTGAGCCTCAGTTTCCCATCAAAAGAAACAAGGTGCTTAGACTAGATGATCTTTAAGGTCTTTTGGCTTTACAATTATTGAGTCTTATGTATCTGAAACTGAGGCCCTGAGCTTTTAGATCACCAAGTCATTATGAATCTGTGGACCCTGACTTTGGTTGGTTCTAGTACCTTCCTGCTCAAAGCTGACACTTAGTTGCCCAGAGATATCTGTGATGACTCCAGCAAGCTGGCTGGAGGTTGTCCGTGGCATAACCACCATCACCTCCCATCCTAAAGCCCTTGCTGTGATCACAATGTCTTCACACTTCCCATGCCTGGAATGCCGTCCCTCCTAATCTGGAGCTCGAAGGATCTTCAGGTTCTTTCCATGCTCAGCTTAAGTGCTCGGTCCTCTGGGCACTCTTCCCTGGTGCCATCCCCCCCATACATCAAGGAGTGCTCGATCACTCCTAAAATTATCTTGTTTTTACCTTCTTTGTGTACGTGTTGTAGCCAACAGTAGAAGTTCTTGAGGACAGGGACTGTTTTAGATTTGTATCCCCAGTCTATTGCACATAGACAATGGCTCAGTACCAAAACATGCCCTTAGACGCTGATGAAATATCCAGCTGGTTGAGTTCTCCAGGGCCCTTCCTTACTCCCCTTCCTTTCCTTCAGCAGAAGGTTTTCAAGGGCATAGGATGAGATGTTTACAATCGTTGGGTTCAATGCTTATTCTGGAGAAAGTTGATGAGAAAGGGAAGCTAAAATGATGCAAATCTCAAGCATCTTTTCTATGCATTGTTCTTCCTCGTGACTAGTCCTCTCTGTCACCTCTGTCCCAAGTGACCCAGTTTCTCCTTTTTGTCTTCTTACAGACGAGGTGTCCGGGCCCAGCCTCTCTATGTAGGCTACTGTGAGCATGACTCTTTCCACCACTGAATGGAGCAAGGTCATCCTTGAACTCACCCTAGATATTTTGATCACCCAGGGAACTTGGGTCATGCCAGGCTGGTTCTCTAGCTTAACCTAAGTGGTGAGCAAACCTCTATGTGCATCCCTAAGGGCCCCCTGGTGGGGAAGGGGGTGGAGGTCATGCTGTGATTCGTGTACATTAAAGGATTTTGTGACAAATTACTTTTGTGGGCCTGTAATTGTGACTGACTCGCTAATCCACCCTAGTAGCTCCAATCCGGACAGCAGTTCTACTGTTTCTCCTCTAACCCCAGGAAAGTATTTAACAATACTTGCATGTGAGCACTTTGGTGGCTCAGAATGAATCTTCCCCTGAACTTTAGCAATCCCCTACCCAGTCTTTGAACAACCCCCTATTACTGGCCGTGGTCTAAAACCAGCCAGTCTTGCCTGTAACCCCTGAGGAAAAGGGACTCTTCTTCTCAAAGTCTCTAATAGGTCTTGCATATAGCTCTCCTTTCCTAACAGTCTTTCTTCTAGAACTCCAGGTGATCTCTAGGGGGAGGGAGGGGCAGTGGTTAAAAGGTCCTAGGTTGCTGGAGAACCACAGGACCTCAAGCATAGCCCTGATGCATGCCATAGCAGTTGTGCCCACAACCCCTGGCCCTAGGGCAGGTCTCTGCTGGCATCAGAGCTTGCCTTACAACTGGGTAAAATAGGTGACACCCTCTGTTCCCCAAAACTGCCTTGACCACCTGCCTATCAGAATGCCTCCAATTTTACCATTAAAGATGAAGCCCTTTGGGGACTTTTAGAATATCAGTTATCTTTGATAAAGAGATAGGGACTTAAGGCCTGAATATTTGGTAACATCCCAGTTTCCCCAAGGGAGCTTTGTCACGAATTTGTCTCAGCTGAATTAAAATGTGGCAACTCTAGTATAAAGTCTAATCTTGACTCTCTAGTACAAGGCACTGGAGCACCCCACATATATTGGATTACTGAATATTAAACTCTCCTCCATCCCGAATAAACCTTTCAGATGTACTTGCCAGTTGTTCCAGGAGTACCTAAGTGCCAAGGCTTTTATTGAAGACTTCTTATGAGCCTGGCCCCGGGCTTGGGAGGGAGATAAAAGATGCAGTGTTTGGCCTCCAGGGAGGAACTCAGTCTAGATGAGACAGGAAACCTACATTCAAAAAGATGAACTGCCTTTTCTTGCTAGCTGTGGACATAGCTGATGAATGGTACAGAGCGAGGAGAGTGATTCCTCCTTTGGTGGCTGGGGTGGCGCAGACTGAATCCTCCGTCAGTCTCCCCAGGCCGGCTTCTGTTTGGAGCCTCAGTGACGCCCACCACTGGGCCTTTACCCTTCCCTCCTCCTGCTGCCTGTTCCCTTCACTGCCTGGTGGTTGGTACTGCCCCCCTGCCTGCCCATTAGGCTGAGGCCTCGTCAAATCTTCAGACGCCCAAAGGCCGTAACTTCTGGGGAGAGACTCCAACGGCAGGATCAGCTTGACTGTTCCAGTCAGGTAGAATACTTCCAAATGGAGAGAGAACTCCAGACAGACATCCCCCCAAGGCTTTAAGAGCTTTCCCAGGCTCCCCCCATCCCTCTACATGTTCACTCCTCTGCCTCCAATCTTTCTCCGGTGGGAGGCACCGAACTAACTGCCTTGTATTTGAGGGACTTCATGTGGAAGAGGGATTAGGAAATGCTTGGATTCGAATCCTTGCCTTACCACTTGCTACCTCTGAGACCTTGGGAAAGGCGCTTTCCAGGCCTCAGATTGTAGAGACAACCACCCACGAAGCCGAGCTTTACAAATGCGCGCCATCTCCCAAGTGGGCATTTTCATTGGTTGTGCCCCTTGCCTGGAATTCTCTTCTTCATCTCTGTGTCCTGGCTTCCTCCAGGTCTCCGCTTCACAGCCAGTAAAGGCTAACTAACCTCCCTTAATGCTCGTGCCTTCTCTCTAAGGTTTATCTCCTAACTGCTGTACTCGTCCAGTTTGCACATGGTCATTTACACGTCTCTCTCATTGGACTCGAGGGCAGAGACTGCTTTTTACCTTTGTGATGCCAGTGCTTAGCAGCATGCCTGGTGCTCAATAAATGCTTCTTGACATATAAGCATAGAGAGGCATGAAAGCAATGGATTAGACCCCTACGGTCTGAAGGCGGAAGAACCCTCCCATGCCCTCCCAACCCTCAGTCCAACAGGGCTGTCTGCAGACTAGGGGAGGAGACTAACTTCAAAGGGATTCCTCTTCATTTACAGAGATTCCAGTATATTGGAGGCAGTCATCAGCTTCCATACCATAGATTGGCCCATTGTATCGAGTCCCATTATATTTACCTGTCTTCTGAAGGGTGGCCAGGAGGGGGCAGTGCTGCTCTAGACATCCCACAGTGACATAGGGTGGGAGTTAGGGGACAGGTGGCTTAGCCCTTGTCTTTCCTTAGAGGGACAACAGAAGTGATGTGTGTTGGGGAGTCACCAAATTTCAAAGTTGCAAAGGCTATCTAGTCTATGCTATGCCTCCCAAAGAGTCTCCACTGCAAGCCACCTGACAAGCAGTCAAGCCAAGCAGAACCCCACAACAGCTGGAGCCCCTGGGGTCCTACCCTGATCCCAAACACCCCTGCCTCCAGATGCTCTCCTACTTAGACTTAGCTGGCATGGGAGGCACAGACTGCTCCCCAACCCCCGCACACCTGGCTATCCCACCTCCACCCCTGGGCCGTGGCTCCCATCCTGGTCTACTCTGGGAGGGGCCAAAGTACTGTGAAAACAAGAATCTCCCCTGCAGCTCTCTGGACATCTCAGAGCTGCTGAGCAGTTCACCTTCAGATCTAGGTGGTAGGGATCCTAGGATCAGGGGTGGGGAACCTGCAGCCTCAAGGCCTCATGTGGCCCTCCAGGTCCTCAAGTGCGGCCCTTTGACTGAATCCAAACCTCACAGAATAAATATCCTCAATAAAAGGATTTGTTCTGAATAACTTGGACTCAGTCAAAAGGCCGTACCTGAGGACCTAGAAGGCCACATGTGACCTCAAGGCCACGAGTTCCCCACCTGATCTAGGTGGAGAAGAAGAGGAGGAGGCTCAGGGCTGAGTAGGCAGGAACAGGGGAGCCTTTGTAACACTCAATACCTGAATGGCTTCCTTGACAGGATCCTGAGTTTCTTCAGTAGTGAGGAAAGCAGAGACAATGTAGGATGCTGGAACCATCGTTATTTCTAAATCTAATTTCCTTTTCGTGTACCCAAAGGGTATTGTACGTCCTGTGTTAATGACTACAGTATTTTTTTTAATTTCAGAGGTCCACACAGATTCCTATCTGACTCTCACATTGTCCCTGTCAAATCATACACAATAGCAAATTAAAAATAAACATTCTGGAAAGAGTTTGACCAAAGCACAGATCCATACGAACTGAGAAAGCTCAAGTCCCTTACCTAGAGGAGGCACTTTTAATAAATGTTTGTTAACTAAAAGACACCTACATGGGGTGAGGAGAGGGACTGGAGTTGGGCTGGAGTTAGTAATGATGCTAGTGGTCAGCTGGTTCAGTGGGAAAAGCACTGAGCTTAGACTTAGTGTCTAATTCTGGGTCTGCCCCATACTTAGGCTCCTTGGAGGTAAGATTCTTCACAGGATGGTAGTGAGGCTCCTTAGTGTCTTAGCTCACGTGTAAATGCCCCAGCCCTGGGCCGAGGACCTTAGAGGCAGCGGAGGTAGTTCTACAAGTGGGTAGAATAAGAGACCAACAGAATATCACTACCTGCCTGCTATAATGCCTGAAATCCTACCACTAAAGAGTGATGGGGCGGGGGGGGGGGGGGGTCTCTAAGAGTTCTTGATCAGATAGTGGGAAGAGGAAGGAACCTAAAACCAGGGGTATGCTGGAGCCAGCTTAGACAGGCCTGAGAGAGCCATCCAATTAATTGGCAATCATTACAAATCAGGACTTCACTTACTGTTTTGTTGATTGTCTAGTTTTAAGAAAGTCATGGAGAAAAATATCAGTAATGCGGATTAAACTTAAAAGTGTATCATTTGTATATTTTTTTCGGAGAGCTACTTGTTAAACATTTACCAGCATACCCCTCCCTTCAGCTATTACCAGCCAACAGTGCTGAGTTAGTGAAAAGTATCTTTGATCTGAATTTACAGTCAAAGGACCTAGAATCCTACTCCTGGGCCTGAGTTTCTTCATGTATAAAAGGGGTGGGGTGATCTCTAAGGTCCCTCTTAGCTCTATGAACCTGTGTAAAATTATTTCTTTTTTCATTTTAAAGCATAATACTGATATAAGTATCTTTTTAGTAGTAATGGTATTATCCCCTTCACCCCAAACCTGAGAGATAAGGCATGCTTCATTAATACAGAGAATTAATGGTCAACAATTTCCTAGCTTCACAACCTTTTTAACCTCTTTCTCTTTAACCTTTAACCTCCCCCCCCCAGAAGACCTTTCATGCACCTGAGGCTCAAAACAGTAAATTGTGCTTGATTGGGGAAGAGAAAAGGAGGTGGAAGTCACAGACCCCACTGAGACCAAATGTGTTGGCACTGAGACCAAAGGTGCTCACTGAAAGCAAACTAAAGGCATAAAAATGACCTTAACCAGAAATCTATTAAATAATTATCAGCAGCTCTAATTTTTCCGTAATCTCAAAGGCTCCACTATAGCCATCATTATGGCCCTGAGGAATTAATCTGATTATTGAAAGTATCTCAAGAAAATGTGTAGGAATAAGAAGGACTGGAGATGTAGCCATGAAGTCGGTGGCAGAACTTCACTAAAGACCACCCCCCCCTTTCTTTTTCTTCCTTGAGAGGACTAACTCTCAGCTGATTGATCATAAGCCTATTATAAGACCTCCCTTCATGGTAGGGCCTTCCCTCTGTGATTATCTCCCATTTACCCTGTCTATAGCTTGTTTATACATAGTTACTGGCATATTATCTCCTCCATTAGACTGTGAGTTCCTTGAGAGAAGAGACTGTTTTGGCCTTCTTTTGTATCTCTTAAGATACTTATCATATAGTAGATGCATAATAAATGTTTGTTAAGTTGTTGACCATTAAACCACTCATCTCCCTGAATTCAAATCCAGCCTCAGACACTTACGAGCTAGTCCTTAGCAAGTCACTTAAGCCTGTTTGCCTCAGTTTCCTCATCTGTAAAATGGGTTGGAGAAGGAAATGGCAAACCATTCCAGTATCTTCACCAAGAAAACCCCGAATGGGGTCATGAAGAGTAGGACATGACTGAAAGAAGTGAACAACAACAAATCACCTAGTTAACAAGAAAAGCTACTATGCAAATAGACAGTCCCAGGCCTTCATTCCAACCAGCGCTAAAACAGAATGAAAAGTAAACAAAGCCCAACCAGAAAAATGAAGCAAGCTGTACATTCACTTGAAATCACTTTTTTGGTATTTTTTTTTTTTTTTGGTATTCTTTTTTGGGAGGAAGGCTGTTGGGATTTAGGATTATTTAGGTTCTTATATTTGCTTATGTTGCCTTTTGCTCTTCATATATGTAAATACTTATGTGTCCATAAAAGTTGAATGAAAATTGATTAGCAAAAATGTCTTAAAAGTAAAAATGAAACTCTGCAAGACCAGTCTGTAATTCCCACCCTCGATCTGGCAGAATATGGCTCACAATGTATCTTCCCAGGGATCTTCTCCATTCCACATTTTGTTCTCTTGGGAGATGATAAACTCTATAATTGTCTTTTGTGAGCTGAACTAATTTAACTATACAGAAAAGAAACAAAATGTTTGCAAGGCCATTCTGAGGCAGAAAGAGATATGATAAAAGACAATCTTTCCGTGGGAAAGCAAGAGTGCCAATAATAGCTTGGGATTTTGTAGTTTGGAATTATGTACACAGAACTGAAGCTGAGAGCTGGGGGGCTAGGAGAGTGCCAGGCGCACTTTCCCTTTCTGCACCTGGCTCAGAGGTGCTCACTCTGAGTGCCTAGCTATGATGTTTGCAGTGGCAACAGAGAGGGGGAAAGAGATAGGAGATTATCAAGTCAGAGTCGATAATACTTAGCAATATCAGATTATCGGAAAGAGTATTAGATGTGGTCACCAAGGCTCTAAATTTAAATTCTAGCTCTACCATTTACCAACAGCATGATGTCAGGCAAGTCAGGCCTCCATTCTGGCCTCAAGTCCCTGGTCTGTAAAGGAAATTGGACTGGATGGCCTCTAAGGTCTCCTCCATCTTTAAGTCTAAGAGCCTACATGAGGCAGTTGGGAGAATCAAAGCTTATTGGAGTTAGGAACCTGGGAGGATGATGGCATCATCCACGCAGACATGTCCAGAGGCCACTGGAATCACAGCAAAAGGGTATTGTGTTATACAAGGTGCCATTCTCCAGTAGACCAGAGGGGTACATCAAGTGCCAGAGCAGGGAATCTGAGCTTGGTAAACCATGGAGACAAGGCAAGGCCAGGCCCAAAGTACTTCATCTAGGAACAGCTGAGTAAATCTGGATACTGTGTCTACGACATACCAGATTGTTTCCTTGTATACACTTTCTCAGTTTCTTACAGCCCCATTCATTACACACACACACACACACACACACACACACACCCCTTTCCACCGTGAATAACACCCCTCCCCCGCCAAAAAAAATACTTAGATATGTGTGGCAGCCTAAGCAAGAAGGGAAATAGGGAGCAGAAGAAGAAAGGGAACGGGCAATGAGCCTATTCCCCGATACAGCCGATCTCAGAACCCAGGGAGCCAAGCAGATTCAGGGAACAAAAGGTTCTTGTGCTAAAATGCCTTGAGCTAGAGTTTAGCTAGAGTTGGACTTGATGCTCCCTGAGCTCCTTCTATCTCTACACTTATGGTCCTATGATATTCTCCAAGCCAAGGGCTAATACTTGGAAAGCTGTCCTGTGATGTAGAGTCTTATCCTTCAAAGAAGTGATAGATTTCAAGAAAGAGAAAGAAAGAAAGAAAGAAAGAAAGAAAGAAAGAAAGAAAGAAAGAGAGAAAGAAAGAAAGAATGAGAGAGAGAAAAAGAGAGAGAAAAAAGAATGAAAGAAAAAGAAAGAAAGAAAAAGAGAAAGAGAAAGAAAGAGAGAGAGAGAGAGAAAGAAAGAGAAAGACAGAAAGAATGAGAGAGAAAGAAAAAGAGAGAGAAAAAAGAATGAAAGAAAGAGAAAGAAAGAAAGAGAGAAAGAGAAAGAAAGAAAAAGAAAGAAAGAAAAAGAGAAAGAAAGAGAGAGAAAGAAAGAAAGAAAGAGAAAGAAAGGAATAAAGAAAGAAAGAAAGGAAGGAAGAAAGAAAGAGAAAGAAAGGAAGGAAGAAAGAAAGAAAGAGAAAGAAAAGAAAGAAAGAAAGAAAGAAAGAAAGAAAGAAAGAAAGAAAGAAAAGAAAGAAAGAAAGAAAGAAAGAAAGAAAGAAAGAAAGAAAGAAAGAAAGAAAGAAAGAAAGAAAGAAAGAAAGAAAGAAAGAAAGAAAGAAAGAAAGAAAGAAAGAAAGAAAGAAAGAAAGAAAGAAAGAAAGAAAGAAAGAAAGGAATGGTGGAGGGAGAAGGGAACTGCCTTAAAGGGGCCCAGTTAACACAATGATGCCTCCTTTTCCCTATCCCCAAACTGCACCCTAAATTTAGCTACAATAGAACCTGTAACATCGGTGAGGCCTAAAACAAGCAAGTACTAAAGAATCAGAGCTGCTAATAATTAACTGATGGATTACTTCTCAGGCCTTTAGCCTGGTTCAGAAACAGGAAGCTCTGTGGTCCCATGGAGGGGGTTGGGGGAAGGGGACCATAGTTCTCTAACCAATACAGTCTTTGGGCCCCAAGTCCAGAAAAAGCTACTGTGCTACCTTTGTTTTCCTTCTCCATTCCATAAGCAATCCACTTGCTCTTTGTCTTCCCCCATCATTACTAACCACCATCTCCAAAGAGCTTTCTCCCCTTGATCAAAATGAGATAATATTTGTAAAGCACAGTATCAGGCACATAGTAAATGCTTAATAAAAAATGTATTCCCTTCCCTTATGCCCCATCCCCACCCCAATCACATCACTATTCTAGAAGGTAGTTTTCAGCAAACTAATACCCTAACCTTTGAATCATAGGCATACCATCAGTAGTCCATTGGAGTTTACTGAAATAATTACTTGTAGAGGCTGGGCAGAGAGGAAGATCAGAGTATAACAGAAAGATTGTCCTGGGTTATTGAGTTGGATTGAAATTCCAAAATAAGCTGACCATGTTTGTTCTGTATAATAAAGTATACTGGTGTTCTTTTGAGATATTCAGAATCTGAATCATGGAATCTCCCATTTGGATGGGACCTTTGAGGTCAGGTAACTAACATGCCCTTAAACTAGAATAGTTCATATAGAAGATATTCTCTAGTGGACTCATATGTCCTTCATTTGAAGACCTCTAGTTGTTCACCTTGACATAGAGCAGGATCAAATGCTGGAGACAATCCCAGCAGTGTCCATCTTAGTATGTATAGGAAGAATGTATAAGAAGGAGGAAATGCATTCAATTTTCATTGAGATGGAAATGAGTAAGACCATTGAGACTTTCAACCATCATCTTCCCTAAAATAGGAAATGGTATTCAGGGTTTCTCCCCCAAAGCTTTTGGGAGAACTGAGCTTTTACAGTTAGGTTTAGGATTTCCTTCAAAGCTTCTACCCCCAATCCTCTCAAGTCTCACACATAACAGGCTCCCTAATGGATTCACTATCTCACTCCCCACAGAAGTTATTCCAAACCTTCTTTCCTAGTATCCCCTCTGAACTTTAGTCCAGAATCACCAAATGCCCATTGAAGATTTCAATCAAGATGTCCCAGAGACCCCTTAAATCCAACATGTCCAACAGAACTCATAGTTTTTCCCCAAAACCCAACCCTCTTCCAAACTTTCCTATTTCAATCAAAGGTACCACCATTTTTAGTCTCCTAGTTTTATCATCTTAACATTATCCTCAACTCCTCACTCTCCTTCTCTGCAAATATTCAATCAGTTGCCAAAACTTGCCATTTCTATCTGCACAGTATCTCTCCAATCCAACTTATTCTTCTCTACTCACAGTTTTGACTTGAGCTTAGGTCCTTATCTCTCCTGGATTATGGCAGCAGATCCCTGATTGTTCTCCCTGCGTCTAGTCTCTCACCACTCCAATGCATCCTACACACACCAATGCAAGTGTAGATCTGACTATGTCCATCTCCAGCTCTTGGAATTCCCTATTGTCTCTGGGGTAATATAGAAACTTCTCTGTTTGGCTTTTAAAGCCCTTTACAACCAGTCCACAAACTAACTCTCTGATCTTCTTGTCCATTATTCCCCTTCCCACACTGTGGTCTAGATAAACTGACCTTCTGTCCCTCATACAAAACATTCCATCACCAGTCTCCTAGCACTGGCAATGCTCCATGCCTGTAATTCACTCTCCCCCTTGCCTTCACCTCATTAAATTCCTTTCTTCCTTTAAAAAGCTGTTCAAGCACCACCTTTAAAGTTTTCCTGATTCTAACTGCTGGTGTTCTCCTCCCTAACTATTTTGTATTTGTTTCTATTTATTCACTATATATTTGTACATGTACTATCTCTTCCATTAGAATGTAAGCTCTGTGAGTGTAGGCAGGTGGAAGGGAACAAGCATTTTTAAACACTATGTGCCAGGCATTGTGCTAAGCACTTTACAAATCTTATGTCATTTTACCCTCACAACAACTCTACGAGGAAGGTGCTACTATTTTCCTCATTTGCAGTTGAGGAAACTGAGGCAGACAGGGTAAAGTGACTTGCCCAGGATTACATAGCTAATAAGTATCTGAGGCTAGCTTTGAACTCAGGTCTTCCTGCCTCTAGACCCAGCACTCTATCTACTTCACCACTTGGTTGTATTTGAAACCCATCACCTAGCACAATGTCTGGGCACATAGTAGGCATTTAATAAATGCTTATTGATTAATCAAACTTGTCCTTGAGGCAGGAAGAGGAAGAGAGCTCAGGAAGCCAGGAGGACATTTAGAGTTAATGTACAGAATCCTTGAGATAAAAGGGATGTCAGAGGTCATCCAGTCTAACCCATGCCTGAGGGTGCCCTTTTCAGCATCCTCAACAAGTGGTCATCTAGTCTGTGCTTTATGCCTCATGCCTTTTCCTTGCTTTAGGAGGTTAAGAAGCTTGTCCTTTTCTCTTATGGCCTTTTTCTCTCTTCTCCCTGTGTCTGTGTCTGTCTCGATGTTTTTTCTATGTCTCCTCCTCTTCACCCACCATCCCACCTATCCACCCCCATGGCTCTGTTCAGTTTTGCTTTTTGTCTCAGTTCTTATGTTTCTCTCTATCTCTCCCTCCCCAAAATGAGTGTTCCCCAGGTAGCAGAGGGAGTATTTTTCTGGCTATGTCTAACAACCTCAAGGAATCCCCCATCCCCCCCCCCAAAAAAAACCCAGTGCCCTCACAGGTGGTGTAAATGGCCCTAGGGGCTCTTTTATGCTTGACTGGAAGCAGGAGGGAGCTGTGCGATGAACTAGATTCCATCAGGCTCATTGGCTGTGTGGAGGTGTTAAACACTTATCAGTGAGCACTCATGAATTAGTGTACACATGAATGTATTCATTCTTCTGCCTCCTAAACCCTAGAACTCATTAATCCTCATCATGGGAAAATTTTGATCTCCAGTTTCTTCCCAGAGGTGCCCACCCTCACCCCATACCACAGACATTTTTTGCAAATACCCTGTATCATTGAGAGGCTAGCCCAGAGGGGCTATTTGTTACATTTAAGAAAACTGCTGTTAAACGAACAAAGTAGGGAGCTGAGTTATGGCCCATAAAGAGCCCCTCAGGACAAAACTACCCTCCCTCCCTAAGACCGCATAAAACCCACATTATACCTCCCTGAAGAGGTCCCTCTCTAGCAACATACAGCAGAACTCTAGCTGTGGACATCTGGGGACCTCAGAGGAGGAAGGGGTAGGCAGCAGAGCATCTTAACCCTCTGTTTCCAAACCAGAGCTTCTAGCCCCTGATCTTGGGTGCCAAAAAAAATCCCTGGTGTTAGACCAGGACTCTCTCACTGGGGGTTCCCCTCCTCAATCAGTCAATACGTTTTTGCCAAGCATTCACAAGGTGCCTATTTTCGTAGGCTACCCTGTGGGGGAGACAGAAAAAGGTTTCATACAGGTTTTCACCTCCCAGGTGCACACAGTCTGATTGGGAAGACATGTGCCGTGAACATGAGAATAATAGCAGAAAGAACAGATAGAAATATAGCAGATATCTGTGTAGCAGATAGAAAGTCCGACTGAAAATCAAGAAGTTCCTCTGTGTGTGTGTGTGTGTGTGTGTGTGTGTGCTCTGAGAGTATGACTTGGGGAAAGTCACTTAACCCCTCAATGCTCTAGAGGCAAACCCTCTAAGGCTGTAAATTCCAAAGGAAGTAAGTGCTCGTGTGCATTGATAAAGGCAGTTCCCTCAAATAGCAGTTCCCTATATCATTGAAATCACAGGCATCACCTTCCTGGTGTCATGATCCTTTTTGAGAACAAAGGGTGAACAACAACCGGTGAGTAGCAGGAGCTGCCCCACTGGGGACCCAATTGGCCAGTTCCTGTTGGGCAATGCCACTCCTTAACTCCTTCTCTCCTCCTCCTCCTCCTTCTCTCCTTCCTTCCTTTTCCCTCTGTCCACATAGGGTAGGTAAATTTTGATCACTGAAACCTCGCAAGATATCTTGGGGTTTACAGCCTAGATTTCTTTTTTAAAGACCATGCCTCAAGTCCAAATCACTCTGACTCTCACTCCCATTGACTCCCCAACAACAGATCCCAGCCGAAGCCTCATTTGGTCATTGTTTGGGCTCTGAGGGCTCTGGGTGAGTGTGAATAGCAATTGTTTCTCTTTTGGCCAGAAACCCTGAGGATCTTCCCCTCCCAGAGGTCACTTTTTGCCTCATTTCTTCTTACCTATCCTTAATCACTGAATGGTCATTACCTCCAACATTACCTGAGACCTGGGAAAGACCTTAGCTTAAAAAGGTCAAGGTCTCCCACTGCATCGCGTCCATCTCCAGTTGTCCTGATCTATATCTGGCCACTCGACCCAGATAGCTCCAGAGGAGAGAGTGAGGCTGGTGACTTTGCACAGCCCTGCCTCACTTAAATCCAATTCATTTGCAAGTCATGGCATCACTTTCTTGATGTCATGGTCCTCTTCCAGAACGAAGGACAAACAACAATGAAACCACAGATCTAATTCCTATCCCCTATGCCTATCTAGACATATGTAGTAAATACCTCCATTAAAAGCTCTCCTGTGATGTCTCTTCATGGAATAGAGAATACCCTGGACCCTTGAAGGTCATACTAGCTAAGTACAAGCTCTAGCAGGTCCTACCAAGCTGGAAAGGCTTTGAGTACAGGCCCATTAATGGAGTGTGTATGCCCGTCATCTGGTGACAGATGAGATCAAAAGAGAAGGTTGGCCACCCCAGTGATGAATTTTTCCTAAGACCATCTACTAAAAACAGGAAGGAATCACAATCTGGGTTGGTGGAGATAATACCCTTACTAGCTCTTTTTGACTATTGAATTATTCACTAAGTGACAATTATTCACTAAATGACAATTTGTGCAATAGGAGCTGCTAGAAGGAAGAGATCCATGTAGGAAGGAATGGTCTAGGATGACAGTATGGGGGAGGTAGACTTGAGCTGGCCCTTGAAGAATGAATAGAATTTGGAAAGACAGAGATGGTGGAAAATGCATTGGAGTGGGGAGGGTGACAGACATTGTGAGTAATGTTATGGCGGAGGAAATGAGTAATGATCATGGTACCTGGATGGGGAGGAGGGTAGTTGGTGGGGAGGGTGGGGGGGGTGGAGGTAAAGAAACAACTTGAGCAATCTTGCTTTGTTTTCAAAAGGCATTATCTCTGTAATGTGTCTAATCATTCATCCTGGCACTTCATGCAGTGGTTCTCACAGAGTGTGCCAGTGTTTCCCACTAGGCATGCTCTGAATGGTATGGAATTTATGCTTTCAATTCTGTTCCCATGCCCAAGTCCCCCAACTCTTGTGCCCCAGTTGTTTATAGTAAACACTGTACTGGGAGGGGGAAAAATTGAGAACCACTGTTGTAATAGAAAGACCATTGGATCTGAAGTCAAAGGATCTGGATTCAATTTCTACATCACTTATTTACTAGTTATGTGAGCTTTGAGGTTAAATTCATTTGTCTGTGCCTCAGTTTCCTCAACTGTCAAATGAGACCTACATGGCACCTCCTCTCTCCCCACAGGATAGCTGATTGTCAAATGAGAGGTTTGCATTAGACGGCCTCCCCTTCCAGCTCTATGATTCTATATCCTTACTGAAGGACAAAACTGATGTCAGAATGAGACCACAAAGTAAGTCCTTCCCCTCAAATGGGAGAGAAGGCTAAGTACCTGCACTCCAGCCTAGGGGTCTATCATTTTAGATGTAATGATATGACTTTGGGAAAAGTTCCATTACTCCCCTAGACATACATAGCGGTTGAAACTTTCAAGAGAATCTGGAGAAATGGCAGAAGCAGAATTCGGGTTAGAACTTCAGCCTTTGAACCTGGTCATTTATTGGACTCAGATGATGTCAATCATATGGTGTTGGATATGAAAACACAAAGGTTGAGTTTTAATCTTGTTCCTTCTACTTGCTGTTTGTTAATTTGGGCAAGTAACTTAAAAATTCTGAGTTGTTCATCTATTAATGAATATGTAGATGAGCTCTAATGTCCAAATAAGCTCTAAATTCCATGTTCCTCTGATTTCTGTTCTGAAAAAAAATCTCATGCTATCTTTGTGAATAAACCAAATGCTATGGCCTATATGGCAGTACAATTGAGTGGATTTTAATCTGATTGAATGACTGGACCAAACGAAGTCATTAGTGGGCTAGTGTTAACCTGGAGGAAAGTCTTTAGTGGACTGCCACAGATAACGTTCCTAGCTCTGTGAGGTGAACATTTTTATCGATGATTTGGATGGAAGACCCAGCAAGGATAAGGTGCCAGACTGAATAAGAGGAAATATAATCAAGATAGAGCTAAACTACAGCTAAGCTTATACCCAAAAAGAGTTCAAAGAAAAAGAAAACATCCTGTATATACAAAGATGTTTACAGCAGCTTGTTTTGTGATGGCAAAAAACTAGAAACTAAAAGGGTACCCATCAATTGGGGAATGACTTAACAAATTGTGGTATATGAATGTCATGAAATACTTTTGTGCTATAAGAAATAAGAAACTAGATTACTTCACGAAAAGACTTGCATAAACTGATGCACAATAAAATAAGCAGAACCAAAAGAGTAATTTATATAACATCATAATTCTTAAAATAAACCATTTTTAAGACCTTTACAACCTGATGAAGAATGAAATGAGCAGAACCAAGAAAACAATTTATGCAATAACAACAATACTATAAAGACAACTTTGAAAGCTTGAACTATAATCTATGCAATAACCATCAATGATTCTAGAGGACTGATGCTGAAGTATGTACATATGAATATACATAAACCTACATGTACATATGTGTATAGACACAATGTGTTTATATATACATACATGTATTATACATGTATGTATAATTTTTTGCATGGCCAATAGGGGAATTTGCTTTTTGTTACAACAAATTTGCTTTTCTTTTCCCAATGGAATGAGAGATGGGAGAAAGAGAAAATAGAATTCTGCTAATAAAAAAACTTGAATTAAAAAAGAAATTTAATCAGGATAAATGTAAAGTTCTATGCCTGGGCTCAAATAATCAATTTACTAAATACAGGAGGTAGGAGGTATGGTTAGACAACAATTTTATTGGGTTTTAAGCTCAACATAACGGTAAACATAGCCCAAAAAGCTTTGTTATCCTAGACTAGTTTGAGAAGTCGTGTCCAAAATGAGAGGGGTGGCAATCCTGCGGTGCTTTTTGGTAGGGGATGGAGGAGCAGAGCAATTATATTTTAGGAAGGATATTAACAACAAAGAACATGTCCAGATGACAGTGACCAATAGGTACGGGAACTGGAAATCCTGTCATGCTAGGAGCAACGGAAAGAACTGAGAATGTTTAACCTAAAGAAGACTCTGGGGGAAGCTATGTTTAAGTATTTGAAGGGACCAGCTCATTCTACTTGTCCCTAGAGGACAAAACTAGGAATAAGTTAAAATTGTAGAGATAAATACAATTGAAACTGCCTCAAAATGGAATGGACTCCTAGAGACAGTGGATGTCCTCTCTTCTAAGGTTCTCAAATAGAGGCAACATGACCTAGACTATTGACATGTTATAAAAGAAATGCCTGTTCAAGTGTCACTTTTGAGATCCTTTCCAGTTCTGAGTTTTTGCAATCCTGAGAAAAATAAGCTGAGAGTTGGGAAATGTCCCTCAGACAGGAAACAGGAACTCAGTGGGCAGTCAAAAGGGAGCAAGAGTTTGAAACAGGAAAAGAGGAGAATTTGCTTCTGACTAGGGATAGGAAGTGATTCCCAACAGAAAAGCTAAAAACAAACTGGAGGATATAGAAACAAACAAATAAGAGCAAAAGAAAGACTTTTTACCTACGCAGAGACATCCAGGAGGGATCAAAGATAAAACAACTGCATGGTCAGCCCTGACCTACTGAAACCTGGTCATCAAATAGCTTTGGGGTCAGAAAGGGGGGAAGTGAAGAGAATAACCATTCATATAATGCCTACAATGTGCCAGGCACTGTCCCATGTGCTTTTTGCAACTATTATCTGATTTGAGAATAAGATGACATGTAATCAGGATAAAGCTATGCTAGTGTATGACTGTATGGCTTAGTGGCAGGTTTGACCCTAGGCAAGTCACTGTAGGTGCTTGAGAATCTGTTACCTCATCTGTAAAATAGGAAAAAAATTAATTCAGGGCTGAGCTTTCTGTAACTTTTCTTTCTTATATAGTGGATTGGTTGGTTAGTCAGGTTTTTTTTTTGCTTTTTTCCCCTCTTAACCTTAGTTTCTTGGCACCATTTTTCTTTTGAACCTTTAAAAAGCGTGGCCCCAGGGAAGCAGTTTTCTACTTATTGGTCCTGTCAGGTTAGAAAGGAATGTCTTGATGACCGTGCCATCTCTGAAGCTTGAAAAAGCCCAAGGGACTGGGACAAAAATATGTTTATATATATGTAGGAATTTATGTTTTACAAACTAGAATGCACATCTTATCTCATATTATTTTCAAGACAACCCTTTAAGAAAGGCAGCTACTGATTTACAGATAAGGATAATGAGACTCAGCAAGATTAAGATTTGCCTATAAAGAGAAGAGGAAATCCAACAGATCTTTCCAAAACTTCAAGACTGGAATTCTTCCATGTTATAAAGTCTGGAGTCCTGGGAGGAGAAAGGAGAACCATAGAGGCTGGAACCATTTCCTATCTGTATGTTCATTCAGTCACAGGAGATATCCTAGGAAACTTGAATTTAGCAAGGAGAACATAAGGAGCTGGCTTTTTTACTCTAGATTCTAGAGTCTAGAAATTGGCTCCATACTGCTTTCCATGACCTTGCAGAGCTTAATCATTCCCAGATTCTCCCCCACTGAAAGTGTCTTTTCCCTCCTCAAATGTGCCTGTAGCATCTCTGGTTTCTCTTTTGTTCCCACGCTCACTTATCACATAGAGATAAGTGTAGAAATTGCTCATCTATGTACACAAATTCTCCCTCTCCTCCCACCCGCAGATGGTAAACTCCTCGAGGACAGAGATTTTTATCTTTCTATCTTCCATACCCGACCGAGTGCCCTCTAGGTATTTAATAAAATTTTGAATTGAATTGAATTCTTTGATTTGCCTTTTTTTTTAAAAGGCTGTGGCCACATGTGCCAGAATGGGAATTTTGAGTCCAAGGTCCAATTATATGCCAAGATTAAAAAAAAACAAACCCAACAACAACAACCCAGAGACTGTTGAACTTTGATGGTGTGCATGAAAGCATGGGGCCCGCGGGTTTATCTCTGGGATCTCTTGGCAGCCAACCTGAAGCCAAAGATATCCCCCCATCTCTTCTACACTCACGTTCTCTGTCTCTGTCTCTCTGTATCTGTTATCTCCCTGTGTCTGTCTTTGTCT
>NW_020940527.1:18223903-18305378 GCF_900497805.2 Vombatus ursinus
GGGGGGAGGGGACTGCTCTGGGAGATAAGAGGTGAGGATACTCTGGGAGTGGGAGAGATACTCTGGAAAGTGAAGGTGTGCTCCAAAAGGTGAAAGGTTGAGAATTAAGGAAATGGAGGTGGAGAGGATACTCGGAGGACACGGATTACTCATGAGTAAGGAAGGGGTGCTCTAGAGATACTGGGAGTTGAAGGGACGCTGGGGGTGAAAGGCTTGCTCAAAAGGGGTATTGTGTGAAGAATAGAGGTGGACACTGAGGGTGTCCACCAGGGTGTAGTCCCCCCCCCCCCGCGCCTCCACTTAGCCCTGCCCACGGCCACGACGTAGTTCTCTCCCCTCTGCTCCCCTTTGCCTTCGCCCCTGCAGCAGCAGCAGCTTTCCAGGTAGTATTGCCCCGTCCTCCACTCCCGCTCAGCCCCAAGCCAGCTCCTAGGAGGATCTTCCCGGTAGGTAAGCCTGGGCTGGTGGGGGAAGGGGCGCGACCACCAGGCACACGGGGAAAAGAGAGAGGATGGACCGGGGGAGGGATGACTGGGTGACTAGCTACAGGTGGGTGTGGTTGTGGCCCCGCCCCAGCGCTGTCATTGGCTGGTACCCTAGTGTTCGAAGAGGGGAGGGGTCTTTTCCTTTCCTGTTTGAGTCCCCTAGCCCACAAAGCGAAATGTCTCCTGCGTCAAACTGCTCCCCCACACGTTCCCCTCCCTCCCCGTCTCAATCTCCAACCCCCAACCTTGGCATTCATTCCAGGGGCCCAGCCCATCCCCCTGCTCTCCGACGATGGGGGAGGGGGGTGGCAGGAAGGGGCTTGTCTTTCGGCCAATAGCGCCCTTGGGGGAATAGAGGCAGAAGGTTCCCGGGCTGGGGTCTTGGACTCGGTCCTCACCAGTGGAAAGGGATGATGCTGAGTGACGGATCGGGGATCTCGGAGCCCCAAAGGTCTTTCCCTCAGATTGGGTACTGCAGCAGGTGGCATCTGGCTGCTGAAGGGAATAGGTTAGGGCAGGGGCGGGGAGGGATATGGAGGGACTTAAGAGATCCTCCTGGGTGGGTGGGTGACAGACCTCGAGAAGCTGATGTGGCCTCGGTCCCTTCCCCATGACGACCAACAAGGCCTGTATGTGTACTTGGCTCTCTGTGGGTGTCTATGGATATCTCAGTGTAGTGCGGTTGTGTGGGTATTTGGATTTGTGTGTAATTGCACCGGAAAGGATTAAGAACCTTCTCAGTTCCTAGACACCTAAATGAGAGTGGAAGGTGAGGGCCTTGCCTCCTTATGTTTAGACACTTCTTGGTAGTAGGTATTGTATTTTATATGTGTACCAAGTTACTGGCATATAGTAGGCACTTAATAAGTACTTGTTGGTTGATTCAAAGTAAACAAAAGCATCCTAGGGAAAACATGGAAAAGAGATGCTCCTTTTCACATTTATCAATCACTTCCTCCTATTCCTGGATCTTGTGAGTGTCAAGGAAGATCCCTGCATAGCCGTCCCCCTTCTAAGTTCACCCCAAGTGGGCCAGTTGGGTGAGTGGATCTAGGCCCTTTGGCCAGGTCAGGAGCCCAGAGCTGTTGGCTGGCTGCTGCAGGTACAGCCCAGGGCCCCTGAAGCTGTATAAAGAGGAAAGAGGCAGGCCAAGCACTAAGCCTGCTCTTGTTGCATAACCTGACTCATATGCTGTCTCTGGGTGTGTCTCTTGGGGGAGGGGGAGCAGGGCCTGTATCAAAAGAAATTAGAAAATGCAAAGTCAAAGAAAATGTCTAAAATTTTATGCTTTTCTCCAGACGTTTATATGTGAAAAATGAGATTAAAGATGTAATCACCAAAGTCTGGGAGGAAAGCACAGGAAAAATTAGGGGTAAGAACAGCAAGGATCGGGACCTCCCAACTTAAATTCAGTACAAGCTGCCTTTAAAGTTGCAGTAAATTAGCTGGTGCTTCCTTTGTGTAAATTAATTTATATTTTCCATATTAAATCACCAGCCTTGGAAACACTTCAAGGTCAGACAGACCCAGAGACACTGTTTTCGTTTTTTGCTCCCCCCCCCCCCCCGCCTCCCCGGGAAAGCACTCCCTGTAACGGAAACATTTTCCCCAGCAACCCCATGGCCTCCCAGCCCTGGAGGTAGCCTGCAAACATGGGGCACAGCCGAGCATAGCAGTGGCACAGGAACACAGCTGTAGATCTTGACACAGCCACACGTGAATACACATGGACACAGTTGCACACGTGGCTACAAGAGATCCAAGTAGGGAGACCGCAACAAAGTGAAAAAAAAAAATCCATGAACATGAAACTTGCTTACCTCAGCTGGATATAGAAAGGGTTTCTGTTGATTAATAATAATAAAAGCTAACATTTATATGTGACTTTAAGGTTTACAAAGCATTTCATATAGATTTCCTCATTTGATTCTCAAAGCCCTTTGAAGGGTATAATATAGATACTATTATCCCCATTTTACAGATAGGAAATTGACCAAACAGGCAGAAATCAGAGTGTTGCCAATTTCAATCTATCACTGATCCCCATAGACTAAGTCCTTAGAAGACAAGGGGGCCCTAAAGCAGAAAGAAATAAAATTGTCCCTGGTCTGAAGGACTCATATAAAATGTATATAAGAACCCAAGAGACACTAAGAGTCTACTCTAAATCAGAGGGAAACTGAAGAAACTAGAGACTGAGGTAGTCCAGGACTGCCTGCAGGAGGTGAGTTATCTGCAGTGTGGAGGGAGAAAGGCATGCTTAGAAGTGGTCAGGCTGGGCTGAGAAGGCCCATTCCTAGAATCCCAGAGTCAGAGGTGGAAGTGAGTGAATTGTATCTATCGATTTCTCTTAGTTAAAACAGAATCTTAGTACAATGGAGGAAGAAAGATAAGGATGAAGGAGCCAAAATCTTGATCCAGGTTGGCAAATCTATCCTCTCCTTCCCCATAACAACCCAGATAAGGCAGGGCCTTTTCTATCAAAAAGTCAGCCTTGTGGATGGACTCCTAGACTGCAGCTCCCAGAGCTGCCCTTTCTTGTCTTTTCCTTCCAGGCAGCTACCCCTTCCTCTCCTTACCTTCTTGGCCTCCCGCAGGTCTCTGTTATGATTAAGGCCCTTGGTTCTTTCTCCACTGCCACACTAACTCTAAATACAATTCACCAGAACTTGAGTGAGAGCTCATTGGATCTAAATCCCCCACTAAAATTAGCGTCCCACTAGAATTCTGCCTAAACAATCCTTCGGCATTCAACCTGGTCAAAGATCCCATAGTCCATCCCTTCTCCTGGGTGCAATATCCTGGAGTAGTGGAGGGGACCCCACGTACAGACCCTCTGTCTTCGTGGACTGCCAAGTGCCCAGCCCTACCACCTGGAGATAGAGAGATATTGTGAACTCGGGAGCAACAGGCAGCTTCTGTTCTCATCTGCCCAATTTACATGGGGAATCTTATTGACTGAAAAGGAAATCTTGGATTAAAACCAAGTGCTGGATCAGCCATCTGCCCAGAGCACAGAAGCAGACACAGAAAGGACGGAGTCAACAATATCCCCTATAGATTGAAGAGTGTCTACTGCATGCGAGCACACAGGTATTCAGCGGCAAATGCACAGATTCTAGGCCAGAGGACAGCCTAACGCTGCTCTATCATGTCTCCTAGATGAGGAGAGTTAGTCATTGTAATTGCTGGGAAATTTTCGGTATCACATGATTCCACTTGGAACCTATAAAATAATAACTTTTAAACAGTACCAATAATAAGAGCTGCATAAAAAGACACTCATTATTTCATTTGAATCTCATTAAAACCCAGTGAGGTAGGTGGGAACTAGACATATTTTTTTTTTGTCTCCAAAGACCTGTAATTTCATTAATATAGGGAATTCTTGGTGAGGAAACCCGCTCCACCAAAGCAGACTGGCCTGCTTAGAAATGTATATAGTCTTTGAGAACTGGCAGAGCACTGAGAGATTTTGTGATTTGCCCAGGGTCACTTAGTCCATGCCAGAGGGAGACTTGAACCCAGGTCTTTCTGACTCTAAAGTAGACTCTGTGTCATCAGGTTAACCTCTCTACTGATATTATTATCCCTACTTCCCAATTAAACAGCATGGTCTATTGCATACAGGGCTACCCTTGAAGTTAGGAAGACCTGGGTTCAAATCCTGCCTCTGATGCTGGCAGGGTGGCCCAGAGGAAGTCACTTAACTTCTAAGTGCCTCAGACAATTCTCTAAGACAATAATTTGTGGAGGGGGTACTGACCTACGTAGATAGAGGGGTGTCTCTAAAGCAATGAAATCACAGGTCCTATCCAAAATTAATTGTTTACAGACAATGAAACTGAGAGTCTATGAGCACACGGTAAAGAGCACAGGTGAAGTTCAGCCTGGATCTCTTCTGATTCAAACTCCCAAGAAGGGTGTGTGTGACTTTGGGGTTAGTGAAATTTTTATGAGTGGAAAATGGGAAAAGATGGAAACCATTGTTACCTCCCCAATCAACTAGATCCATCTCCAGGAGCTTAGAACTCTGTTCTAAGAACAGACAGTTCTTAGAACTGTCTACTGATCCACCCAACACCCTCACAAAAGGACCCACAATACAGGGTCCCCCCCCCAACTTTAATATGTTGTTGCTCAATTGTGTCCAACTCTTCATGACCCCATTTGGGGTTTTCTTTGCAGAGATACTGGACTGATTTGCCATTTCCTTCTCCAGCTCATTTTACAGATGAAGAAACTGAGGCAAACAGGGTTAAATGACGTGTCCAGTGTGACACAGCTAGTAAGTGTATGAGGCCAGATTTGAACTAAAGAAGATGAGTCTTCCTGACTCCAGACCTCGCACTCTATCCACTGTGCCACCTAGCTGCCCTTGTACATACCCCATTGTTCCAGGAAGGAAATGCTTTAAGAGCAGAATTAAGAAAATAAATGGAAGGAATTGTTGTGGGATTTAAGATTCCAAACCAGAAGATGTGAAATGACCTCTAAACATTTCAGATAGACTTCATGGGAGTGAGTTCTGGTCTTTAAAGGCAGTAATTTGGTGATTAAGATGTTGGTCGGTGTGTTTCAAGCCTATGGTGCAGGGTAGGAGAAGGATCTGAAGTTATAAGACAGTTGAAAAGGGAAGGGGTATCTGAAAAGCTAAAAGAGTCCTATAAGAATAGGGAGAAGGTAGGGGCATAAAGATAGATGGCTTGAGAAATCTTTGTTGCTTACCCTTAGATTAGCAGAGCACATCTGACCCCAGAGGCATTTTGGATGGCTTTTATGGCCCCTTGGAGAGTGGGGATTGGGGTGGGGTGGGGAGGGGCACACAACGAAGGAGGAATAAATCCTTAAAATTTTGTTCTGGGAGGTGTTCTGCCACAGGATGCCGAAAACTAGGAGGCACTACCAAGTATTACCAGGGTCAGCAGCAGTGTATTTCCATAACTTAGGATGAAATATTTAATAAGTTAAAGTTTAATAAAGCTTAATTAGAGTGAAATGAAAAAATGATGGCTCTAATTTCCCCAAAAGTAATTGAGTTCAGGCTGATACCTTTTTCACCCTGGAGTGAGGGGACATAGCCCAAAGAAGCCCTAGTTTTCTGTTGTTTTCTGGCTTGGACAGAGGACACACAAATCACCAAACCCTGAATCAACACTAAATTCATTGTCCTCCCCCGCTTCCTTTTCCCTCCCATTACTTAAGACTCATCTGTTCTATGAAGCTTTCCCTATTAATCTTCTCCCATGAAAATATTTCATGAATTGCTATAGCAGTTAGGGACATAGCCTGGACCACATTATTCCCAACTTGCTTTTATGTCCCCTTAAAATTGTTTTCTAGATGTTCCATGCCATTAAGTCTCAAGGTCAGAAAGCATGTTCTTATCGTGTAATTTCTGACTCTATGAATCTCTCCTCCTGCTTACTCCCACTTCAAGTGGTCATGCTGCCTCTGCTTGAAGATCCCTTGGCAATCCTGGTCACCTTCCTTTGGACATAACTTCTCTTAAAGTTAAGCAAATGTATATTTTACACAACATAATCAATAATACAATGAAACAAGGTACTCCAAAGCCAAATGTAAATTATCTTGGGATTATTCATCATTTTACATTTAGTTCCACCCTTTTTTTTTTTCCAATTGGGAGCTAGTTCTGCTAGTGTCTGATCAAAGTGATATTTAAGGAGGATTAATCCGTGAACAGATACATAGGATGGATTGGAAGGCAAAATATGGGAGTCAAGGAGTTCAGTCCAATTAGAAGACTACTGTAAGGGTCCAGGCATTCACAGGTACTGTGAATAAGGACCTGAATTAGAATAGTGACCAACAGAACAGGATGACTGTGAAAAACATAATGAAAGTAGAACTTCCAGTTTGGGGTGGAATGACGGTAACATTATCAGAAACAGAGAAACCAGGACAGAGAACCAGCTTGGAGATATAAAGGGAAACAATCACATTTGGGACGATGGCCAAGAGATTCCTGTAAAAATATTTCTGTAAAGAATGTGAAAAGAAAGCCAATGCCCAGTATGAGCTACTTTACCATAAATGCTAACAATAAAAGTGTTGGGTTTCATTTTGTTTTGTTTTTCACTTTGTTGAGGTCATGAAAAGAAGATCAAGGAAGGAACCTTGCCCTGCCTTAGAGGGATGGGAAAATGATAATGGATGACAAAGAGAAGATAGAAATGCTTGATTCCAAATTTGTTTGTTTTCTCTACCAAAGAGAATGATCATCAGAGTCAGAAAGAATATAACAAAAATGCTTCATAGGCAATCAAAACTCAAGATAAATAAAATAATGCTGAGACCTTCTAGTTGCTATCTATGAGTACAAGTCACTTGGCCCTGAAAAACTACATTCCTAGGTAAGAAAACAAATTATAGGTGTCATTGCTGAGAATAGGACAAGCTCCTGGAGACTTTCAAAAAGGGAAAGAAGATTTTTTTCCTTTAAAATTAGAGGCCAGTGAACTTGATGTTCTGGTAAAATTCTAGAATGGATTATCAAAGGAACAGTTTGTAATAGCTTAGAAAGAAAGGAGGTGATCTCTAATAACCAACCAAGAATTATTAAAAACAAGAAATGCCATATACCTCAAGGAGCTGAAAGACAGAAAGAAATGTCTTATATATACCAAAATATTGGGGCAGCTAGGTGGTGCAGTAGATAGAGCACCAGCCCTGGATTCAGGAGGACCTGAATTCAAATCTGGCCTCAGACACATAACAGTTACTAGCTGTGTGATCCTGGTCAAATCACTTAACCCCATTGCCTAGCCATAAAAAAAAAAAAAAACAACAACAACAACAAACAATACATACCAAAATATTAGCAACAATACTTTTTGTGGTAGCAAAGAACTAGAAACAAAGTAGATTCCATTGATTGGGAAATGTTAAATAAATAATAGTAGATGAACATAATAGAATATTACACAATGAATATGAAGAATTAGAAGAATTCAAAGAATCATGGGAAGACTTATATGAACTGATGCTGAGTAAAATAAGCAGAACTGGGAAAACAATATTCATAATGATTACAGCAATGGAAATGGGGAGGAAAGAAGCAAAAAACAAAAAACAAAAAAAAACACCACACCTGAATTCTATGCAATTATAATGACCAAGAAGCCTGGTCCTAGATAGGAGTTGCAGAGAAGGTATTGACCTGCATTGGTAGAGGAAATTTCCTCACCTGAATGCTTCATATACTAATAAAATCACAGGTCTGGTCCCTATACCTATCTTCTCTTCTTACACTTATTAATATCCCTTCCAAAATGTAGGAACTTAAATTATATACAATACCCCAGATGGGGTCTAAGACAGAATACAGGAGAAATACCACTTCCCTTGCTCAAAACAATGTTTTTATTAATGTAGCCTAAGTTCACAAAAGCTTTTGGACTGTTATATCATACTGTTGGCTCATACTGAAATAACAGACCAATGGAGAGCCTAAGACTTATTTTTCACATGAAGTACCTTCTAGCCACCCTTCATCCCTATCCCTACCCCCACCCCCACCCCTGCCCAATTCTGTACTCATGTGGTAGATTTTAAAAATCAACCAACCAACCAATGAAATCCAGGACTTTCCATTTTCTCATTAAATTTCATCTTCTTAGATTTTTAGCCCACTGTTTCAATCTGTTAGTCTTCTTGGACCTCAATTTTGTCATTCAATTTACTAATTCTTCTTGCCAGTTTTGTGGCATTCAAAAAGTTGATAAATATCGTATATCTTTATTCAAGTCATCGACAAAGCTATGCTAGCTTTCTCATCTCTAAAAAGTCTTGATGAGAATTATCTATATGCATATGGAAGATATTTTTGATGAAAATATTAGAAGGGAACAGAGGGCCTTTCACATATGATTTTCCATAGCAGACCACATCTTTACAGTTACACAATTGATTGAGAAGTGTAGAGAGCACAAGATATAGCTGTATTTTTTTTACCATCAAAAAAAGGACTTGGTAAAGCAAAGTGTATCCTTGACAGCTCTCCTCTAACAAAGCATATTCTGCTTATATGTTAATATCACAAAGTATTTCTTAATAGATACAACCCTAGAGGCTACCTTATGCAATAATCTCCTTGGACTATTAATATAAAATAAAGCATAAAACAGGAAAACAGATGCTTGCTCAAGGTGTTTGCTAGAGTCATGGAGAATACGTGGAGTCTAAATGGAAGAATGATTTCACATAGATAGTGAGGTTCTCCAGGTGCTCCTGTTTGCAGATAACATGCTAATTGCATCAAACCTTAAAATACAACCAAACCATTTCATGAGATATATGATGTCTCTAAAGATACCAACCTCACAATCCACAATGGGATAAAAACAAGAGGATAAGGAATGCATATTGTCCAGATTGTAAGAGGTGGTTAAATGGGTAGGTCAAGATCACTGCCTCCTCCTGGATCTCTGCCTTGTCATGGCAGAAGGATTTGTGTAGCTCAATGAAACTATGGGCTGAGCTGTGCAGGGTTACCCAAGATGGACAGATTATACTGGAGAGTTGTGACAAAAGATGATCCACTGGAAAAGGAAATGGCAAACCACTCCAGTATCTTTGCTCCAAAAAATCCGTGGACAGTATTAAAATTTACCTGGTGTGCTATGTATGGTCCATGGGGTCACAAACAGTCAGACACACCTGAACAACAACAATAAAGCATGCATGTTTTGCGTGGCACTGCAGAAGGGGCAATAGCTGGGTCAAGAATTGAAGAAAAGGAGAGTGGGCTGTATCCCAGTTGGGAAGTTACAAAATCTCGGAATAGGGAGGGATTTCATAAGCCATTTAGTCAAAATCATACCTAAACAAGAATTTTCTCTACTACATACCAAACAAATGATTATGCACACTTTCTTTGAATACCTCCAGTGAAAGCTTGTTTTGCTTTAAATGGTTCTAATTGTTGGGATGTTTTGCCTTATGCTAAGATTAAATTGCCTCTTGCCAACTTCCAGCCATTTCTCCTAGTTTTATCTTCTTTAATCAAGTAGAGCAAGTCATCTCTCTTCTGTGTTACAGCCTATCAAATACTTGAAGACAACCATCATGTTCCCTCCCTCCCCAGTCTTTTCTTCTTCAGGCTGATTATCTCCAGTTGCTTCAATTGATTCTTGTACGGCATGATCTCAGTCTTTCATCATCCTGGTTGCTCTCTTCAGGACACTCCATAGTTTGTCAATGTCTTCCCTGAACAATGAAACGCAATACTCCAGGCAAAGTCTAACAACAGCAAAGCTTATTGGGTCTATGATCTTCCTAGTCCTTAATACTATACCTCTCTTAAAGCAACTAAGATCAAATTAACTTTATTAATTGCTATGCCACACAGTTGACTCATATTAAACTCTTATTTAATTCACTGAAACCTCCAAATCTTTTTCAGACAAATTGCTGCTAGCCTCATCTCACTTATTCTGAATTTGTGAAGTTGGATTTTTTTACCCCACACGTAAGACTTTATATTTATTCCTGTTAAAGTTAATCTTATTTTATTTGGCTAGCAGCCAGGTGGCACAGTAGAGTGGTAGAGCGGGAGTAAGGAAGACCTGAATTCAAATCTAGCCTCGAACAATTATTAGTGTGGCGCTGGGCTAGGCATTTAACCTCTGCCTCAATTTCCTCATCTGTAAAATAGGAATGATAATACTATCACCTATCTCCTAGGGTAATTTTGAGGATCAAATGAGATATTATTTATAAAGTGCTTTGCAAATCTTAAAGAGCTACATAAATGCTAGGCATTACTATTTTTTCTGGAATGATTATGTCATCC
This sequence comes from Vombatus ursinus, assembly GCF_900497805.2. Taxonomy (NCBI): domain Eukaryota; kingdom Metazoa; phylum Chordata; class Mammalia; order Diprotodontia; family Vombatidae; genus Vombatus; species Vombatus ursinus. Next base: position 18,234,206 of record NW_020940527.1, read on the forward strand.
AACTTGTTAGTTATCCATCCCAGCTTTATGTAACTATATTTAATAAACATGTCATCTCTACTTTTCTCTAAAGCCATTGATAAAATTGTTAAAAAGCACAGATATCTGGCATTCCACACCTGAGATCCTCTTCTGAGTAGTCAACAAATTGTTAATGACTGCTTTTTAAGTGTAGCCATTCTAGCAGCTCTGAATCCCCCTAATTGTGCTATTGTTGAGCTCTCTCCATATTTTACACAAGAATAATGTGGAAGCCTTTGTAAATTACTTTTCCAAAATCTAAGTAAACTATATTTTATCTACCAGTTTAGTAAACCATTTAAAAAAAAAAAGGAATAAAGTTCTGCTATGACCTGTTCTTAATGATGTCAGGCTGACATTTTGTGATCATTGCTTCCTTTTCTAGAAGCTCATTAACCATCACTTCGATCATTTAGTTTAGAATTTTGTCAGGAATCCAACTAAAACTTATAGTTCCATAATTTGCAGACTCAATTCTCTATTCCTTTTTTTTAAATCAGTATATTTCCTTTCTCTAATCCTATGGTCCCTCTCCCATTCTCTACTAAAAGATCTATTTTTTAAAATGTATTTCACAAATTTTGTTTTGACAAGTCTTACTTGTCAAAGTCTTATTTACTAATAAACACACCCATAGTACTAGTCTGGAGCAGACCAACCACTTTAAGTCTTCAATTGCCAGCTTCAGCTATAGGCTCAATGATTCCAAAGTTGAACAAAGCAGGATTACAATTAGTTTATCAAATAACTGGAAGCCAGTGAGCCAACCACTGTGGCAAAGTTCTATCAAGCCATAGCTTGATAGGAGTCACCATCAAAAAGACAATACTGTTCTGATGGAATGGAGTTCACAACTTTGATTTGGGAGGACACACTTGTGAAATTGCTATACAGGTGTCTTGGAATGTCACCCAGGCCAACTGACTAGGTACACAGGACTGTTGTTTTCAGGATTAATTTCAGTGGACTCCTATCCTGTAGATATTGTTCTTGTTCATTCTTTTTTTCAGTTGTGTCTGAGTTTTCATAACTCCATTTGAGGTTTTCTTGGCAAATATATTGGAATGGTTTGCCATACCCTTCTCTAGCTCATTTTATAGATGAGGAAACTGAGGTGATCAGAGTTAAATGGCTTGCCCAGGGTCACACAGTTAGTAAGTGTCTGAGACTGGATTTAAACTCAGGTTCTCCTGACTCCAGGGCCAGTTCTCTATCCACTGCACCATGTAGCTGCCCCAAATGATGTTTCTTAACCAAAGGAAGAAAGTCTGTTTTAACCTCAGTCATTTGGAAACAAAATTGACCATTGTATTTGTAGTAAACTCTTATTTCTTTCAGTATTGTCGTCTATTACATTGCTGTAATCATCATAGGAAAAACAGCATGGCAGTGTCTGGAGATCAGGCCTCACAGAATTAGGATGACTTGGGTTGAAGTCCTTCCTGTAAGTCAATTACCCTCTCCAGACAACCCTGGGATTCTGAAAGTTGTAGATGAAGTATATAAATCTGCATTGGTAGAGGCAAACTGCAAATCTTGATGTGTGTTTTTTTAAATTCGCTGTATGTTGTTCAGTTTTCCTCACTCTGTATCGGTTCAAAGAAGTTTTCCCGTACTTTTTTGAATTCTTCATATCTGTCATTCTTTAGAACACCATACTATTATTATTGTGTTCATGTAAATAGACAACATGTCATAGTAAATAGATTGCTAGACTTGGAATCAGGAAGACCTGAGTTCAAATCCCAACTTTCACATTTACAACTTGTATGACATTAGCCAAGTCACTTGACCTCTCTTAGACTCAGTTCCCTCATCTACAAAATGGGGATTTAAAAAGAAACCACATTGCCTACCTCACAGGACATTTGTGAAATTGAAATGAAATAATGCATCTAAAGTGCTTTGCAAATCTTAACTTTCTATATAAATGTATATAGAAATTTCTTTAGATGTGTAAGTTATCATTATAATATTCCATTCCATTCACAACTACAATTTATTCACCCATTTTTAAATTCTTAAAAACCACAAAATTTGTTTCCAGATTTTTGCTATGAAAAATAGTGCTGCTACATGTACTTTGGTACATGTAGAAACTTTCTGTCATTGACTTTTTTGTGACATAAACCCAACAGTAGAGTCCCTGGATCAGAGGATAGGAACTGTTTAGTAATTTTTCTCACAAAATTCCAAATGGTTTTTGAGAGCAGTTGGACCAATTCACAGCTCTACTGATGGTATATTAGTGTGCCTTACTGCCCACAGTTTCTCCCACATTTACAATTTTCATATTTTTACCATATTTTCCAACTTGATAGGTGTGAAGTTATATCTCAAATTGTTTTAATTTTCTTTTCTCCTATTATTGGTGATTTGGAGCATTTTTCAAAGAGTGTTTTCATTTCTTTTTTTTTCCCCAAACTGTTCATATCCTTTGACCACTTATCTTAAGGTTTGTATCAATTCCCTATAGATTTTGTATGTTGAATATCAGATATGTTTGATACAAAGTTTTTTCCCAAATAATATCTTTTCTTTTTTCTAGTCACATTGATTTTATTCATGTGAAAGCTTTTTAACTTTACATAATCAAAATTCTTTCCCTATCTTTTATAATCTCCTTTTATCCCTTGTGGTTATGAAATTTTCCCTTAATAATAGTTGTGCAAGATATGGCTTTCTATTATGTTTATGGCTTTTTATATTTACATCTTTATCTGTTTTAATGAATCATAATACATGGAATAAAGTGCTAATATCAACCTATTTTCTACCAAACAATCTAGTTTTCCCAGTAATTCTTCCCCATTATTTTGTGTTATTAGATTTATCAAAAACTAAGCTTTTGTACTTATGTGCTTCAAGTTATTGCTTTTCTAGTCTATTCCACTGATAAAACTTCTTTTTTAATCCACCCCCAAATTATTGGTAATTACTGCTTTATATTATGATTTGAGATCAAGTAATGCTATATTCCTCCTTTGTGCCTACTTTATTCCATTATTTCCCCTGAAATTTTTGAACTTTTTTTCCCTTGTATGAATATTGCTTTTATTTCATGGATACTATAAAGTATCCTCTTGAGAGCTTGTTTGAAATACTGCTAGATCTGAAGATTATGTAGTATCATCATATTTATTAAATTAGCATGCCCCAGCCATGAACATTGAAGGTCTTTCATTTTTTTCTGTAAACATTGGTTAAAAGCTGCATTTATGTAAGACATAAATGCCTCAGCAAATTAACTCCAAGAGGTACTTTGCATTTACTCTATAGTTACTTTCAACGGAATTTATCTTTTCCTCCCAATTCTTGTTAGCAATATGCTTAAATTATGATTGGTTTTATGGTATCCTGATACTTTGCTAAAGCTATTAACTATCCCTATTAGTTTCTATTTTGATGATGTAAGATTTTCCAAGTAAACCAACATATCATCTAAAAATAGGGGGGAAAAGTCTCCACTTTGCCAATGCTTACTCCCTTAATTTTTTTTTCACTTGTCTTATTATTATAGATAGCATTAGAGGACTATGTCAAATAATAGCTGAGAAGGAACATTCTTCATTTACCCATGAACTTACTGTGACAACTTCCAGCAATTCTGCATTACAAATAATGTTAGTTTTTTTGTTTTAGCTAAGTATTTTTGGTTATGTTAAGGAAAGACTTTTTCATTCCTACTTTAACGGAGATGAGTTATGTATTTTGTTGAATGTTTTTATGTATCTAATAATATAATCATGTGGTTGTTTGAGCTATTTTTATGTTTGATTATGTTAAATTTTTTTCTAAGGATGAACTATCATTGCATCCCTAGCATAAATCAAACTTGAGCATAATGAATTTTTTAATGTATTACTAAATTCTGTTACATGTTTGCATCAATATTCATTAATGATATTGATTGATAATTGTCTTTCTCTGCTTTGTCCCTCCATGGTTTGGTTATCAGCAACATATTTGTATCCTAGAAAGAGTTTGGTAAAGTGTCTTCTTTCTTTATATTTGAATCTACATGATCTTTTAAAGATCACTGACAGTTACTTGACAGTCTTATCTATCAGCCTGTTCAGTACCCAAGGATATAGATCATTTGGGTCTAACAACTCCAACTCATCAAGGGCATCTCTGAGTGTTCTCTTATTATCTCCTAAGTTGTCTTAGATATCAGTCCCTTATTAGCCATTTTTGTTCTGTCCTTTCCAATCCAGAGATCATTTCCTTGGCAGAGAAAACAGGAGGAAAGTAATAAATAAGCATCATTTCCAGTGATCCCTTGTCACTATGCTGGTCACTCCAATGATCAGTCCTATCCCTATTTTAGTCTTTTCTTTTCCCTAATATGGCTCTTTTAAAAACCCACCATTTTGTTATATTTATCCTTCCTTGACACTATCACTTCATTCTAAGCTTTGGCACTTTTGATACCAATCTTACAATACCCTGACATAGGATCATTATCCACTACCTGTCTTTGCATTTTCCCTACATGCACATAATTTTCTCCCTGCCACAAAAGCCTAACTTTTAAATGCAAGTGGTCTCCTAATAATGCTATATGCTTGCAAAACATTGAACACCATAATCTCTAAAAAATCCATACTGTATATAACCCAAACATTAATGGAAAGATGTAAGGTGAATATAAGTAGGATGCAAGATACTACCAATAATGATTTTCACAGGGGAGGCAGCAAAGGAGACACAGTCAATGACATATGTGACTAGAAAAGGTTGGCTGGTCATGTTTCCAAGACAAGAGATAATAAATAGACAGTGCAAGTATTCACAAAAAAGTTGAAAGACCTGGGAGAAGTCCTGTAGCATTTTTGGTAGATGCTTGTTGGGATTTATGGAAAAACATGAAGAAGGATTGAATAGATGGCATGTAAAAGTTACAGTCTGTACTGGTGAAAGGAATGCTTACATCCAAGAGATCAAATACCCATTGAAATATCAAAGCATTAACTCATTGGAGTACATCCTCAAGAGAGTGAACAAGAAGGTTAGGAGACCCAAAACTATGTCATATTAGTATCAGTTGAAGAAATGGAGGGTGCTTAACCTAGAGAAGAGAAGTTTATGCAGTGGCATGAAGACTTGCCTTGCTATAGTAGATAGATTAGACTTATTCTGCTTGGTTCCTAGAGGATAGAACTAGGATTAATGGTTGGGTATTATGAAGAAAACAGATTTTTGTTTCAATGTAATCAAAAATTTTCTCAAAGTCAACTACCACAAGGATGGCAAATTATTTAGCCTGAAAAGACTACAAGCCAAGACTAAAGTGGAGGGAGAGTTGGTGTATGACTTTTTGTTCACAAATGATTGTGCACCCAATGTAGCCTCTGAGGCTGAGATGCAGCAAAATATGGATCAATTCTCTGCTGTTTGTGCTAATTTTGATTTAACAATTAACAACAAGAAAACACAGGTTCTCCATCAACCAGCACCACACCATCCATTTGTGGAACCATTGGTTACAGAAAATGGAGAAATAATGAATGCTGTGGATAAGTTCACTTGTCTTGGCAGTATACTTTCCAGATGATGATGTTGATGCACACATTGCCAGAGTTTGCTCAGTGTTTTGGAGGCTCCAAAAGAAAGTGTTGGCGAAAAGAGCTATTAGACTGCCTACTAAACTGAAAATCTGCAGAGCTGTTGTGCTGACCTCATTGTTGTATGCCTATGAAACCTGGACAGTATAAAAGCACCATGCTAGGAAACTGAATCGTTTCCATTTGAATTGTCTTGGGAATATTCTGAAGATCATCTGACAAGATAAGGTACCAGACACTGAGGTCCTTTCTTGAGCTAAACTGCCAAACATTCAAACTGTACTGCAAAGAGTACAACCCTAATGGGCTGGCCAGTTGTGCAAATGTCAAACATATGTTTGCTTGACAGTCTATTTTATGGAGAACTCACACAACACAAGAGGTCACATGGAGGTCAGAAGAAGTAGTACAAAGATACTCTCAAGGTCTCTCCAAAGAACTTTGGAATCAGGGCAGCTAGGTGGCGCAGTGGATAGAGCACCGGCCCTGAAGTCAGGTTTGAACCTGAGTTCAAATCTGACCTCAGACTTGACATTTACTAGCTGTGTGACCCTCAGCAAGTCACTTAACCCCAATTGCCTCACAAAAAAAAAATTTGGAATCAATTGTGTGACATAGGAGACTAGCAAAGAACAGAATGACATGTCTGAATCCAAAAAGATGCTATGCTCTATAAGCAAAGCAGAATTAAAGTAGCTCAAAAGAAACATGAGATGTGCAAATTTAGAAATACCTCCACTTCAAATGTTCATATGGACTATTTGTGCCCAACCTTCTGAGCTCATATTGGTCTGATTAGCCACAGTTGGACACACTGCACCTTGACTCCAACATAATGATCTCATTTTGGTCCTCTTCTAGAATGAAGGATAATAGCTATGGGTTGTATTATATAATCTGTAGTCCATCCCAACACTAACCCTTGTAGACACTATGTCCTTCTCTAACTCATTTTACAGATGATGAAACTAAGGCAAACAGGGTTAAGTGACTTGTCTAGGGTCACACAACTAGTTAATGTCTGAGGCCAGATTTGAACTCAGATCTTCCTGACTCCAGACCTGGCACTCTATCCACTGTGCCACCTAGCTACCCATAACCAAGAATACTTGAATTCAAATTCCCTACCTGAAATGTGTTAGCTGTATGATCTTGGGCAAGTCCAACTTCTATATACCTCAATGTATAAGTAGAATTTATCTACAAAATCATAGGCAGGTTGCTATCTGGATAAGAGAAGGTGTTCCAACCCCCAGAAGTTCCCTGTACTACTGAAATCATAGATTGTTGAGTATTCATGTATTCCTAAGGAAAGTACAACTTTACAAAAATATTTCTATAGAATTATAAGCAATGAAAATCATATAAATATGTACCCAGGTCACCGTGGATGGTTTTATCCCTTACCAAACCTAGTGAAGGCTGGTTACATTAAATCATCAGGTCCCTCCCAAAAGCCTTGCCATAATTCCCTGGTTCAGAAGCCTCCCAAAGGAGTGTAGCTCCCCCATCATCTAAACCTACTCTCCAGAATACCTCATGCTGCTGCTGAACTTACCCTAATCTGGGCTGGATGGAGTCCATTGATGAGCTTTTTGTTGTTGTTTGTCCTTCATTCTTGAAGAGGACCATGACATCAGGAAGGTGATGCCATGACTTGCACATGAATTGGATTTAAGTGAAAGAGAGCTGTGCAAAGTCACCAACCTCACTTTCTCCTCCAGATCCATCTGGGTCCAATGGCAAGATAGAGATCAGGATGATTGGAGATAGCCCCCGATGTGCTTTTTAAACCTGCCTCAGACCTCAGCCAATCAAAATGTCCTCTAGTTTCCGACTGAAGTTTGGCATTCCATCTACATATCCTTAGTTAATTAGTAACTTACTAAATCATCATCCCCTCTCTCAGGGAGGACTATAGAAACATACTATCAGAAGAAAAAATAAGTCATGTTCCTATAGAGCTTTAAGCCCTACAGAAGCACCCTCCTCACAATAACCTTATGTGAAAGAATTACTATCCTTCTTTTACAGATGAGGAAACTGAGGCTGAAATAGGTGAAATGAGTTGCCATGATGACACAACTATTAAGAGGCAGAACCGGGATTCAGACATAAATCTCCTGAGACCAGGACTGTTTGGACTATTTCTAGGACCATGACATATGACCCCTCTCAACATTTTCTTATCTATCAAAATGAATCATTAATCTAAAAACTTCACAAAGATACACCCCATTCACATGCAAAAAGATAGTCACAGTGACATGGTCTTACTCAAACAGGACCATGTGGTCACCTGGTCTCACACAAAGTCACACACTCAAGGTCAATGGTAAAAAGTACAGGAAGGTCAATGATACATTTCAGCCTTAAGGGGATATTTTGGTTTCTAGTGAACATTACATAGCCTCTCAAGTGAATGTCAGATATAGCTATAACAAGACAAGTAAGCACACAGTGATAGACAAACACGGTCCCTTGCACAGTCTAAACTGAGGCTGTTCAATTTGAGTTATAGGGGTAATGGACAATTGAGAGGGATGAGATGATCCCATAGAGATTAGCTCTGAGTCTAAGTCAGAAAGACCAAAAAAATAGTTGTATGTAGGCAAGAAGTTTAGTGAAAATTCCCCTTCTGGGATCCTCTTTCTGTCTCTTCAGATGAAAAAGATACCCAGAGCAACAGAGTTAGAGTCATATAGACTTGTATTTAAATCCCACCTTAGATCCATTTAAATGTTTGACCCTGGACAAGTAAATTAATATCTCTAAGCCTCCATTTCCATATCTGTAAAATGGTGATAAAAATAGGAGCCACTTCATATGATTGTTGTAAGGATCAAATAAGATGACATATAAAATGATTTGTAAGCCTTTTTTAAAAGTAAATAATGTGAGCTATTTTTATAACATTATACCCTTAAGCAATTTATTTGATCAACAATGACATCCACAGGGCAGCTAGGTGGTGCAGTGGATAGAGCACCAGCCCTGAAGTCAGGAGGACCTGAGTTCAAATCTGGTCTCAGATCAAACACTTGACACTTACTAGCTGTGTGACCCTAGGCAAGTCACTTAACCCCAACTGCCTTTAAAAAAATGACATCCACATGTCCCATCGTGGAACAACGATACAGTGGACAGAGCTCTGAATTTGAGGTCAAAGGACCTAAGTTCTAAATCCTGGATCTATTTATTATCTAAATTACTTTAAACAAGTTATGTAATATCCCTGGGCCTCAGTCTACTCATATGTAAAATGAAGGGGTAGGAAGAGATGAGGTAGGAAGAACTGAGGTCCCTCCCAGTGCTAAATCTAGGATTCTATGGTCCTTCCTGCACCCATCCTAGCAACTGAAGACTGATTTTTTTTCTGTTTGTGAAGAAATCAGGGGAAAGAGAATAGATGTGAGGGGATAGATGAAGAATTAGGAGAGACAGAATGGTGGAGTAAAGATGTAGTGGGCTGAGAGGAGAGAACTTTGCAAACAGACAGGGGCAGTCTAGCCTGAGTCATGAAATCCAAGATGCTTTATACATATCTTAAGAAAGCAGACCACAGGATCAACGATTTAGAGCTAAGAGGGACCTCAGAGGTGTCTAGTCCAACCTCATTTTACAGATAAAGAAACTAAGGCCCTGGGAGCTTGCTCGACTTGCCCAAAGTTCACTGTATCCCACTTTCTCTTCTTTAGGAAATCTTGCCTCCATGGGATCCTACTTCCCAGCAGTGTGTATGGGGGCCTCCTACAGTGTATCTCAATTTACCCTTTCTCTCATGAGTGCTGTAATTTCTTTCAAGCTTTTTGCCTTAATGCTCTACTGAATCTTCTTTTTACACCCCAGATGCGATTATTGGGACAACCCTCAACTTTCCCATTTCACAGCTCCAGGCATCCCACAATAAGAGGGTGGGAAAGGGGCTGCATAGAATGAACAACTGATCAAGGGCTCCAGTAGCTTAGGGAATAAACCTCTCTTGGTGTGCTCTTTCCTTTAAGCACCATAGAGCAGCTATCTGGAGCCCCCAATTTTATGGACAATGTGTGCACACAACCTAATCTTTTCCAGATCCAGACTAATTTCCCTCATCTTTGGATGTGGAGGCCACATCCCAGCTAATTCCCCAGGTTAGAAGGTCCTAAGAGATTCATGCAGTCTAGTTACCTTAGGACCTGACAATGGTCATCCTCCTCAGTCCATTCTTCTTCACCTCCAAGAGACTAACAGAGAATACCAATGGCTCAGTATAGTCTATTCCTATTATTAGAGGCACAGCTCAGAAGCCCATGTCCTACTGACAGGGTCCAGGATAGCCTCTCCCAGCATAAATAAAAGTGCATATAATGTTCCTGACATGCATTCTCTAATGTGAACATATGAGGTATAGAAGCACAGAATCATAGAATATGAGGCTTGAAGTGGACCTCAGTGACCTAGTCTAACTCATGTATCAGAGGAATCCTCACTGTAACATATGTGTCAAATGATCATACAACCTTTTCTTGAAGACTCGTAAGGAAAGAGCACTCACAACCTTTTGAGGCAGCCCATTCCACATTACGATCTCTCTAATTGTTAGTTTTCTTGACATCAAATCTAAATTTACTTCTTTGCAATTCCCACTCATTGTTCCTGGTTCTGCCCTCTTGGGTCGACAGAACAAGTCTAGTTAATCCTCCACAAAACAGTTCTTAAAATACTTGTAGTCACCTATCATGTTCCCCTTGAGGATTCTTTAGCTTAAATATGACCAATTCCTTCAACTAATTCTTATATGACATCAACTCAAGGCCTTTTCATGTATGCAGAATGTGAATACTAATGTCTATTCACACACCTGTCTCTGAACATAAGACTAAGACTATGTTTATGGGGATCTATGTGAAATATGTGTTCTTTTCAGTAAGTCAGTAAACATGCATTTATTAAGCACTTACCATATGCCAGACATTGTGATGCATGCTGGAGATACAAAGAAAGGTCTGTGTGTAGCCACCAAAGATCACTTAACATGTTCCTGCCTTCCCATTAGAGGTTAACATTCTTACTGCCTTCCCCATAGCAACAGTTAAATCCAGCCTATTCTCTCACCTTTGCCTTTGCCTCAGTTTCTCACTTGGAGTTGGATGTCTGCCCTAATCAGCAAATCCTGGCAGATCCCACAGTTTCCAGCTATTCCTGTCAATTGGACTGTTAATATAAGGGCCACTTTATAAATTCAGGTATGTCTGTATGTGAATAGAGAGTTACCTGTGTGATTGCACATGTACTCAAGTGCAGGTGCTTGGGGGTAGAGTAGAATGTAGGGGTGTGTGTGTGTGTATTTTTGTGTGACAACAGTGGAAACTCTGGTGCTGGTTTCCCCAAAAACCTTAATGCTGTTAGATTTCACAGTGCTCCTGACTCTTCCAACCCCACTCCTGAACCTTTAAGAAGTTCCCAGCATTTCATCTTCCTTTGTCCCTCCCTACTTTCTCTTCAGTGGGAGAGAGAGAGGAAGGAGTGGTCGGCCAGTGAAAGAAGGAAGGTAACCTAGAGAACCCTCAGACACTTACACCGTTTGATCATTTGACTCCAAATCCCCTAATCCCAAATGCAGCCTCTGCCTCTCCCCTCCCCAATTCTCAACTCCTCTTCTATTATTTCTGCCTGATAGGTTTAGAGGCAGAGAAATGTAGAAAGATGGTGTGGAGACAGCTCTGAAATTTTAACGTCCATGTACATTTACTCTTTCCCCAGAGAAGGGCAGAGATGTCGAAGGGTCAAGATGTTAGCTTTAGGAAATCTGATGGTGCCTACAAGTGTTAGATACATATCTGATTGTGGGGGGCTGGGGTGTCTGAAAGGAACAACGCCCAGCCCACCCTAATCCTCCACCCATTTCCATGTTATATGAGCTATTAAATGGTTACATCAGGTATATTCTATATCTTGGGCACTTCTGGTCTAAGATTCTGCTTCTTTTCCTCCTGACCCTGACCATCCCCTTGTCCCAGAGTGTTTCAGCAGACTGCCCCCAGGAACTGCCTCTTCTTATCATTGACTTGTTAAGATTTACTAGGCTTCATGGGGTCTGACCTTTGCACTCTGGGCTGAAATTCAATCTGTTAGTTACGGGGACTCGATCTGCAAGTTCCTGTAAAACACGCAAATACACAAATGAACGTAACCCACAGGTGAAAATGGATGCTAGAAGAGAGATACGCAAAGCAACATGACCACACACAAAGCAAAAAGCAAGTGTGCATGTTGTGCACCGCCTTGCAGTTCTGCATATGACTTGGTATGACCATCCCTGGCACGTATCTGTGTAATAAATGTGCAAGTTGTGATTTCCCCTAAATCAAAAAACATGCAAACAAGGACTGCCTTATCACCACCTGCTGTGTCCCCTCTCCCCCCTCCCTCCACCTGCACCCCACAGCACAGGCACACCCACGTACCCTCTCAGGAACATACACTCAAACACACTCACAGGCTCACGCACACACAGCTTCTCCCCCGCCCCGTGTTTCTGTTGCCATAGCAAGCGTGCGCCCAGGCTGCTCCCCCCCTACACCTCCTCTTCCCCACCTCCCCACACGCCTCCCCCGCCCGCCCCGGACCTGGCCCCTGCTAGCTTCCCTTCTGATTGGACGACGCTCCCTCATTATGCTAATAGCTTGCGTAGGGTCCAGGGCCAGCAGGTTGACGTCATCAGGCACTGTGGCAGCAGCAGCTGCTGGGGAAGGGGGGTGGGGGGGAGGAGGGAAGAGGCGGGGAGGATTGAGAGAGAGCAAGCAAGCGAGAGAGAAGAGGGAGGAGAGGGGGGCTCGGAGAGAGCACGGGAAGAGAGCCGAGGGAGAGGAAAGGAGCCAGAGAGAGAGAAAGCGAACACAGCGGGACCCGCCCCCCTTTTCCTCTTGCCCCCCCGCCCCCCGCAGCGAGGGCAGCAGGACCCGGTGGGCGGGCGTGTGGCCCCCGGGCAGCTGGGGGGGTGGGGGGCGGGGTCGGGGAGGGGGGAGGGGGGACATGGCCGCGGTGCCCAACGGAGTATCGGCGCCGCCAGCCGGCCCCGGCCCCGGCTTCAGCACCACGGACAGCGGAGGAGGAGGAGGAGGAGGTGGTGGTGGTGGTGGCGGCGGCGGGGGCTCGGGAAGGATGACCGGGCTCAGCCCTGGGCACGGCCCCGGCCCCGTGATCCCCATGAAGGACCACGACGCCATCAAGCTGTTTGTGGGGCAGATTCCCCGCAACCTGGAGGAGAAGGATCTCAAGCCCCTGTTTGAGGAGTTCGGCAAAATCTACGAGCTGACGGTGCTGAAGGACAGGTTCACGGGTGTGCACAAAGGTGGGCTGCCGAAACAAACCCCGACTCATGCTGGAGCCCCTCGCATAAGACTTCCAACCTACCCCAACTCCAGATCCCTCACTACCCTACCCTCCACTCCAGATGCCGGACATCCACCCCCCTAGGCACCCTCAAAACCCCTAAACTTCCCACTCTGGTCCTTGAATCACACCTACTCCAGAATCTGTCCCCCACACTCTAGACACCCCTACACGTGATCCCTCATCCCATTTCCGTTACTAACACCCTAAGAATCCACATTCTCCCCCTTCTCCAGACCTTGGATCCCTCAAGGATATCCAAACCTCTCCTGCACCCTCTACTTGGGACTCCAAAAGCCCCCAAACGCTCCCCTGCTACCCTTTTATTGGATTCCTTAGAACCCAGACATCCACACTAACCATGACACTCCCAACTCCTATTCCATACCCCTTTGAACCTTGCTACTCTCCAACTCCAACACTAACACCTTTCTCATCCCAAGTCCTAACTTATCCTCTGAACCTCAATAACTTAGGCTCTTAAATTTTTCTGAACCCTCAAAACCCTATTTTGGCCCCAAGTATAAACCACTTCCCTGGGACCCTTGGACTTCAGTTTGAGACCGCTTCTTTGATTCTCAGACCCCAACTCCAATACTTTCAACTCAGGCCCTAAACTTCCTCTTCCAAACATAAAATATGACCCTGACAATTTCCAAAACCCAAGGCTCCCACCTACAGATTTATGCGTCCTAACCTAACCCCTCACCTCCCAATGCCCAGGGTTTTTTTTATCTAAATTCCAATCCCCTTTCAGGACCCAGATATACTCCTGATCAAACCCCAAAAGCTCTTTGCCCAATATCCTCAGACTCCAGCTTGGAACACTGACCTCCCAACCCAGTACTGCCTTCAAACCCCTGACTCTATCAACTGCCCCTAGCTTCCCTTAAGTCTACCTCACTCCCTCATACTTCCTTTTATCTTGTAATCCAGTCCTTGAATGTTTCCCTTATCCTCCCCCTCTACTCCCCTAGTGCTTTCTTCCCTGCACCCCCTTGCTCCTCCCTCTCCACCTTCTAAATCCTCTTTATCTCACCCTGATTCTCCCTCTTCCCTCCCCCACCTCCCTCAGAAACTCATCCTGGGGCTGGATTTGGGGCTAGGAAAAGTGGAGGGAGTTAGATTGAGTGGTTTTGGTGGAGAAAGGGTCGAGCATATAAGAGGAAGCAGATGGTCTGTGTCTTCAGACACCTGCCCACCTGCCTGTCACACCTCAGGACATTTCCTCTCCCCCCACCCCTTCCAGACCCATCACCAGGCCCCAGGGAGCTCAGCGGGAATGGGTTGGAGAGGGGGCTGGGGCTGTCTTGCTGGCCACACCCCTTCATCTGGGTGGGGTATATGGAAGGGAGGAAGAAGGCTTGTTTACATCCAGGGAAAAAGTCTGCCCAGGGAAGTGAGAGGAAACAAGTGCGTGAAGTCACCCAACCAGCACTGTATCAGGAGAGTGAGGGGCTAGAACCTGGGAGGCAAGTTGTTGGCATCCTGTAGCCTTTGAGTTCTCTAGTTACTATGGGACGGAACCCATAACACTTCCTAATCATTTTATTCAGACAGTGTATTAAAGGGGAAATGTTTTGTGAGCTATTTTCCTCCGAAAAGCTCAGGAGGAGAGAGGCCCGAGGGCTGCAGTTGAGCCCTGAGAAAAGGAACCTTTGATTGAGATGAGAAGTGGTATGTCAGAGCCCCTGCCCCACAGACAGAGAGGAGTCCAGTTTGTCTAAAGCACTGCTCAACTTAGATAGCTTCTCTTGGGAGAAGGGGAGCTTCCCTTAGTGGGAAGACTCCTGAGAAGTGGCAGTGATGACAGCACAAGATGGCCAGGGCAGGGGAGGGGCACCTCTCACTTTTCTTTCCTCCCAAGGAGGTAACTTCTTTCCCCTTTCTGTGCTGCCCCAGGCTCCAAAGAGAGAATAATAATATTGTGCAATAGGAGAAGCCCTTCCTCATCCAAGTCAAGTTCTTTCTAAAAGCCACTGTATATGACTCTCTGCCTGTCTTCCTGTCCATCCATCCCTTTTCTTCTCTCCCACTCTCCTTCCTTTCCTCCATCCATCGATCTATACTTATCATTTTGCATCCATCTATCCATTTAATTCTTCCTGTCCATTCATATTTCCCTCTATCCATCTGTATTTCTGTCTAATTGTCTTTCCATTTGGTCTTCTGTCCATTTTTCAATGGGTCCAATTATCTTTCTATCTAGCAGTGCTTCTTCCGGCTTGTGTTTCTGACTTTCCCATAATATATATATCTATTTGTCTGCCTCCTTAACTGACTCTCTGGCTATCTATCTATGCATCCACCTGTCTATCTCTGTCTCCCTGTCACACATATGTAAATAGCCTTCTTTTCCAAGAAGGGAACTAAATGTCTGGGACTCCTGATGGAATTCAAATACAAGAGACTGCTTCAGCTGAAACATGCTTTCAGCCATCCATAGGAAAGACCCTTTGCTTTCCAGTAGTGGTGGGGCCCCATTGAACCTTTTCTGATATCTGAGATCATGATCATGGAGGCAGCTAATACACATTTGATTAGGATCAGGGATTCAAATGGTATTAGACCTAAAGTCCATTGCTCAAGCTTCCTGTTGCTGGGGAGCTCTGTCTGGGGCAGAGCTCCCTGTTTTCTGGTTTCAGGAGTATGCTTGGGAAAAATCTTGTCTGTCAGATACACTCAAAGGGACTCACTTGAAATCCTCATCTTTCAAGCACCAAAAGCCATACTAATTTATACCTAATATTCCCCCTTGAATCCTGAAGTAAAATGGCTATATAAGAGAGGGATCATGGTATAATAGAAAAAATAAGCCTAGAAGTGAAGCTATCTGGGCTCTGGCATTGGTTTGACCACTCCTTAGCCATGTGATCTTTTTACTTCTCTCTGAGCCTCAGTTTTCTCACCTGTAAAATGGAAATCATTATCTATTGCCTGTCTTTCTCATGGTAACTAAATTCATTAATGGTGAGTTGGGCTTTAAGTCAATTTTCACATTTGATGTGAAAAGCATTTTGAAGAATGGCAAGGGACTTTATGAATATCAATTATTACTCTTTTTGAGAGTTTCTGTTTTCTTCCCCATGATTTAAAAAAGCTGAACATACTAATGATTTTTCCCTCAATCCTTGGCTGAGTGAAATAAATAAGCTCAGTGAGGTCTGAAGATTGTTAAACAAACACCGAGTAAGACTGTTCCTGGTGGCTTGTATGTATTTGACTTGTCTGTTATCTCTGCTCTGAATTGCTCTCATCTCTCACCCCTCACCACTGAGTTCATTCTGTTTGAAGTTGACCTGATTGCACTCATTTAGAGTCATTAATATTTAATCATCTAGCAGTTTTAATTGTGCCAATATTAAAAATGCATCCATGTCGATTTCATTCATTAAATATTTACCTTTTCCTGAAAGGAAGTTGTTTGCTGTTGTAATATCACTTTTAAAGGGCCAAAATGTGACCCCATCAAACATGGAAAAGGGGATATGGGGCTTTCATACTGCAAGTGTCAAGGATGACAGATAGGATCAGCCTGTTTTCAAGATGTCATTGAGGAGAGTGATGTGGCCAAGTTGGACCTGAGAGGAGAAAGAACCTTTGAGGTCACTCTTCCTAATTCATTTTCTAAATATTGAGCTCCCTAGCTTGGGTGGCTACTCTTCAGGAGAAAGTATAGGGAAGCAGGCCCAAGAAAGCCAGACCTAACCTTGGAATGCTTCATTGCTGTCCTTCCATCTGCCTTCCTCAGAGCCTGCCACAGGCTATCCAGCAGATCCCCAATCCCCAACCTACACTCCATTTTTCATTGTCAGGAAGATCCTGTTCTATCATGGAAGGGAGGGGAGTAGAAAGAGAAACGCAGCGAGAGGAGAAAAAGTTAACCTTATCACCTCTAGCTGCTGCAACCTGATCCCAGGATGAAAATTCTGACATTTAGCCTCTGGAACAGATCTGGTTAACAGAGCAGAGGCAGGGAAGAAAGTGAGTCAGAACATCTAAAGCCAGAACAAGAGAGGTAGATGTGAATGGAGGGCAAGGAGAGAGAATAACAGCACCTGCTCTATTCACTTCAGTGTGAGCAAAACAGAGAGGGAAATGATAGAAATTCTCTATTTATTATATGTATACATACAACATCAAAGATGAACACATACAAACATTCACTCTATCCTATAGTGCTTAGCACAGTGCCTGGCGTATAATAGGCACTTAATAGATGCTTATTAACTGACTGACAGACATATATACACAGTCACAGACACTCCCAAGTATATTCATATGCAGTCTTATAGAGTACAGCTGTATACACACAATTGTATACAATTGAACTTTCTCTTACATATAATCAAATATGGGAGAGTGGGGGGTAAATAAGCATTTATATAGTGCCTGCTATGTGCCAGGCACTATGCTAAGCACTTTTTACAAATATTATCTTATTTGATCCTCACAACAACTCGGTGCTATTATTATCCCCATTTTAGGATACTGAGGCAAGCAGAGATTACGTGACTTACCCAGAGTCACCCAACTAATAAGTATCTGAGGCCAGATATAAACACAGAACTTTCTGACTCCAGGCCCAACCGCTGCGCCACCTAGATGCCCTTAACCTAAAAAGTCATGAATTCATAATACCTAGTCTCAGAATGTTAAAGCTGGAAAGTATGTTAGAGATCATCTAACTTAGCCCTCTCATTATTTAGATAAGGAAACTAAAGTCCAGATATTGAAAGAGATCAGACAACCTGTGGATGGTAGAGAGCTTTTCTTTGACAAAGAAGTTAATTAGCAAGGACCAAGAGGTGTTGACTATTCAGTCATCTTCTATCTTGTAGCCCTATAATCTCCTCACCCCAGTCCCAGTGGACATCTTTCCATTTATCTGACAGTCACCCACAGACAAAAATGTAGACACAGTCACATATTACCATGAGCAGTTAGTTACATACATGTATATCCATCACGCACACTCCACAGGAATTAGGGAAGAAAGTGAAATAACCTAAAGAGAAAAACAAAAGATAGACCTAGTCATCCATTCCACAAGAGTGGTCAGTACAGATTCCCTCCCCCTACTTCTTCTCTACTCATTCACTCAATTCCATATAATATGGTTTCTTTCCCCACCACTCTAAGGAAACTGCTTTCCTTAAGATCACTACTACACTTTATCACTAAATCAATTAGATTTGTTGTCCTCATTTTCTTTAGCCTCTCTGAAGTATTTGACTTTATAGACTATCCATTTCTTTTTGACATCTCTCCTCCCCTTCATTTTCCAACACTAAATTCTTATAATTCTCTTCCTATTTCTCTGATCACTTCCTCTTTTCCACTTATCTCTTTTGTTGGTTCCTCATCCTTTTCTCATCCCTTAAGTATGGTGTTCCCCAAGGTTCCTTCCAAGAATTCTTTTCTTTTTTCTCCATATTTTGACCATTACTGATCCACCCCTCTCCCATGCCTTTTCACCTCTATACTCTTAACACTCAACCTCTCAGAGCTCTGGGCCTGAATTTCAGACAACTTGTTGGGCATCTTTACCTGGATGCCCCACTGACACCTCAAATTTAACATGCCTAAAATTAAGTTTATCATTCCCATTTTTTAAAAAATTGCCCCACCCCCATCTCTATTTGTATTGATGGTGCTACCATTTTCCTGGTCTCTCAGGCTTCAAAATTATAACCTTAGATTTATCTTTGACCCTTCAAAGAATCACAGAGTTTGAGTTGAGAGGAGCCCCAGTAGCCATCTATCCAACCTATATGTAAAAGAAATCCTCACCATAGCATATTTGACAAGTGATTTAGCCTCTTATTTTTTTAATATTTTATTTTTTCAGTTACATATAAAAACAATTTTAACATTCATTTTTAAAAATTTTGAATTCCAAATTCTCTCTCTCCCTCATTGAGAAGGCAAGCAACTTGACATAGGTTTACATGTGCAGTCATGAAAAACATACTTTCATATTAGCCATGTTGTGAAAGAAAACACAGACCAAAAAAGAAAAAGAAAGTTTTTGAAAGTATGTTTTGATCTGCACTGAGACTTTATCAATTCTTTCACTTGAGGTGGATAGCATTTTTCATGAGTCCTTCAGATTTGTTTTGGATCATTGTATTGCTGAGAATTAGCTAAGTGATTCACAGTTGATCATTGTACAATATTGCTGTTACTGTGCACACTGTTCTTCTGGTTTTGCTCACTTTACTTTGCATCAGTTTCTTTAAGTCCAGGTTTTTCTGAGAGTTCATCATTTCTTATATTACAAAAGTATTTTATTACAATCACATACCACAATTTGTTAAGCCATTCTCCATTTGATGGGCATCCTTCATTTTCCAATTCTTTGCCACCACTAAAAGAGCTGTTATAAATATTTTTGTATATATAGGTCTTTTTCCTTGCTTTTTTATCTCTTTGAGATACAGACCTAGTAGTGGTATTGCTGGGTCAAGGGTATGCATAGTTTTATATCCCTTTGGGGCATAGTTCCAAATTGCTCTCCAGAATGGTTGGATCAGTACACAGCTCCATCAACAGTGCTTTAGTGTCCCAATTTCCCCACATCCCTTCCAACATTTATCATTTTCCTTTTCTGTCATATTAGCCAATTTGATAGATGTGAGGTGGTGCCTCAGAGTTGTTCTAATTTGCATTTCTCTAATCAATAGTGATTTAGAACATTTTTTCATGTGACTATAGATAGCTTTAATTTCTTCATCTGAAAATTGCCCATTCATATCTTTTGACCATTTGTCAATTGAAGAATGACTTGTATCCAAAAATAAAATTCAAAATTCAAAACAAAATAAAATAACAAAAATAAATTTGACTCAGTTTTCTGTGTATTTGAAAAATAAGAACTTTATCAGAGAAACCTGCTATAAAATTTCCTTCATAATTATGATTACTAACTGGTGGTCATGCCATTTCTCCCAGCCCAGCCTTATCTGCTGTCGCCCGATCTTCCCCTCTACTGTAAACGCTATTTTGTGCTTCTTTTATGTGAGATAATTTGCCCCCATTTTACCTCTCCCTTCCCTTTTCTTTCAGTCACCTCTTAATTTTTTTTTAGATATCATCCCATCATAATCAACTCACAGCCATGCCCTCTGTCTATTTATACTCCTTCTAACTGCCCTAATAATGAGAAAGTTCTTAGGAGTTATAAGTATCATTTTCCCATATAGGAATGTATATAGTTTTCACCTTATTGAATCCCTTATAATTTCTCTTTCCTCTTTGTCTTTTTATACTTCTCTTAAATCTTGTATTTGAAATTCAAATTTTCTATTCAGCTCTGGTCTTTTCATCAGGAATGCTTGAAAGTCTTCTATTTCATTGAATATCCATTTTTCCCCTAAAGGATTATACTCAGTTTTGCTGAATAGGTGATTCTTGGTTGTAATCCAAGTTCCTTTGTCCCCTGAAATATCATATTCCAAGCCCTCCAATCCTTTAATTTAGAAGCTGCTAAATCTTATGTGATCTTGACTTTAGCTCCACAGTACTTGAATTGTTTCTTTCTGGCTGCTTGCAATATTTTCTTCTTGACCTGGGAGCTCTGGAATTGAGCTATAATATTTCTGGGAATTTTCATCTGGGGATCTCTTTCAGGAGGTGATTGGTAGACTCTTTTAATTTCTATTTTACCTTCTGATTCTAGAATATCAAGGTAGTTTTCCTTGATAATTTCTTAAAATGTGATGTCTAGGGTCTTTTTTTTATTGTGGTTTTCAGATAGTTTAATAATTTTCAAATTATCTCTCCTTGATCTATTTTCCACATCAGTTTTTTTTCTATTTTTTTTTCATTCTTTTCATTTTGTTTTATGGTTTCTTGGTGTCTCATAGAGTCATTAGCATCCGCTTGACTGATTCTATTTTTCAAAGAATTATTTTCTTTAATAAGCTTTTTATATCCTTTTCCATTTGGCCAATTGTACTTTTTAAGGACTTGTTTTAATCAATGAATTTTTGTGCCTCTTTTATCATTTGGTCTATTCTGTTTTCTAAGGTGTTATTTACTTCAGTATTTCTTGTGCCAGCTTTACCAAGCTATTGACTCTTTTTTATGATCTTCTTGTATTACCCTCATTTATTTTCCTGGTTTTCCCTCTACCTCTCTTCTTTGATTTTTTAAATTTTTATTATTATTATTAATTTGTTTATTTTTAGTTTGCAACATTCATTTTCACAAGATTTTGAGTTCCAAATTTTCTCACCATCTTGCACCTTCTCCCACCCCTAGACAGCATGCATTCTAAATACCCCGTCCCCTAATCTGCCCTCCCTTCTATCCCCTTCCCCTTCTATTTTCCTGTAGGGCAAGATGGATTTCTATGCCCCATTGCATGTAAATCTTATTTCTCAGTTGCATGTAAAAACAATTTTTAACATTTGTTTTTAAAACTTGAGGTTCCAAATTTTCTCCCTTCCTCCATCCCCACCCACCCTCTTCTTTGATTTTTAAAAGCCTTTGTGAGCTCTTCTAGGAATTCTTTTGGGGCCTAGACCAATTCACATTTTTCTTTGAGGCTTTGGGTATAGCTATTTTGGCTTTGTTGTCTTCTTCTGAGTTTGTGTTTTGATCTTCCATGGCACTATGGTAACTTTCTATGGTCTGGTTATTTTTTTGCAGTTTTCACATTTTTCCAGCCTATTCCTTGACTTTTAACTTTATGTTAAAGTTGGGCTCTGCTCCTGAGGTGGAGGGGGCACTGTTCCATGCTTCAGGTTTTTCATGCTGCTGTTTTCAGAGCTAGCTCTGGGGGATATGTAAGTTTTCAGTTCTTCTAAGGTGATATGACCTAAAAAGAGCTGTGGTCACTGCTCTCCTGGCCTGTGGAATGACCACAAACACTCTTTTCCACTCTGGAACTGTGACCAAGGTCACCAGTCTCCTGTGGCTGCACATCCTAGGGTGCCAGTGTTTCTCCTCACCCTAGGGCTATGACACAGAACCACATGTGAGTAATGCAATAAAGTCCTGCATCCAGCACCAGCAAAGGGTCCTCTGTAATCTCCTGACCAGTTGTCTGAGCCCTGTACTGTCTGTGGGCTGAAAGCTCTGGAAGCAGCCACTGTTGATTCAGTCATCCCCAAGGCCTGCTGCTGGCTTGCTGGGGTGTGGCCTGCCCAGGACTATGCTCTACTCTCACCCCAGTAAGAGAAACCTTTCCTCATGACCTTCTAAGTTGTCTTGGGCTAGGAAATTGATTCACCCATCCTTTTGTTGGTTCTGCCATTCCAGAATTTGTTTTGAGGCATTATTTTAAAGTTGTTTGGAGGAAATTGTGGGAGATCTCAGGTAAGTCTTTGCCTTACTCCACCATCTTGGCTCTACCCCTGACCTGGACTCTTCTTGAAGATCTCCTGGGAAAGGAAAACAACCACTGCTAGCCCATTCCGTTTCTGCACAGCTGTAATTCTTGACGTTTTCCCTGCATCAAGGCTAAATTTGCCTTTTAGAAATTTCTACCAGTTGCTCCTGTTCTGCCACCTGGGACCAAGCAAAATGAGTTTGTTCCCTCCTTTACATAATAGCCCTTGTAAAATTTTGGCATAGATAAAATATCCTCCCTGAGTTTTCTCTTCTCTCTACCTTACACATATATCCAGTCAGTTGCTAAGCCTCAACATTTCACTTCTACATATTTCTCCAAGTGATCAATCCCTTTTCACTCTCACTGTAGCCATCATACTTGAGGTTTAGGTTACAAACTTACATTAACATAATAACTTTATACCTGGTTTTCCTGCTTCTAGTCTATCTGCTCCTTGATTGTGTTGCAATAAATAGACACAGACTCAGAAAGACTTGCGCTTGAATTCTACCTTAGAAACTTACTGTGTGACCCTCTAAGAGCCACTTAACCACTATTTGTCTCTGTTTCCTCATCTATGAAATAGGATAATTATAGCACCTACCTCAGAGAGTGTTGTGAAGGTCAAGTGAAATAATATCTATAAAGTATTTTGTAAAACAGCTATTACTATTACCACCTGGATAATATTCTTAATGCGCTACTATGATCATGTATCACTCTTCTATTCACAAACCTTCAGTGACTTCCTACTATCTACTGAATAAAGTATAAAGTTTTAACTCTGGCATTCAAGGCTTTCCACAATATGGCATCAATCTCCCTGTCTAGTCTTTTACTATTCTTTTTCACATATTCTGTATTCTGGTCAAAGTTGATTACTCTTCATCCCCAATGAAGGGCAATCCTTATCCTTTCCTTTCTTTTCTTTAACCTTTTTCATACTGTTTCCCATACTTAGAACTGATCCCAACTCAATTTCCATCTGTTGAAGTCCTTGCCTTCCTTTAAGATCCAACTCAGATGGCACCTCCTCTATGAAGCTTACCCTAATTCCATACCACACCATCAAGTGAAAGTGACTTCTCCATCCTCAAATTTCTTAGAATCAATTCACTGAGATCTCTCCTTTATATCTCACCCTCCCTTGTATCATAGTTTTTTGTGGATTTGCTTTCGCCCAGACCTATTAGATTATATACTGAGGGCAGAACACATCACATCTATCCCCAGAGCCTAGCAAAATATTTTGTGTAAGATGTGATTGCTCATGTATAACCTATATCAGATTGCTTACCATCTCCAGAAGAGGGGAGGGGAGTAAGAGAGGGAGAGAATTTGGAACTCAAAATTTTTAAAAATAATGTTGAAATTTGTTTTTACATGTAATTGGGAGAAAAATAAAATACTATTTAAAAATATTTGTGTGTGATAGGTGCTTATATGTAGTCATTCAACAAGCATTTATGAAGCACTTACTATATGCTAACACTGAAGATGCAAAGAAAGACAAAATAAATTCAAATGGTGATATAAATAGTTCTGTGTTAGGAAGTTTAATTAAGAGAGAGAGCCTGGAATAAAGAATAGAGTTCTGACCTTAACACCAGAAAGACCTGCATTCAAGTTCTGCTTCTGAGATACATTGGCTGTGTGACTCTGAACAAATCCCTTAAATGCTCAGTGAAAAAAAAACAAAACCTAAATTAAAAAGAAGGTACCAGTCTGTTTAGGTAGAGGAAGTTCATCAATGCGGAGCCCCCTCCTCCAACTAAATCACAATAAATTTTTAAAGTGCTTTCTAAATGAAGAATTAAATGGGAAAATGATTGAATCCTTCCCACAGATATGAGATGTTTGAGTCCCTCATCAGTAATAGTCTTTTGGACATTGTGAATTGAATATCTTATAAGCATCTCAAACTCAGTATATGCAAAATAGAACTCATTATCTTTCTTTTCTTTAATTTTTTTAATTAACAAGCTTTTATTTTTTTCTTTTCCCCATCTCCTGCCCAGTAGAAAAAGAAAAAGTAAACTCTTATAATAAATATGCATAGTCAAGTGGGGAAAAACCCCCTATAGTGTTCATGTTCAAAAAAAAGTGTGTCTTATTCTGCATATTCAGTCCATCGCATCGTTGTTAGGAGGTGGGTAGCATGCTTCATCACTAGTACTCTTGGATCATGGTTGATCATTGTGTTCATCAGAGTTTCCAAGTCTTTCAAATTTGCTCATTTTTATGCTCTTGTTTTATTATAATTTTTTCTTCTGGCTCTGGTCACTTCATTCTGCATCCGTTCATATACATCTTCTCAGGTATCCCTGAAACCCTCATTTTAATTACTTCTTATAGCACAAAAACATTTTATTACATTAATATACCATAATTTGTTTAGCCATTCAACAACAAAACATCTCCTTAGCCTCCATGTCTTTACCATCACAAAAAGAACCACTATAAATATTTTTGTACATATGGTTCCTTTTCCTCTTTCTTGCTTCTCTTTTGGGAGCTTGGGAGTATAGTGTTTATCCTGGGTCAAGGGATATGCACAATTTAGTGACTTTAGGTGCATAATTCCAAATTGCTTTCTAAAATGGCTGTCCAATTCACAGATCCATTAATGTACTTGTATTCCCCCAGCTCCTCAAACATTTGTCATTTTGTGTTTTTTGTCAACTTTGTAAATCTTATGAGTGTGAGGTAGAAATCAACATTACTTTGATTTACATTTATTAGTGATTTGGAGCATTTTTTCACATAGCTATTGATAGCTTATTTTCTTCCCTTGAGAATTGCCTGTTCATATCCTTTCATAATAAATCATCAATTAGGGAATGTACGTTATTCTTATAAATTTGAATCAGTTCCTTATCTGTCTTAGAAATGAGAACCTTGTCAGATAAAATTGCTGCAGAGATTCTTTTCCCCAGTTACATGTTTACCTTATAATCTTAATTGCATTTTTTTGTGCAAAAAAAATTTTTAATTTTATGTGATCGGTATTGTCCATTTTATCTCCTGTGATGCTCTCTGGGCCTCATTTCATTACAAACTCTTCCCCATTCATATATTCAAAAGGCAATTGTTTCTCTGCTCCTTTAATTTGTTTGTGATGTCATATTTTATATCTATGTCATATATCCATTTGGAGCTACCAAAGCAAAAATTAGCATGCTCATAGCTACAGTGTTCCCAATTCAACTTTTAGGGTATTCCCCAGTTACTATGGCTGCAGTCTATGGTGTGAAGTGATGATCTAAACCTAATTTCTGCCAGCCTGTTTTGGGGTTTTCCTAAGATTTTATTCAATAGTGAAGCCAGAACTCATTATCTTTCTCTCCAAATCCTCCTCTATTCCCAAGTTTTCTATTATTGTCCAGGAGACCACCATCCTACCAGTCATTCAGACTTGCCATCTCGGTCTTGACTCCTCACTTTCATTCACTCAATATATCCAATCTGTTCTAACAAAAATAAAAATAATAATAGCCAGCATTTAAGGTTTACAAACTGCTTTACAAATATTATCTCATTTTATCATTACAACAACCTTCTGAGGTAGGTTTTTACAAATCTATTTTACTACCTGATTAATAGTCTTAGTGTACTATTATAATCATATCAATTCACAAACCTTCAGTAACTTCCTATTGCCTACTGAATAAAGTATAACATCCTAACTCAAGGCCTTCCACAACTTGGCTCCAACCTACCTGTCCAAACTTTCACTATTCTCTCTCACAAATTCTATATTCTAGTCAAAGTGGATTATGCTTCATCCCTAATCCTTATCCTACCCTCTCTCATCTCTTTAGCTTTGTTCATACTGTCTCCCATACTGAGAATTGATACCAATTCAATTTCCATCTGTTGAAGACCTTGCCTTCCTTCAAGACCCAACTCACATGCCACCTCTTCCATGAAACTTATGCTGATGCCACACCACACCACCAAATGAAAGTGATTTCACATTTTCCAAAGAAAAAGCAGGCATACCAAGGTTATTTGACTTGTCCAGGGTCACACAGCTAGTAAGTGTTTGAGGCAGGATTTGAATGCAGGTCTTTCTGATTCTAGGTAGGGCACTCTATCCAGTGTACCATCTAACTACCTCAAGTTTTGTTAAGTGTTGTCAAGTTTTGTTTTTTCTGCTTTCATTGTCAAATATTCTTGCATGTGTCCCCTTCTCTCCACTCATAAAACTATCACTAATATAAGCCCTTATCTTACATGTCCCTCTTACCTATTTTTTTTTAATTTTTAGGCAATTGGGGTTAAGTGACTTGCCCAGGGTCACACAGCTAGTACGTGTCAAGTGTTTGGTCTGAGGCCGGATTTGAACTCAGGTCCTCCTGACTTTGCGACCAGTGCTCTATCTACTGCACCACCTAGCTGTCCCCATCCCTCTTACCTATTAAAATACCTTTCTAATTGAACTCCTTGCCTTAAGTCCATACAATCAATTGTCCACATCTTCCAGCTACCCCAAATGATTTTCCTAAGGCATAGGTTTGACCATGTCACCTCCTCCCCCCGTACTCAATAAGCTCGAGTGGCTTATCTCAGGCTGGAGATTTCCTCAACCAATCTCAGAGGTTTGTCCAGCCAAACTCCGCCTTCCTCTCTCTACTCTCTGGCTTCTCCATCAGCAGCCCCTTCTGCTCTCCCCAACCCTCATCCTCCCCTCACTTAATTCACAACTTTAGGAATACCAACTCTAATAGTGGAGTCAGGTCACCATCAGAAGAATCTCAGAAGACACAAAGATGAAACAAGTATTCATTAGGGAGACAATGTTGGATTATGGAGGCAGGAGATGAAAGTAGGTCAGTTTAAGAGGAATGCAACATGCACAGGAGAGAGCAATGTGAGACAAATAAAGGATTGAACACTGTAGACATGGAAAATGAACCTGTGATAGCAATAGAGGGAGTGGCCCAGGAACCAGGGGGATTTGAGCAAAATTCAAGGTTTATGTATAAGTGTGTTGGTTGGGGAGTAAGCATGATGACCCTTCTGGGATCCACCACTACAATACTTCCACATATCTGGCCTTCCAGATGTCCAACCTTCCTCTTCAACACCTGTAAGTCTAGCTTCCTGCACTGAGAACCTTAGAGGGAAAGGGGAGGTATAGAGACATAGAGAAGGGCAGACTCTAAGATGGGACTGGCTACCCAAGTAAACCCTATTGTCTAAGAACTAGGAGACAATGAGATTAGAAGTAAGAGAAGCTACTGGGAAGAGGAGAAGGGAGAGAGGAAATAAAACTTAGTTTTTGAAATTAGCTTGAGTCTGACTAGCCATGTGACCTTCAATAGAGAATATCTTAAAGGAGAGAGACTTGTTCATCAGGGGTTGGGGTTAGGGGGACTGGTAGCTTTGGGTTATTTAACTCCTATGAGAAAATCTATGGGGCAGCTAGGTGGTGCAGTGGAAAGAGCACTGGCCCTAAAGTCAAGAGGACCAGAAATTCGATCTCAGACCAGACACTTGACATTTAGTAGCTATGTGACCCTGGGCCAGTCACTTAACCCCAATTCCCTTGACAAAAAAAAAGAAAGAAAGAAAGAAAATCTATGTTTGTGAAGGTACTGTGAGTGTATGCTATATGCATATATATGAATGCATTGCAGTAGGGTCAAGATATGGACAGGAGAGTATAGGTTCTGAGGTGGATGAACTGGGCACAGGTGACATCCTCAGGAAGATACCTGGAGATTAAGTTCAACTCAACAAACATTTATTAAGTGCCTACTATGTGTTAGGTTCTAGGATAGGTACTAGGGATACAGGAATGACAGTGAAAGGAGGAAGAGGCACTTGAGATGATCTTTGAAAGGAGGTAAGTCTAAGAGGCAGAGGTGAGGTTGGAGAGCATTCTGGGCCTTAAAGCAGGAGATGGAAGTAGGTCAGTTTAACTGGAATGTAGTGCACAAAAGAGAGAGCAATGTGAGACAAATGAAGGACCGATCACTGTAATATCTTAAGTGGATATGCTGCATCAAGGAAGGCTTCCTAAAGTAGTTGGTCTTTTGTTTAAGGGAGATGACATTTAGAGACAGAATAGACCCTGTCTAATAGAGGGAACTGAATAGACTGAATGAATTCAGGTGTCGTGGGGAGACAGTCCACCTCTATTGTGCGGTAGGTGCAGTGTTGAAGACACACATGACTACAAGAACATTCCCCATGGATGGGCAAGTAAGAGGAACTAGGATTTTCACAGAGCCATCTAGGGGGACACTCCATGTTCCCTGACATGTTCCATTCTTTCCTCCACAGGCTGTGCCTTCCTCACATATTGCGCCCGGGACTCAGCCCTCAAAGCCCAAAGTGCACTGCATGAACAGAAGACCCTGCCAGGGGTAAGTCATAAATCATTTGGGAGTGGGAGAGGGAAGCAGAGGGCCAAAGGGGCAATCACTTCAGAGTAGGAATGTCTTCATCCTCTCCCTCTTGGGTGGAGATGATGTGTGAGCCTTGAGAAGGCTCAGGACTTGTCCTGAGTTAAGATGGGAATAGAAGGCAGGATAAGTTGGTCCCTTCCCCTGAGAGTCCTGGGGTTAGTATGTGTGCTTGGATTTCATTCTTTAAATCAGAAGTTCTTTACCTTTTTGGCAATCTGGTGAAGGCTATAGATCCCTTCTCAGAATAATAAATGCATACAATAAAATGTGTAGAATTATACAAAGGAAACCAATTATATTGAAATACAGTTATCAAAATATTTTTAAATAGTTCATTCATCCCAGATTAGGAAACTCTACACCAGAGCCATCTCAGCCTTAGTGGCCTAAATATCATGTATCCATGATTTGATCCCTACCTATAGAACCAAAAATCAACTACATTCTGTGTTCCTGGTGATAGAGTAGCAACTGGGGTGGGAGTCAGGGGAGAAGCGGAATGGATGAAGGTTGAAATTTGTCCACATTGGCTTGGGTTTGGGGGTAGGGAGGAGGAAGGACCTTTGGAACCCTAGGGCTCAGATTCCAATATTGGATGTTCCCCTGGAAGAATCACCTGGTGGTAGATGTGAAGATATTATTGGGGCCTTAGAATTTGCTCAGAGGGGAGGTCAGAACAGGTTATATTCCCAGCCCCTGGATATATTTCCAGCCCTTCCAACCCTGTTTGTCATCCCATCACAATTTCCTCCTCCCAATGAAAGTCACTGGGAATGTCCCTTTGCCACTATCTGAAGAGTGATGGATGCCTTCTCTGTGGAAGGCAGTATTTGTATGTTTTATTGGTGGCTGGTCCTGGTTTGGTCAACCGTTGAACAAATATTAAATGAAACACAGTGGATGACCTAGGTTTCAAGTAGCAGGGAAATAATGTCCCTCATCACAAAATTAGGCATCCCCCTTGCGGAGGTCCACTGACCCCTCAAACCCTTAAAGCTGACTGGAAGCAGGAGAGAAGGATCATGGAATCAAGAAATCATGATGGAAGGCACCTTAGAGTTCACCTGTGCTTCCAAATTCTTTATCTGAAAGATTAAGAAACCAAAGGCCAGAGCATTAAAGTGACTTACCTACAGTCACACACCTAAGTAGTGGCAGAGTTCTAATCATCGATGTAGAGCTGGGAGGAACCTTGGAGACCATCATTTTACAGCTGAAGAAGCTAGATTTGAATCTAGGTCCTTGATTCCAATTCTCATATTCTTTCTGTTGTATGAAGGATAAGTGTATAAACTAAAAGTTCTGGGACAAGAACATTCCTTTCAAGTAAGGGCAGTAACAGAATACCAGAATCCAGGAAGTCTGGCTCTAGCTCCATGAGACATCCATGTGCTAGAGTTCATAATGCTAGGTCCAGGCATTTGTGTTCCTATGTTCTCCCTAATAGGTTCCTTCTCCCTCAGATGATGTGTTTCCTCCAAAGTGAACTTTATCATTTATTTGTTTGTTTGTTTATCATGTCCCCAGCTGTGGGCTACACACTGGTGGGGAAACCAGAAGAGAAGATGTAATCCAGGTCCTCAGGGGGCTTATGATCTTGTCAGAAAGACAAAACATATATGTAATGGTTCAGTGGAAATTTGCTTAAGTGTCATGTATTATTTGTATGACATTGAGTCAGCCACTTAACTTCTTGGCCTCAGTTTCCTCATCAACAAAACAAAAGAGTTGGACTAGATTACCTCTGATTTCCATTCTACCTCAAGGTAGATGATCCTATGATGATTCAGCAACATTAACAGTAATACTGTAGGAAGTCAGAACAAAAAGAGATCATTGTAAACTAGAGTAGTTAAAGAAGCTTCCTAGTGGATATAGACTCCAAAGGATGTATAGGAACTGGATAGGAAGGAAGATAAGGAGAGGACATTCCAAGTAAAAGCAAGCCACATGAAGAAAGATGCAGATAGGCACATGAGGATATAATGAATGGATTCGCCAGACAAGAATGAAAATATGGGAAGTGTAGGAAATAAGGTTTGAAAGATGTTCAAATTCTAGAATGTCAGAGAGAGAAAGAGCCTTAGGGAGCATCTAATCTAAGCTTCTAGTTTTAAAGATAAAGAACCTAAAATCCAAAGAGGTGAAACATTTTAAACAAATTCATCTCGTCTTCTTTCTGTTAGAGTCTGTCACTCCCTGTGCTTGTGGAAGCCTTGAATGCCAGGCTAAGAGTTTGGACTTTTCACAAAAAGAAACAGGGATCCCAAAAGGGTTTTCTTCTCAGGAGTGACCTGACCAGATCGATACATAGAGAAAAGAGTGATCCATGTGATTTGTGAGGGGCAAAAGGAGGTCTAAGCTCAATGATGCTCAGAACTATCTCTGGATCTGACCCTAACACCATCCTAGTATCATAGATTCAGAACAAGAAGGAACTTTATAGGTCATATAGTCCAACCCTCTCATTTTAGAGATGAGAAAAGTGAAACCTAAAGAGGGTGAGGGACTTAGCCAAGGCCACAAAAATTGCAAGGTGCAGAATCAGGATCCAAACCCAGGTCCTCTGACTCCATATCCACTGTAACATGACTGGAGCCTAAAGAGGACACTTGGTGATACCAACATAAACTATAGCTTCTTTTCATCACAGGGAACCTGGGTTGGGGGGGTGGGGTATTAGTTCTGGCTGGACTGCAGAGACTTGTAATGATCAATAGAGCAACAAAGACTGAATGGATTCAGGATTAGGAAGAGATGTCCAATGCAAAGGAATAACTTCCAATGAATGAGGGTATAGGCAAAGTGGAGGGGTCCAGTAGGGAGGACTAAGCTTCTTTTTAGATTCCTCTCTGTCGCCACTATTCACTGTGTTAGGAGCTTGATCTTTGACCAGAAGCAGTTTCTACTCTATCCTGAAGCTCCAAGAAAATGGATCATATATAGGAAGCAGTTAAAGTGGATTTGGGGGCAACCTGGCATGCTGGAATGGAAAGAGCCAAGCACTTAGAATTAAAAGACCTGGGTTTGAGCCTTAGCTCTGCCACTAATTAGCTATGTGATCTCAGGAAAGTCGCAACTGAGGGCTCAATTTCCTAATTTAGAATTTAGAGGAACCCTAAGGTATTTAAGGTATCTTCTAATATTCTGTGATATGGGGAGGTATGGGAGGAGGGGTCAACTGGGTAGGTGTCTCCTAATGTTTCCCCCTTCAAGACCATAAATAATATATGTTAGCACTGTCACAACCCAAGAGCAGAGGCGCCCCCAGCTAGGACTATGGCCTTGGAGTCAGTAGCTTCAATGAATACTTGTTGTCTACCAAATTAAGTTCAAATTCCTTAGCCTGGAGTTTGTCTAGTCACTTTCCAGTATACACCAAGAGACTTCAGCCTGGAGTCCTGAGTGCAGAAGAAGCTCTTTCCCTTTGTGTGTTGAGAAATCTGAGGCCCAAACTTTATCTCAGAAACACAAGGAAATGCAGAGTCTGGCTGTATCTACCTTAAAAGACACTATCTCCCCAATAAGGCTATTCAGACCTGAAGACCCCTGTTCTCCAGGGCCAAAATGTAGCATTGATTCCCTCTGGACTCCACTCTACTTGGATTTATCTGGGTTTCAACCTTCTGAGCTTAACAAAGTGAAAATAAATATTTAATTATTCTCCTAAATAAAAATCGATGGCTCTGCCGGTCTGCAGAGTAAATGGTGTGGGCTATCAATCTTTCCCAAGCTTAGCCAGCGGGAAGTCATGGGAACAGGCAGGAGCTGTACTAAGCCATGCCCTAGGAAATCAAAAATGAAACATAGGGAGGGGAAGGAAGGAAAGAGGAAAGCAGCTGGTCCCCAAGAAGACCCCTAAGCCCAAGGCTTTTCTGTGGCCGTTGTCATTGCAAATCCTATGTACACTCTTCAGATTTGGCTTCATCTGGAAGATGACATCACGAACTATCTTCATTTTCTTGCAGATTTTGAATATGTTGAAGGCACATTAGGGCAGTGGGAGTAAAAAGATGAGTCAATTTGAGGGACGTGTATGTTAGTTGCAGGGAACAGGGGGTGTATATATAACTTCATATGTAAACATGTTAATGGAGGGAGAAGTGACATCCTAAATAGGTGGGTAAGAGAATGACTGGAATGTACAGATGCCTAGATAGGAGTCCATGTGTAGTATGGGTCTTCCACTGGTTTCACAGCAGTGACTCCCAGGTGAAGTGGGAAGGGAGCAGGCAGACCAGTTTGGTATTCAAGGAATCCCTTCCCTACACCAAGGCCCCCCTTACTGAGTTCAGAGCAGTCCCTCCCCCAGAGTCAGGGGCAAAAGAATTTCCTCTCCTCCCATGTCACCCCCTTGCCTTCTTTTTCTGGCTATTCACCTGTGCTGAGGACTAGAGACAACCTTGGACCACTCAGTTAGCCTAGCTAGGGGAGGCCTGATTATTGGCTTTTCCTATTTGACAGACATAGCTGCTGAGGCTCAAAGATAGAGATTCTGAAGCATGGGGACCCACAGTTCCCAGAGATGGTGAGTCCAGGTGGCCCCTCTTCCACTTTGCTCTTTGTTCTCATGACACTCGGTGGCACAGAAAATCAGATCAAACAGTGTTCCATATTACCCAGGTCAGACTTAGGAAGCTGTACAGTTTGTTGGGGGCTAAGCCCTTAGCATAAAGGGATCAAGGAAATGCTCCCGTATGTTTTATCTTCTACTCCCACTGACCTAAAAGCCCCCAAAATTTAAACTTCTACTGCCTATCACGTGACCAAGATGTTTTCTATCCTAGCAACACATTTCTGTAGTATCTTTGACACAAAAATTTCATCCACTATAGTGAAACCAACTCAAGTTAACAGGCATTATCACTAGGGATCCTATGTGTATCCTTCAGATCTGGCTTCTGCCCACCAGGAAGATGGGGCAGGGGGGAATGCTAATGTGGTCTTTGGCTACATGAAGAAAGGCATAGTGTCCAGGACTAGGGAGATGATAGTCCTGTGGTCAGACTTCATCTGCAGCAACCCATTCACTTCTAGATGCCACATTTTAGGAAGAAGGAAAGCCCTAGAAAGGCCTCGAGATCATATCAGAGAAGATCATCTAAATAAAGTAAAGAAGGTAAACTTGAAAAAGATATGTCTTAGTGAGGGTAGAGGTTGAGGAAGAGAGCATGATAGTTGTCTGCAAGTATTTGAGAAGAAGAAGGATTAGAGTTGTTTTACCTGGCCCCAGAGAACAGAACCAGGAACAGTGGGTGGAAGCTGTGAAGAGGAAAATGTAGGTTTTGTGTAAGGAAAAACTGCCTAACAATTTGAACTCTCAGGAAGTGGAATTGTCTTCTTCAAGATGTCATCAGTTCCCCTCTACTGGAAATCTTTGAGCAATAACTTTAAGCAATAACTACTTGTAGAGAGAATTATTTTTCTGGTATAGATTGGACAGAGGTCCTCTGAGGGCCCTTGCTACCCTGTGATTCTGTCTATACTGAGCACCTGCTCTGAAGAGAAAATAAAAAGGAGAAGAGAGGTCTTTAGAAAGGTTATAATTTGGTTGGAAAGAGAAGACACAGATGAAATTATTAGAGAACTATATAAGGTAATATATGCCATGGCCTATCCTGAGTATTATCAGAGGTCAGAGAAGAAAGAAAATGGAGTAGGGAAGAGTTTTTAGTAAACATGACGCTGGAGCTGAATGTTGAAAAGGGAGGTGGAAATGTATTTCAGCAGGGGGAAGCAGAAAAGTAGTAGTTAAGCATGGTGTGCTGGTGGAAAAGTGATGTGACCAGCTTGCTGGGAATGCAGGCTATCCGTTAGGGAGTAATGAGAGAGCAGACTGGATAAGTTAGAGCTACATTGTAAAGGGCCTTGAAAGTCAGTCTGAGTCCAGGTAGATTCTTAAGTATTGAACTGCAGCATTCTAAACTTTTTTTTCCTCCATTCCTATAAACTTTTCTAATACTTCTCTCATTTCTACCCCAACTCCTGTCTCAGAGGATGATGTGGCTGTGTTCATTCTCAAAGCTAACCCTCGGCCTTATGCCCTTGATACTCTCTCCTCCATGAGCTTGCTCTAATAATCATTCCCTCTCTGTCTCTCATGCATCATCATTTTCTTCCCCGCTACTGGTTCCTTTCCTTCAGTCTGCAAACATGGCCTCGTCTCTGCTATCCTTAAAAAATCAAAACAAAAATCTTTTCATTAACTCTGCTCCTCCATCAGTCTATGATTCTATTTCTCTTCCCTTTCACTGCCAAACTTACGGAAAAAAGTACTCTGTTCATGTCCTCTCCACCAAGTCACTTCTCAACTCTCTATATTCTTATTTCTATCCCCAGATGTCTCCAAGGTAGCCAAAATCAATGACTTTTTTTGTCATCCTCCTTGATCTCTCTGAAGCATTTGATACTTTGGCCCACTCTTACCCCTCCTTCTTTTTTTTGCAAGGCAATGGGGTTAAGTGACTTGTCCAGGGTCACACAGCTAGTGAGTGTTACATGTCTGAGACCAGATTTGAACTCAGGTCCTCCTGACTCCAGGGCCAGTGCTCTATCCACTGCGCCACCTAACTGCCCCTTACCCCTCCTTCTTCTTGCCTCCCTTGGCTTCTATTGACACTGTACTCTCATGGTTCTCCTCCAGTTTCTCTGATGACTCTGCCTTTGTCTCCTGCTCCTAAAAAGTGAATTCCCTCAGGGATGCCCTTAAGTCCTCTCTTCTTTTTCTCTATGATCCTTCTCTTTCTAATCAAACCTACTTCCATGCCTTCATTGCTCACCCATATACAGATGAATTCTAGATATTTATCCCCAACATCTCAGAGGTTCAGTTGCAAATTTCAAACTGCCATTTGGTCCTCCCTACTTGGATGTCTTGTTGGCACCTCAAACTCAGAATATCTAAAGCAGAACTCATGTTTTCCATCCTTAACCTGTTGATGGCACCACTATCCTCTCAAGTATCTCAGATTTATAACCTTGGGATCACCTTTGTTTCTTCTGTCTCCCTTAGCTCACACATCTAATACATTTCCAAATCTTGTCATTTCAACCTCCACAATATCTCTCCTGAAAGTTACCTGTAGAATAGTGGATTCCAAGTCAGAAGGGGTCCTAGAATCATGTAGACCAATCTTCTACCCAATGTAGAATCTCTTCTAAAGTATTCTTTGAAAGGTAGTCATCTGTTCTCTTCTTGAACACTTTCATTTTTGGGAAGCTCATCACTTCATAAGTTAACCTGTTCCTTAATGTGGGCAACTTTAACTATTAGAAAATGTGTATGAATGTGTGTATATGGTTATTTGTGTGCAAGAGAGAATATCTGAGTTTTTTTCCTTGCCTTTCCACTCAACTTTCTGAGTCTTCCTTTCTCCTTCCTTTCCTTAAGTCTCAAGTCCCTGGGAATTATCTTGTCATCATCAGCAATCTCCCATTCATGGGTCTTTTGGCTAGACTATAGAAAAGCTAATTGGCTGCTTGGGCTGTCTCCTTTGAGAGAGAGAGGAAGAGAGAGAAAGAAGCTAGTGAAGCAAAGCCCTGGAAAACACTGATGGGGAATTTAACCAGCTCTTAATGAAGTGAGGATGCCTGCCAGGAAGAAATCATTTAAAAAGTAAAATGAAATTGAAGAGCATCTGTACTGAATGGCAGGTCATAATAATAATTCATATTTATATAGCACTTTATGGTTGCGAAGCACTATACACACATTCTCTCATTTGATTCTCACAAAAACCCTGTGAGATCAGTGCAATTATTATTACCCTCATTTTACATGATGAAGTTCAGAGAGATGGAGTGATTTGTCCAAGGTTACATACCTAATGAGTGACAAAGCTCAGAGTCAAATCTAGATCTTTAGTGTACTAGAACTCTCACTCCACACCAGGACCTCTGCCATACCAGGAGTGTGATGAAACCAGTGTTTTTCATCCAAGCTCACCAGGGCTTTCTGGTGAATGCTGGAAATGGAATGATTAACTTTAGGAAGCCTGGTGATTCTTCCCAGGCATCTTATACCCTTACTTGCTATGATTTATCAGATGTTATTTCAAAGCCATATAAATGTTGGAGGTCCCAACTGTCCATTTTGCCTACCTCCCCACTCTTCATTTGTGTACATGAGGCCTTTGTGGAAACCCTATGAGTTATACATGCTCATCATGCTGCCCTAACAATGCAGAGACCCAGGAATGAGGGAGTTGTTCCAATTGAATGAATTCATCTTCACTGAGATTATAAGATTTATAGTTCAGCAAAGTATTTGACTGTCTCTCAAGCTGTTTAATAATAAGATGAAAAAATTTTATGTAGGTGGGAGTACAGTTAGGTAGATTTGAAACAGGTTGAATAGCCAGTCCTGAAAGAGTAATCTTTAATGGGTCAATGTCAACTTGAAGGCATATCCTGATGGAGTGCCCCAGGGATCTGTCCTTGGTGCTTCACTCAATCAAGTGAGTGGGATCAGGACCATGGATAGCTACATTTATATCCATGACTTGGATCAAAACATTGCTAAAGAAAGGGAATAAGCTGTTATTAAGTGCCAGCTATATGCTAGACACAGTTACTAAGCACTTTACAAATATCTCATTTGATTTTCTCAACAACCCTGTGAAGTAGGTACCTTTATTATTCTCATTTTACACTTGAGGAAACTGAGGCAGACAATGGTTAAGTGACTTGGCCAGAGTCACACAGCTAGGAAGTGCTGAGGCCAGATTTGAACTCTAGTCTTCCTGACTCCAGGCCTGGATCTCTAGCCAATGTGCCATGTAGGCATGCAGCTGCCTCAAATTTTCAGATGACAGGAGATTAGGAAGGATAGCCAACGCATAAGATAAGAGTCAGAATTCAAAAAGAAAAAAAAAAGAATCAAATCAAATAAGATGATATTGAATAGAGATAAATGTAAAGTTCTAAGTTTAGGATAAAAAATTCAACTTCATAAACACACAGGATGTGGGGAGAAGGGAGGCATGGCTAGATGACATTTCCTGTAAAAATGTTCTGAGATTTTTAGAGGACTGAAAGCTCATTACAAGTCAATGGTGTGACATGATTTCCCCAGAAATTAATACAATGATTGTAAGTCATAAAGTTCAGGATAAGAGAATGAATAGTTATGCTTGTTATAGTTATGCTCCACACTTGGTGAACCACATTTAGAGTTCTGGTTTCCACATTTTAGGAAATATATGGGTAATATGTCTAGAAAAGAGG
This sequence comes from Vombatus ursinus, assembly GCF_900497805.2. NCBI lineage: Eukaryota > Metazoa > Chordata > Mammalia > Diprotodontia > Vombatidae > Vombatus > Vombatus ursinus. The sequence continues at coordinate 18,272,152 of NW_020940527.1, forward strand.
ATAATCAGGATGTTGAATGGATGAGTGAATCTCTATGAGGTTCATTTGAAGGAACTGACAATATTTATCCAGCACAGGTGAAGATATAGGAAAGATGTGATAGGTGTCATTAAGACTTTGAAGAGCTATTATATGAAAGAAGGATTTGACTTGTCCTGTTTGGACCCAGAGAGTAGAACTGGAAGTAATTGATATAAGTTGCAGAGAGACAGGTATAGCAAGTATTGGTCCAAGGAAAATAATAATCTTAATAATCAGAGCTGTCCCAAAGTGAAATGGGCTGCCATAGGTATTAGGAGGTTCTCCATCATTGGAGATCTTCAAGCAAAGGTTGGATGATCTTGAAGATATTGAAAAAAGAGATTTTTCTTATACATAGATTAAATTAGATGGCTTTGAAGTCTCTTCTGATTCATGGAAGGGATAATATCATAGGATTTAGAGCTAAAAGGGAGCTTAACAGATCACCTAGTCCAACTCCCTCATTTTTAAATGGGAAAACTAAGGCTCAGAAGAGTGGTTTGCCCAAAGTTACACAACTACTAAATAGCAGACTTCATATTGAAATCTACTAACTCCTTTCTCACCAATGTTCTTTTCACTCTTTTATGCTCTCACTTCCTCTTTTTCTAGTCTATTTCCCCCCCTTGCTTATATGAGATAAAAGATTAAGGAGTTTTATGTCTTCCTGTTTTAAGGTACTCATTCATTTCATGGTACATATTATTTTGTTTTCATTTTCTTATGTAATTGTGCTCCTTAAAGTCTAAATCAATGTTTCTCTAGGCCTTTGAGAGTTTCTGGGACAGCCTACCCTACATCATCACTTTTGCATAGGGATAAAAAGATTGGGGAAGGTGGAGGGTGTCACAGTTTCTATACTGTTGCTTTTGAAAATGGGAGTGGTAATCATAGTAATCCTTTCATTTGTATGGCAATTTGTGTTTGGAGTAGTGGAAAGAGCACTGAATTTTGAGTTAGAGGGCCTTGGTTCAAATCCTGGCTTTGCTACTAATTACTTGTGGACACTGGACAGGTCAGTTAACACCCTTGAGACTTGGTTTCCTTATCTGCAAAATGAAGGTGTTAACTTGATGATTTCTAATGTTCTTTCCAACTTCATATCTATGAACCTGTGATCTCATTTGGTCTTGATAACCACCTTCCATGAAGTAGCATGACATACTGGATAGAAGAACAACCTTAATATATGGAAAACATGGGTTCAAGTCTTGTATCTAAGAGATATTGACTCTATGGTCAATTATTTTCAAGTCAAGCAATTTTCATTGCCCCATGAAAACTTTCTATTACTAGAAGTTACTGAAGAATCACTGAGCTGAATTGGTTGGGGTGGGGGGGGTTTCCACACCAGATGTTCCCTACACTGAAGAAATCATGGGTCCAGGTTAAAAAAAAAATCACCCGTTAAGTCAAAAAGGGCATTTTAAAGATCAGTAAAATGAGTCTTTGAAAGGTTAAGACACTTTCCCAATAGAATACAATTCAACATATAATACATTAATCACCTACTACTGTACATGTGACAGATTAGACCCAAACCTCTAGGATTCCATTTTTCACATTGGATTTGACAGCACCCAGCATACCTCCCCAATTCTATGGATGATGCCAAGCCCACTAAGACATACAGTCAATCAATTCAACAAATATCTATTAAGCAACCTATTCTATGCAGGTAAGGCAATAGGCAATGAACTATGAATACGTAAATAGGACGTAAATGTCCTGGTTAATTGTTTCCTTTTTACTAATTGGCCTTATTTGACTAATTGTTTTTATGTATAAAAGTCTGTCTCCCCCTGTATTAGGGGTCCAAGCCTAAGCTGAGGAGGTTGGGTCCCACTTTGTTAGGCAATTGGCATGTGTTGTTTAATAAATCAATATGCTAGAAAGATTGAACATTAGTTTCCTCAGTCATTTCATCTTTCACCTGCCACGGGACACAGAACCTACCCTCAAGGAATTTATAATCTAATAATGAGGGAAAGAATTAGGACAACACTAATGCAGAGGGGTTTGGGTTCCTCAGGATCCTGGGAAGTTCAGTATTTCCTCAAGTCCTGTTAGGGAAAAGATTCCATCTACTTAGTCTTTCCCACTGATGGACTCATGGAGAGATGACTTCAAAGACAAATTCTAAACCCCAATGACCCAAGTGGTAAATCTAGCCTTGTGAAAATTGATCATCTCCTGTCCTGGCCACTCCTCAGTGAGAATCTCTCAGCCAGTCTCTAAGCACATGAAAATACTATTTAAAATAAGAAGGGATTTGACATCTCATCTAGTACAACCCCTTCATTTTGCAGATGAGGAAACTTAGCTCCAAAGAAGTGAAATGAATTGCCCATGGTCACATGGGCAAGTTGAAGAATCAGTATTTAACCCAGGACTCCTGACTACAAGTCAAACACGCTTTCTATTACTCAATCAACTATGAATCAATTTTTTCTCTGTTCCTATTATATCCTGAGCTGTGTACTACTGGGGAACTGTAAACTCTGGGGAAAACAAAAAGAAAATATAGTCTCTGTCCACAAAGAACTCAAAATCTAATTAAGGAGACAAGACTCTTACAAATGAAATAACTAGAGAAGAATATAAGACAGAACAGAATTCAATGAAGATTTATTAATCATGTACTTTAAGTGCTGGAGAGGTTGTTGGGACCAGTGATAACTATAGCCTGGGGTGGCCAAGGGAAGCTTCATGGAAGCTGTAAAATTTTCTCTGGACCCTAAATAATGCATAGAATTTGCATAGGTTGAGAATGTTTAGCGTCCTAGATGAAGGGGATAAAATAAGCAAAGTCATGGAGGCAGGTGTGAGAATAGCATGTGTAGTACCTTAATGCAAGGAAGTTGGTCTGATTGGAGTAGACATTCTTTCTGAGGGAGGAGATGAAGTTATGAATGGATAAATGTATAGGGTGTTTGTGGGAAACCCTGAATGTCAGGTAGAGGAGTTTAGACTTTCTCCAATAGATAATGAGGAATAGTTAAAAAGCTCTTGAGTAGAGCAACTAACAGTGAAAACTCAAATAGGCCTCTTAGGTTATTGTGAGCTGAATGAGCCTTTCCCTCTATACTTCCTTCACCAAGCCAAGATTCCAAATACTTAGGTTACCTGGTAAAATCCCTAGCTACAAGCTTGTCCCCCTTTACTTATCACTCTAGTCTTTCCCTATTACTGGTGGAGCTAGGGCTCAGGACTCCTCAGGCACATATAATAGGAGGCAGGTAGGTTAAGGGTCATAGGTAAATAAAACTGAGTCCCAAGTGGTTTCGATTTCTCTTACTCCTAGAAAAAGTCTCTTATCTGTTAAGAGAAGAGGCTGTGGGAAATGATGAGACTATAACGTTACAAAGGCATTGCGATCTAGACTGGGAATCCCCAAACTTAATTTGACACTGCCTAGCTGGGTAACAACACTACTTTCGTTACTTACCTCACAAGGGTGTTGTGAGGAAAGCATTTTGCAAACCATATGGAGCTACATGTGCAATATTATTAATTGTAGTTATTGTCAGTGTTATTATCCCAGCTCCATAATAACTAAGTTGTGATCTTAAAACATTCATTTAAATGCCCCAGTTTCTCCATTTGTCAAATGGGTATGACAATACCTGTTGTATTATTTCACAAGATTATATCTAATGAGACAAGAATGCCCATGAAAGTTCTTTGACAAATGTACAACAAACTCAAGGAGTTACTCGATTAAACTTAATGCAGTTTAAGAAATGTGTATTTAGCACCTACTATGCCCAGAGCACTGTGTTAGTTGTTTGGGCAGGAGTGAAGGTATCCATATTCATTTAGAGCTTATAGTCTATTAGAAAAACATGATAAATATACTGTTAACTATAATGCAAAAGTATACATTTATTAGAGAGATGTAAGCATGATGGTATGTATATGAGGGCCAAGGGTGAAAGGTAAGTGTTGACTAGGGAGATACAAGGTGAGGCTTCATAGAGGAGATGGAATTTGAGTTGTACATTAAAGGAGGGCTAGGAATTCAATAGGCAATGGAGGAAAGGCATTTAAGGCAGAGTAGACAACATGAGCAAATTTGGGGATATGGGGTTTTATTGTCGTATTAGCATCTGGGATAGATGTTAAGGAGCAGAAATTTATCTTTGATGGTGGGATCCAAGGAGTTATGGAAATTTGATCCAGAGCAGGGATTAAGAGCAGTGAATTGTGCTGGAGCTAGGCAAGGAAAGCAGGGAAGGGGGTAGGGTGGGGAGGGAGGAGATAATATCCCTGAGGACTGGAGAACACACATCAAATTCTAGGAGAGGTAGCAAAAATCAGGATGATGGACAGCCACCTCAATACTGTCTATTTTTTCCCACAGATTCTTTTCCACCAGATGGGCTTCCATCTTACCTTTTGCCTTTCCTAATTCCAAAAATCAATGCAGAAACTCATTTCAGGAGCCTCCTCTCCCTCCCCAATTCCCCTCCCCCACCTTCTTCTCCAGTTCCCCAGACTCCACCCCATTTCCCTAATATACTACTTGGATGGAACAGCATCTCCTAGTGGAAAATTGTTGTCCCTACGATAACTTATTTCCACTAAAGTGTAAGGAACTGTTTTCTCAAGCTAAGGAGGGGTGCGCCTTGCAAAAGATGTGATTGGAGAGGATCTAAAGATGGAATTACAGTCTCCACAACAGGGCTAGTAGGAAAGATACTTTTGATCACTTTAACAAGGATTTATCACATGTTTACCTATGATGTTCCGGGCACTGTACTAAAAAACAGAAGATACAAAGACAGACATAAAATAGTCCCCTTGCCCTGAAGCAGCTTATATTCTAATAGAAAAAAACAATTTGTGTGTGTGTGTGTGTGTGTGTGTGTGTGTGTGTGTGTGTGTGTAGTCATTTGGGGAGGGGGTGCACTAGTACCTGAAGGGAAATAAGAAAGGCTTCCTATATGATCTGAGCCTTGAAGGAAATCAGGTGTTCCAAGAGGAAGAAATGCATTCCAGGCATGGGGAACAGTCAATACAAAGGCACAGAAGTGAGAGATGGAGAGTTGTGTGTGAAGATCAGCAAGAAGGCCAGTATAACTGGATTGTAGAGTGCCTATAGGGTTGTTGTTTGTGAGAAGACTGGAAAAGTAGCAGTCAAATTGGAAAGACCTTTTGGCTTAGGTTAAGAAAAGCTTTGAAAGCCAAACAGAAGTTTCTATTTTTTCCTAGGGGTAATAGGAAGTCACTGGAGTTGGGAGGTAGGGATAAAGTGGTCAGATCTGTGCTTTAGAAAATTCACTGTAGGGGTAGTATAAAGGGTAGATTGGAGTAGGGAGAGGCTGGAGGTAAGAAAATCAAATAGGCCCTAGCAACAATCTTCCTCTCTCTCTACTTATCACATTCCATAAAGCCTGCATCATGTGATGGCTGGAGGCTGGAGAGTTGGGCAAGGTACCACTCTAGGGTGAGATACAAAGGGAAAAACCAACAGTAGGATTAAAGGTTCTAGTTAGCTCTTTCAGTTCCTAGATGGTGGGCAGCCTGACCAGATGGATCTCTGATTGCCTCAGCCGCCTCTGGCCCTTAAATTCTTCAATCTGTCTTTATCCTGATATAAAAGGTAAATCATACTGTTTGTGATTAATTAATTCAGGGAACAAGGGGCCAGAGCCAGGCTGACAGTCAGTAAGGAGCCTCTAGCCAGGCTTTCCCACTTCGAAGCTCTTTTTCTGTCTCTCTTTGCTCACTGTATTACTTTCTCCTTTATCTCCCTTCCCCCTCTGACAGTACATCTATGTCAATATTTCTCTCCAACTCTCTCACTGTTTCTATCTCTCATCCTCTCTCTTCCTTCGTCCCTTCTTTCTCTGTTTTCTGTTGTCTCTCTTTCTCTTTGTGTAGCTGTCTGTCCTGTCTCTGTGTCTGTTTCTATCTCTGTCCCTCCCTCCCCTCTCCCCTTCACTCTGTCTCTTTTTGTCTGTTTCTGCCTCTCTGTCTCTGTGTCTGTCTATTCCTGTTTCCTGTCTTTTTTTCTTCCCACCCCTCCTCTCCTCTCTTCTCTTTTTTTCCTCTCCTCCCCCCCCCCCACCTCCTCCCTAGGACAGGTGTCACAAGACATTAGCCTCAGGCTTTTACTCTGCCTGGAGGAGCTCCTTCCCCTGAGGCCCTAGTGTAATTAACACTACAGTCTCCACCCCTCCCCCTCCCACCCTGGGGCTAATTAATAATGATGCCTTGGCTCTACCCAGAGGAACATCTTTAGTCTGAGGATATGAGGGTTTATTTGCTCCAGACTTCAGTCATCTGGGGTTACAGGGGCACTCTCAGCTGAGGTGGCAACTTGCCCAAGGTCGCATAACAAGTGCCTGGCATCTGTGGTGTTTTGGAAAGAGTGCTAGATATTGGGGTCAAAGGACCCTAGCTTAGAATATTATCTTTGCTACCTATTGCCTGTATGACCTTGGGCTAATCACTTATCCTCTCTCAATCTCAGTTTCTTCGTCCTGTAAAAAGACAGGGATAGTCCTAGATGGTTTCTAAAGGCCTTTCCAACTCTAAATCTATGTCCCTGTGAAGAAGACAGCATCATTTTCTATTAGTGAAGTGCACTCAATTTCCACTCTCCCTGGTTGTATCTTGGGAGCAGAGCCATAACTGAAGTGAGGCAACGGTAGTTGCCCTTCTCTGCCCCCCTACACCCTCCTCCCCGACAAATTGAGAATGTAAAAAAAATGAACACATAGACTCCTTCTGTACGAGAGGAATGTGAGTGACTGAATTTTGGGTAAGGACAGTAAAAAGGGGCTTCTGTTTGAAGGTTTTGTGTAAATGGTATATAATATGTTCTTTCAAATTGTATTGATTAATATCTTTTTTTTTACATTCTCCCTTACCTACCCAAAAGCCATCTCTTATGACATTTTTTTTAAAAGAGACAAAAGACAATTCAGCAAAATAAACAAACACATCAACAGAATCTGACAGTATATGCCATGTTCCACACCCATAGTCTGCAACTTCCACAAAGAAGGGAGAAAAGCCTCATTTTCCTATTTCTTCTTCTGGTCCCAGCTTGATTATTATGATTACCCAACGTTGTTTTCATTTTTCCCCCATTTAAATTGTTGCAATTATTGTGTATTTTGTTTTCCTAGTTCTGTGTACTTTACCCTGCATCAGTTCATACATCTTCCCTAGATGTTGTAATATCTTCAGACACATTAATTTCAATGACAGATAATATCCTGTTTCGAATTTAGGAGATAAATCTTTAAAAGTTGCCTGAAAGGATAAGAGGTTAAATGACTTGTCTACAGTCACAGAGTAGTAAGCATTAGACATGGAATTTGAACCCAGTTTTTCCAAATCCAACACTCTATGCATTATACTACGAAGTTAACAGATAGTTTTATTCTTGTACTATGCATAAAGAAGAATTATCTTGGGGCAGCTAGGTGGTGCAGTGGATAGAGCACCAGCCCTAGAATCAGGAGGACCTGAGTCCAAATCTGGCCACAGACACTTGACACTAGCTGTGTGACCCTGGGCAAGTCACTTAACCCCAATTGCCTCACCCCCCCAAAAGTGTTAAAAAAAAAAAAAAGAATTATCTTCAAATTGAAAAAAAAATTTGGACAAGAATAGTTGAAGAAATTGAAGCCCAAGAAAGATGAGATTACGAAAGGACATTTAGCTAGTTCAAATGAATTGAGGTCGCCAGGTCTAGATTAATTACATCTCAAGGTACTAGAAGAACTTACAAAATGACTACAGAACCACTGTTGATAATATGGGAAAAATCATGGAGAATGAGAGAGGTTCCAGAAGATTGGAGATGTGCAAATGTTTCACTTTTCCAAAGAAGGAAAGAGTATTTTGACATCAATACCTGGCAAAATTCTAAAAAGGACTAAGTAAGTGATTTATGAGCACTTAGAAAAGTGATCACTAGGATCCAGCATGGATTCATTCAGAATGAGTCGTATTAAACCTATCTCATTACCTTTTTAATGGGACTACTAGATTAGTAAATATAGAGAATGCTGTAGATTGTTTTTATTTCAACACGGGTTTTTTAATAAAGTCTCTCATTATGTCCTTGTAGACAAGGTTCAGTCATGTAGCATATATGGCATATAGTTGGGTGGATTTGTAGCTGGTTGAATATTCCTTAGAAGATATGACAATAGGGGCAGCTAGGTGGTACAGTGGATAGAGCACCGCCCTTGGAGTCAGGAGGACCTGAGTTCAAATCTGACCTCAGACACATGATACTTACTAGCTGTGTGACCCTAGGCAAGTCACTTAGCCCCGATTGCCTCACCAAAATGCAAAAAAAAAAAAAAAAATGATATGACAACAGCAATAACCTCATTCAACAACCCTCTGGGCATTAATTCAAAGTAAGGAAAAAGGCAAAGCAAAACAGGCAACATTTATTAGGCACCAACTATGTGCCATATACTGTGGTAAGTGCTGGTCAAGCAGATAGACATATGCTCCAAAGGTGTTTCCCATTGATTGTAAAGAAGATTCAACACAGAGTTGAAGACAGAGATCCCTTATAAATGATGATGTCCTCCGGATGCTCCTGCTTGCACACCAAAAACAAGGAATTATACAGGAGATGTGGTATGCAAGATATCATCAGAGAAATGTGTAATCAAAAAATAAGATACGCTGGTAACATGATAAGAGCAGAGGATGATGATGATGATGATAATGATGATATGTCCCTTTAAAGTTTGCAAAAAAAATAAAGCTTTACATATATTATCTTATAAATGATGCAAATACTAAGTTCATTGTTAAGTTGGTATTCTTGAGATGTCAAGAGAATTTGAAGAAAGCCCTGAGCATATTGGGTAAACTTATGAGAGGACTTGAACAAGAATCACATACCATGGAAAAGCATGGAGGGGTGGCAATCCACATCACTTGAGGGAACACCCATATCAGTGATATCACAGACCCACTGAAGAATTTATACATTTAACCATATTGAGAAACTATGGGAAGTCATCATGGTCTTTATATCCCTAGTGCCTTTCATAAGCATTTACTAAATACTTGTCTAACTGATTAATGGAACCATGTTAGCCTGAAGGTAGAGTCTGGTAGCATGCCCTCACTCTGTGTATTTGTTCCTATGCAATTCAGTATTTTTAATTAATGACATGAGTGAATGATAGCTCAAAATTTCAGGACAAATTTAAACAAGACAGTATATTGGATGGCAAAAATGAAAATTCAAAAAGATCTTCATAGGCTAGATCTCTGTGCCAAAACTTATAATATGAAAATTAACAAAGAGAAATTAAGGTACTACATTTAGGTTTTTTAAAAAAAAATAGATTTCTCATATACAAATGGGGATGGGAGGAGGTGACCTGATTTAATAATAGTTCATGTGAAAAAATACCTGAAGGCTTAATTAACTACAGACTCAGTAAGTACCAAAAGTGTGATGTTGGGGAAGAAAAAAAAAGTGAATATTATCTCAGACTATATTTGTAGAAATATAGTGCAATATCAAAGGAATCCCACTGCATTCTATACTCATCAGATCACATCTGTAATAGTGTGCCACATTCTGGGTGCGATATTATAAAAAGAAGATTTAAAAACTACATGTGTCTAGAAGAGAACTACCAAGATGTTTATCGGTTTGGAAACCATGTCACAGGAGGTATTGTAAAAGGAATTAGTTGTATTTAGCCTGGAGAAGAGACGACTTGGGTACTTGAGACCACTAGTCTCAAATAGTTGAAGTATTGTCATTTGGATAAAATATTAGACTTATTCTGTGTAGCTCCAGAAGGTAGAACAAAGACTAATAGGTAGAAGTTACAGGAGGCAGATTTCAGCTTAATAAGAAGAAATTTACCTGTGAGCAGTTAGAGATGTTCCCAATGGAACGAAGCTATTTCACAAAACAGTAAACTCTCTGCTGCTGGAAGTGTTCAAATAGAAACTGGATGACCACCTGTCAGAAATATTGCAAAAGGGATTCCTACAACCAATGGGAAGTTAGACTAGATTATTTCTAAGATCCCTTCCAAGTCTAAAATGTTGCAAAAGTTTCCCCATCTAGCCTTATCTCCCACTACTCCTCTATACTTATCCCTTTAGCCAAGCCCATCCCTTCACTGTACACACACACCCACACACACACACACACACACCCTCTACATTCAGTTATGAGTAACTTTGCTTACTATTATATCCCCTCCCTCTTGCTCATGATCTTGGGGAGGGTGCAGGGTACCCTTTGGATATTTACTACTAAAACTATAGCTCATGAGTTCCCATCAGTAGGAACATATTAACAGTCAACCAGTAGATAAAATTAGCTCACGGAAAAGGCTTTTACTAAGAATGCATAGTAAGAAAGTAGCTATAAAAGCCATACACCGGGGCGAATTTTCCACAAATATAAACAATGTCCATAGGAGGAGTGGGCATTAATGTGGATAAAATCAGCAGCAGCATCCTTTGTTCTTGCCACGTCACCAGCCTATCATATTTTTTGATTACACATTTCTTTGATGATATCTTACATACCACATCTCCTGTATAATTCCTTGTTTGTAATGTGTTATAGCCTGTTCATACCTACCATGTTCCTCTCCATTGGCCTTTGGATGATCATCAGTTTCAATTCTTTGGAAATTTCAGTGTTCCATGACTTGAAGTCATACAAGATCCTTGGAAGAACACTGATATTGAAAAGATGGGGGGGGGGGGCAGCTAAGTGGGACAGTGGATAGAGCACTGGCTCTGGAGTCAGGAGGACCTGAGTTCAAATCCAGCCTCAGACACATAACATTCACTAGCTGTGTGACTCTGGGCAAGTCACTTAACCCCAATTGCCTCAGCAACAAAAGAAAAAGAAAAAGAAAAAAGAAAAGAAAAAAAGGAAAGAAAGAAAGAAAAGATGGAACTCATCATAGAGAGAATCTTGGGGGTCATTAAAAGAATTTTGCAGCTTCTCTAGTTCACTGCAGAGCCCATATTATTGTGCACTTGAAATACCTGTCCAATATATGTATGGATGGATGTATAGCTATGTGTATATGTCATAGGTTGTTTATCCAACTACATAACATAGTGAGGCACATTTGTGAGGAACTATAAGGAATACAATAGCCTCCCTGTCCCACTAAGAGAAATTACCACCTTTTTTTGATACTGTCATTTGGGATTCCCCACACCTTCCTATGTCTAAATTAAGAAAGGAACATATGTGGCCAAAGCAACTCCTCACTCTGGCACTACAGGGCACTACTGATGTCTTTCTCCCCTTGTGAAGTCTTTATGTTGCTCCCTGTAGGTGCCCTGTCTCTGCTAGGGAAATCCCTCAGCTGAATTCTCCAAAAGTCAATTCCCACCTTCTAGAGATAATTCTCCTTTGAATCTATGGTCAATTCTCTTCTGTGTTGCCAGAGTAAAGTCACTTTCTGTGTCTATGTCTAACTGGAAAATATATTCCTCTGCTACCTCAAAAGGTTCTGTGAATTCTTTTGAACTGATGAACTATTTAACTGCTAACTAGGATATCTCCTATTGAACAAGCAGTTCTACTGCTGCTATATCATGGCCAAAGTGGGGGGAAAAAGTAAGAGAGAGAATCCCCTCCTCAGCCCATCCTACCCCCACCAACAACCTGCCCCTACTGTCTTCTGGTCAAACTCTGCAAAACTGCTTCAGCTCTATAATCATCAGAACAGACTTCATCTGGAACTGTTCCATTTTTAGGGGTCACCTGGTGAGGTGGCCAATCTTTCCCCACCCAACAGCCAAGCTTCCCTTCTACTTAACTAAAGGCACTCACACTTCATAAAGGGATTACTGGGTGTGGCCACTTCTTAACAGTTAAACATCTCCTTATCTGCCTTTCATTTTCTGTGATTATATTCTGGATTTCTAGGTTGGTTTCTGACCAAGTCCTCTACATTAATATTATACCTCTAATGGAATGACTTCCCCTTTGACTTTGCCTCTACAAATCCTACACATTGGTAAAATTCCACCTCTTCCATGGAGCCTTCCCCCAATTCTCTAGACTTCATTTATGTCTCCTCTCTCTGACCTACAGCATTTTGGATCTGGGCCATAAATTCTAACACCTTATCATATTCTGTCTTCTATTGTTCTCTAATTCTCTCACGTGTCATGTCTTACTTTTTATCTCTCTAATTAGACTATAAATCCTCAAGGGATCATATTTTCTCTTCTTTCATCCTTCATCATACCTATAATAAGACTCTCAGGAAAACTCAAGAAATACTTCTTGTTGTTTGATAGATGAACAGCTAGCACCAAAGAGTCATTTAACAGACTTTCCAGGTGCTATGTCCCCCTTACTCCCAACTAACTACTTGTTCTAATATTTTCTTCCCCATTAATTCACTTCCTGCTACATTTTTGGTTGTTCTCTACACTGCTTCCTCCCCCCCCCAAAAAAAAATTTTTTTTGCTCACTTTTAAAAAGACAATGACTTCCCTAGAGGTTGTATGTTTCATTGTTGAATTTTACAAGGGGCTTTGAGAGGTTCTGTTTATAGTCCCACATCTGCAGTTAGACTGGCATTAGCGTATTTTCTTAAAACTTGCTGTAATGGAAAATCCAGTGCACTGAACTCGGTCAGAAGATCTGGGTTGAAGTTTCAGATCTGCCATTTAATAACTGTGAAACCTTGGGTGAGTCATAAAGGGCTTTATATATTTTATATGTTGTTGTTGTTGTTGTTGTTTTCTACATCATTATCACTTCCCTATTGTCTCACCCTAAGGGCGCTTTGTATTTGTATCTCCAGTACCTTTTAATTACATTACATAGCTTCTGACATGTAGGCACTAAAATAAATACTTTTTCATTCATTTAATTTGACACTTAGAAGCATTTATAACTTTGGAAAGAGAAGTATCTGTAGAATTATGAGATCAGAAGCCACATTCTAGAAGGTTAAAAAGAGAATGAGCAGAGAGGAAGTACAGGAACCTATTACAGATAGCCTTCTAAGAGAATTTAGCCAGAAAGTAAAGAAGAACTATAGGATAAGAGTTAGTGGGAATAAAAGGATCAAGTGAGAGTTTTTTTGAGGTTGGAGGAGACATGGGCATGTTTGTAAGCAGTAGGGAAGGAGCCGGTAGACAAAGCAGTGAAATTGATTGAGTTAAGTAGGATACCCAAGGGCATTGTGGTATCAGGAACCTTGGGAAGGCAAGAGACACTGGTTCTAAGCAAACACTTCAAAAAATATTCTGAAACAACTGGGAACTTCGTGTGTTCCAGTAAAACCATGAGAACTCTGAGAATGGGATTCTGAAAGGTTAGGGAAATGACAGTGTTCCTTGTAGGGAGAGCCAGCAGTCAGTGTTAGCTGCTTCCTGAGAAAAAGAAAGAGTCTAAGGCATAATATTGTAGAAAAGGCACTTAAAAGTTAGGAGTTAGAAGACCTGAATTTGAATCCCTGATTCTCTTGTTTACTAGCTATGTGACTTGAATGTCACCTTACCTTTTTAGATTATAGAGCCCTTGTTTATAAAATGAGAGTACCTTCCAGCTATGATATTCTGAGAACTCTGGTAGTCTATACCTCTTTTGATCTGTTGGAAGACTGTGTATATGAGAACCCTTTGTCTCATAGGGAGCTCTGAATTCTATAAACAAAGATCTAATAGCCTCCCCTGAAGATGATGGCATTGCTGGAGGGCTCATGACCAGTATGAAGCTTGGCAATTGGCCTGAAAGAAGCCAGAAATACACAGAAGCAATCAGGGTGAATGTCAAGCTAATCTTGGAGAGACACATAAGAACAGAGAACTGTACCTTCCAACAGGACTAGAGTTTATCATGTGACCTGAGGTTTCTGGACCATGGAACTTTATAAATATCAGCTATTACTTTACAGCAGGAATTCTTAAACTGGTCTTGAGGGCCCTCCCCCTAAAATTTCTCTGTAGCCTTGAACTACACCTGTTCCTTCTTGAAGGGTGATTCCCTCTTATAGTCAAGACTTCCCAAACCCCTTGCTTAACAAATTCCAGTCCTTCTCCCCAGCCCCATCCAAGAGATAAGGAACAACTTGTTCCATGGACAAAGGTACTCATCAAAGAGGTACGAGATTTTCTGGGGAGTCATATTTTACTGTAAAAAGGAGGCCCAGGCAGGAAGGGGTTAATGTTCATAGCAAATCCTGACTCTCTGCCTCCTGGATCCCACTCACCATCATCTCCAGATCTGATTTTTCTTGAACCAACATGCTCACCACCACAACCAGCCATTAAGAGTATACCCAATCCCTTAGATTTTCCCCTGGGTTATTTTACTGTCCTGAATCACCACCATGCTAATGTTATCTCTTAATATAATATTGAGAAGTAGCCTGGTGTAGTGGAAAGCTAAATGGACCCAAAGAGATGTGAGTAAAAAAATCTGGATCCCCAAGCCAACTGAGGGATTTTGGACAAATTTCTTCACCCCACTGAGCCTCAGGTTTCTCCTCAATAAAATGAGAGCATTGGACTAGAACAATGACTGAATGAAAAAGCGTTTATCAAATATGCCAAGCACTGTGCTAAGCATTGAAGATACAAATGTAAAAATGAGATAGTCCCAACTGTCAAGGAGATTACATTCTTTTTTATTTGTAATTTTTTCAATTATGGAATTTTTTTTCTCTCTCCCACTACTCCTCCAACTATTAAAAAAACCACTCATAATAAATATACCTAGTGAAGCAAAACAAAACCTCATATTGGCCATGTGCAAAAATATGTCTCATTCTATATCACTTCTCTCTCATGAAGTGGGCAGCATTTTTTCATCATTGGTCCTCTGAAATCATAGTTAATCATTGGGTTAGTCAGAGTTCTCAAGTCTTTCAAAATTGTTCATTTTTCACAGTTTTGTTGTTATAATAGACTCTGTTCACTTCATTCTTCATCAGTTTATACAAGTCTTCCCAGTTTTCTCTGAAACCATCTTTTCCATAATTTCTTACAGCACATTAGTATTCCATACAAGTAGTAAGTAATTCCATCCATATACCATTAAATTGTTCAGCCATTCCCCAATTATTGGAACATCTCTCCTCTCAGCTTCTCTTTGTCACTACAAAAAGAGTTGTTATGTATTCAGAATGTTTTTTAAATGCATAAAATAAAATACATAGGATAACAAAGGAAACCAATAATATTGAAATAGAGATGTAATTTCTTTGCTATCCAAATGGATTTCATGGAATTTATCCACATGTCTCTTGGGGGTCTGCTGATCCAAAGTTAAGAATCCCTGCAATAGAAGGAGAAAGCACACATTGAGGAGTGGTGGTCAGAAGGATATTTTGATCCAGGAAATCACAGAGAGTGAGTGAAACAATAGAATAGTTAACCAACATAATTTTTCCATTTCATAGCATCATAAATTTGGTGCTGGAAGGGACTTTAGAGGCCATCTAGTCCAACTCATTACAGATGAGGAAACTGAGGCACAAAGTTTTTTTTTACTTTCATACAAGTAGTAAATAGCAAAGTTGAGATTTGTTCTCAAGTCCTCTGATCCCACATTCAGAGCTCTTTTCCTATCTATAGTTCCTTCCACTTTACAAGTCACTTAATCTCTATTTTTCAATCTACAAAATAGGGATAAAAATGCTTGTTACCCAACTCAAAGAGGAAATGTTCCTCAAAGTAAGGAAAATGTTTTGAAAATCATAAAGTGTTATTGGTCTTAGCTCTGCCACTAATTTGCCTTACTAGAACAAGCCATTTCCTCTTCCTCAGCCAAAGGTCCTCCTTTAGAGACTAGGTTATCTTTAAAGTTTCCCTTCCACTGCAACTATTCCATAGTTCTAAGGCAACTAAGACTGTCTCCTAAAAGAAGATATTTCAGTTTAGTGAAGGCTACTGACATTTGGAATTATAAGACTCCAGATACTTATCTAGCTTATTGTTAGTCAGTCAAAGGTGAAGCTGGGGGTACAGATTTCCCAGAGTACCCTGCTGATCTCAAGAATATCTGTTCTTGGTTTTTTGGCTGTAACTCTTCCTGTCTAGGTAAGAGAACCATATGTCCCACAGATCAGAGTTGGTGGGGTCAGGGGTGGGGGAAGAGAAGAAATCATCTGAGTACACCATTTTTAGTAATCTGAATTGACACTTCATAGCATTCATTGTTAACCCTACATCTTGTATCACCCTGAGGACAGATTGGAGATGTCCCAGATGCAATTCTATATCTGGACTAAAAACAGCAATGTCATCTATATATATACAGCTACAAATTTTTCCAGTCCAATCAACAAATTGAGGGATGTGCCAGTCTTCAATGCTTGATAAACAATCTGAAGGGGAGAGCCATAAATTCATACCAGTTCTAGAGGCAACAAAAGTAGTCTTTGACCCAGTCTCAAGGACCTTCTCCTTTGCCAGTTACCCTTTATATAATCATGGATAGAAATAGCCTAATCAGACCCTGGTCAATCCAGTAGATCACCCATCTGGGACATGGAATGGGAATCAGACCTAATAATTTCCCTCAGCCTCCTATAGTTCATACAAAAATTTGATACTTATCTAGTTTGGGTAATAGCATATCATGAAATTATTAAGGGTGATTGAAGGGAATGATTTAGAGAAAAACAAAGGCATGTCTAGAGCCAGGAACAGTGTTTTATAAAGCACAATTGCTTTAAGAAAATGCAGATATCTAGATATGGCCCACATCTATTTTTGTAAGTGACTCAATTTGTCTCTCCCAGAGAGAATCTTCTAATTCCTTATCCTAACAAAAGGTGCTTTTATCTTCAGAGACTCAAGTTCTCCATGACTGAATTCAGAGGATTAGACCAATATTTAACCATTATCCATTCCTCAATAAGAGCAAGGGGTCACTAACAGAGTAATTCTTCCAAGTGATGGATGATCTAGGTCAACACATCAGTATATGCAACCTTACCTGAGCTTTCCTGTAGGGCTAGCTAGGGCCCAAGTAGCTTGGCCCTTTTTGTTTATTACATAGGGACTCTCCCGTGCAACAGTCTTCAGTTGGTTTGCCCAGAGATGTAAGCATGACATGACTAAGCCTCCTTCCTGTTAGTCCCAGGATCTGGGAGCTCTTAAATCTTGTTTCTCCCAATGGATAAGAGATCTGTGATTTCACTGGAAAAGAGAACTTCCAATAGAGAAAACTCCTTCTACCAAAATAAGTCAGCACCTTCTCTGCAGCTTAGAGTGTTAAAGAGTTACCGAAGTACTGAGTGGTTAAGTGATTTGCCCAGAGTCACACAGCAAATATGTGACCAATGAATGATTTGAATCCAGGTCTTTTTGGCTTTGAAGCTAGTTCACTATCCACTATGCCATGCCACATTGCGTTTTTCTTCCAAACTGGGAAGAAATTCCCCGGCACACACTCAGTTTCTATGTTTTTTCACCTCATACACAACACTATAGCCACTACAGAAGTTTTAACCCTCTGTTCAAACACCTACCTGATGGTCCCAGACCTGGTAGACAGGACCCTTTCAAAGAGCAATTCAAAGGATAAAAGTGATTGAGTAAATAGAAGATAAGCTCTCCTATCATTCCAGTTTGTCTCTATTATGTTCTGTGGAATCTGACTAAACTTTTTACCAGCCCATGGGTGTACAGTATGGTAGTCTTACATTTCACAACATTCCCACAAACAGCTTTTTATCCTGGTCCTCTTCCTCCAGCTAGACAGTATCTCATGCAGAAACCTCAGATTGAGAAAAAGACACTCAAAAGCTTGGCTGTGGTTTGAGTTGCATTTATGGTCACAGTATCACAGGATCATGGTTTTAGAGCAGGCCTAAGAGGCCATCTAGTCCACCCCCTCATTTTAACTGTGGCTCAAGATATTTAAAGTGACTTGCATAGAGATAATAAATGTCTCAAGCAGTACTTGAACTAACCTGACCC
The DNA here is from genome assembly GCF_900497805.2 of Vombatus ursinus. Classification (NCBI taxonomy): domain Eukaryota; kingdom Metazoa; phylum Chordata; class Mammalia; order Diprotodontia; family Vombatidae; genus Vombatus; species Vombatus ursinus. Next base: position 18,290,107 of record NW_020940527.1, read on the forward strand.
CAAATACAGCACCCTGTCCACTACACCCTGCTTTCTCTATACGTCCCTGCACACGTAATATTTGTCAAGAACTCATGACAAACACACATGGAGGTGCAAACATATATAAACACACACAGAGAGCCATACTGTAACAAAAAATCACAACTCTTTTTGGAGGGCTTAGATATAGCCTGAATGGGTAAGTTCCATTAAGCTTTTTAAATCTCATTGCTCTCCTTCTATAGGTAACCCTTACCTCACACAGCCTTCCCCTGCAAACTGTTGTTGGTCTGTATCAAAGGGAGCTGTCCCTTCAGCACTGTTCCCCTGGGAGTAGGAGAAAAGGCTGCCTCTTCAAATTTCTCAAGCCAAAGTTACACCTTCCTGCCCAAATCCCATTGCTGCATTTACATAGGGATCTCCTCCTTGATGAGGTCAATTTCAAGATCTCCCTTGTCTCTTGACGTAGTAGCAGGTATTATTAATCTATCAGGTTGCATCTACCACTTTTGAAACCTTGACATGAGGTAAAACTGAGGGGGAGGAACAGAAATCCTACTGGGTTAGGAGAAGGGAAGAGAGAATTGAGAATCCACAGGGTTAAAAAGATATTCATGTTCAGTTTCCATTGAAGAAGTAGCAGAGGGATTAGATTCAGGATCCCTGGAGCCCACCCCACTGTCTGCTTATGTGTAATCACCCACAGCTGCAAGGTCTGTATCCCACAGGTCCTCTCCCAGGAGGCATGACAGCTGCTTCAGGTCAATCAACACAGCCCTTGCTTTCATTTGGTCCTTCTGTTCCAGCTTCAAGTGGGGCCCTAGGGTAACCTTTCAACTGCATCCCCTTTTCAAGAAGGATTTCTGGTAGGCTTACCAATTACCCTCAGTGATAAAAATCTGCTCTAATATCTAGTCCAAGATTAGATGACCATTCTCCCTGGCTGCCTCGCTGTATTTCTGAAATCCTTCAGGTCACCTGTCAAGCTACATGTTGGCCATAGTGAACACTGTGGATTCCTCTTCTGCCAGCTGTAATAAGGAAGGCTTCCCCTAGAACCATGGGTTCTAATCCACTTTGTCTTCTAATAGACACAACAGGTTTGGTATGCTCCTTCTCCCTCACTTCTCTGGCAATATTTTCTCCCCTTAGGAAAGGGGGTACTGCCCAAAATCCCTACAGGGAATAGTCCCTGGAAACAAGTACTTCAAAATGCCAGGGGGATTTAAGGCTTTCCTAGAACATATCTGGTTCCTCTGTTACTCACAGTTTATAAGAGGATTCCCTTGGGGCCAAGTTCAACCTTCCTGCCCAAGTCCCATTGCTGCATTTACATAGGAACCTCTTCCTTGATCAGGACAATTTCACCAACTGTCTTCTATAGTAACAGTTCTGAAACTTTTGGGCCTTAAGACCCCTTTACATTCTTAAAAATTATTGAGGACCCCCTCCAAAAAAAGTGTCTGTTTGTGGGCTTTATCAACATTTATCATATTAGAAATGAAAATATCTTAGTATTATTATTAAAATAGTTTTGACCTTATAGATCTCCTGAAAGGATCTGGAGACCCTGTATGTACCCAGGCCACAGTTTGAGAACCACTTTCCTGTAACATTATTTGGACTCACATGTCACCTCCCACAAGTCCTTTTCTGATAAGTGCAGCAACCAATTCCTCTTATAGAGTGACTGCTAAGGATCTCCTCATCCACCACCAAGAAATGGGATCTCCTTCTCTCCATCTGTTTTCTTCATGTTAGTATGGAGATCAAATTCAGAGGACAGGAGGCAAACGTCAAGATTGATTTATATTCTGCCTACGTAGGGACAGAATTGGTCCCAGTGTCTGAAGCAAGATTGAACCTGCAGGGCAGCTAGGTGGCGCAGTGGATAGAGCACTGGCCCTGGAGTCAGGAGGGCCTGAGTTCAAATCCAGCATCAGACCAGACACTTGACACTTACTAGCTGTGTGACCCTAGGCTTAACTTAACCCCAATTGCAAAAAAAAAAAAATTGAACCTGCAGATTGGGGTTAAGTGGTAGCAAGTGGTATGGTGAGAAGGCTATAGGAATAGTGAACCAAGTAGATTACTGCATCATCCTAGGCCTCCCAGGGTTCTTCCAGTAGGGCACAAGAAGATTAGGACTTGATACCATCTTCTTTTTTATTAACAGGCATATTAGAAAACCAGTATCATGTATTAGAAATACTGTTGAGTTAATTTTTAGAGTGCTAGAGGCTTAGTGACCAGGCCCTGTATTCCCAGGGAATTGACATGGGGAGACTCAGTACTGATAGGTCTCATTAGATCAATGGCTGACTGGGTCTCCCCTGAGCTCCTCTGGACAGAGGCAATGTTTTTCTCCCTGTTTTTCCCCAACTCTGTTCGAATACAAGCTTCCTAAGTACAGGAAATTTTTTTTGTTCTTTTCCATTGTACTCAATGCCTGGAACAGTAATTTATACTTTAGGGATGGTGGGAGAAGCTTGACTTGTGATTTCATTGGTGCAGGGAACTCTATCCATGTATACAGATCAACAAAATATATTTCTAAGGGGTTGGAGTGGGGGAGGAGGTGGACTGAAAAGTTAGGTGACTTCATGGACTTGCTCAGAGGCCACACTTGAACTCAGTTCTTTCTGTCTCCAGGGTTGACCCTCTAGCCACTTTGCCTGTACTGTATCTAATAAAACACCACACTGCCTTGCACATAGTTAACATTTAATGAATTTTTTAAATTGAATTGTCTCCTAGGTTGCCAAAGGGCAGTGTGTATACTATTCATGGGAGGAATGATGGAGCTTCTCAGCTTTCTCAGCTAGAGATGCCATCTCAATGGGACAGCATAGTGTGACTGGGGAAGCTATGGAGTGGAAGCTGACTGAAAGCATTTACCCTTCCTTTTCCTCATGAAAGAAAAGCTTGGTTGACAAACATAGTTTGGACAGAACAGTCATAGGGTCAGAGCAGTTCCCCAGGGAACTAAAGAGAGAAGCTGGAAATTTTCTACCTGCCAGCAGGTGATTGCATATGCATGTCCCCATTATGATTCCCCAGTAAATTAGGCCCAAGAATATATGTTCATAATTAAAGGTATTCAAAATGCAGAATATCAATGAAGATATATACTTTTGGACTTCACAGTGAGGGTGTGGGGCAGAATGGAATTTGTTTTGCTTGATGATGCATAATTGTTACAAGGTTTTGTTTTTCTTCTTTTTTTCTTTGGAGGGGGAGGATAGGGAAGAAAATATAAATGCTTGTTAACTGAAAAAATAAAAGTTCAGAAGAAAACAAAGCAATTAAAGGCATTCAAAACAGAATCACAAACTTGCTGAGTTTCCGAGCTACTGATTCTAAGGTACTTTCCAACTTCTCACCCCTTTTGGTAAAGTTGCTATTGTTGTTGTTCAGTCATTTTAGTTGTGTCCAACTCTTTGTGACCCCATTTATGGTTTTCTTGGCAAAGATACTGAGTGGTTTGCCATTTTTTTCTCCAGCTTTGGTAAAGCAAATCGTTACAATAATACTCAGATTCTTCTAGTTTCAGAGCCCCTCAAAGGTAGATGAAGTGTCAGGGAAACAAAAAACAAGAACCAGATAGATGATTACACGAGCCAGCTCTTTTCACCCTCTTTGGGAATTTCCTTCCAACCAAGCTTCCAGAGCTGGAGGAGCTGTGAAAGTGAACTGCCTTATCATCCAATCCCTTACCAGATGTTGGAAGGTCTTGCTTCTCCCTCATTCTGTCCTTCCATTAGCCTATGTTAGCTGAAACTCTTTCACCTGGGGTCCTAGACACCTCAAACTCAACTAGTGATGAGTGTATTTATTACCATCATTATTACCCCACACTTAAGTAAATATATCAGGATTATAAAGTACTTTATTTACATTATCTCATTTGTTTCTCACAACAATCTCAACAAGTAAGAAGGACAAGGATTATTGTCTATATTATATAGAAGAACCTGATGCTCAGAGAGTTCAAATGATTTGTCCATCACAGCTCAAATAGTAATAGCTAGCATATATGTATGACACTTTAAGGTTTGAAAAGTGCTTTACAAATATTTCATTTGACCCTCCCAACAACCCAGGGGTATAGGTGCTATTATTATTCTCATTTAACAAATGAGGAAATTAAGGCAAATAAAGGTTAAGTGACTTACCCATGGTCATGGAGCAAGTTAAGTGTCTGAGGCAGGATTCATAACTCTGAATCCAACTGACTGACTGGTTGAGTCTTCCCAACCATGATTCCTTGGGTGCTTAAAATTCTCAAAGCAATAGCCACTTTTTGAGTATTTCTGCTCCCTGCCCTACTAGTCATGTCATTCAATAGTCCTTCCCCTTCACATTCCACTTAGTCAGGCAAAGAATCCTTGGTGCCATGCTTGTTGATTGCTGAGTCAGTGTCAATGATCTTTGAAAACTGGTGGAGAACCTGACAGGGACCGAAGGACAGGAAAAGGACAACTGCTCTATTTTTTTTAAGACCAGTCACCCAGGTTCACAACTTTGGTCTCAGTTTCAACTCCTGATGCCACTTTTTCAATCATGCTAAGTCATATTGTTCCTACCTCCATAGTATCTCTTGTATTTATCCCCTCTCTCTCCTCACATAGCCCTTACCCTAGTTCAGACTCTCATCACCTCTTGCATACTTCAATAGCCTCCTATATGGTCTCCCCAATTTAAGTCTCTCCCCTCTCCAGTCTATCCCCCACAGTGCTGGGAAAGTAATTTTCTTAAAGTACAGGTGTGAGCGTATCATGCTTCTATTATAAGCTCTGGTGGCTCCAGGATCAAATATTGTATGATCTTTATCTCATTCATTTTTAATTCCTACCTTTCATAACTTTTTAATACACATAATTGTTTCTACAGTAGTACATATATATAATTTATAAATAAATATATTTGGGACATGTTCTCAAACATTGGGAACATGTTCTCAAACATTTTTTACTGATAAATTATATTCTCAGCTCTATGTGAAGTTTTTACAAAAATTACTATGTATTAGGGCACAAAGATATTGCAGATAAATATTTAAAAGTGGAAATAGTAAACACATCATTACTAAGCAAAATGCAATAAAAAATAAGTCACCAGTTCAGAGAGCACAAACAAAAGGCACAGAGCTAAACAGAGACTTAATAATGAAATCCTAAATAATATGTAAGTTAAAGAACAAATCATAGAAACAATCAATAATTATGCAAAAGACAATGATAGTAAGGAAACAATATACCAAAATTTTAGATATGCAGGTAAAGAAGTCCCCAGGAGAAAAATTATGTTCCTAAAAACATTCATTAATAAAATAAAAAGGAACATAATAATGAACTAAATATGCATTTTAAAAATTAGAAACCCAACAATAAACAAACTCAAAATAAATACAGGAGAAATTGATTTTTTTAACTGGTAGAGGTTAAAGCTATAAGACTTGGCAACTTCATTTTTGTTCCATTAAATTTAACCTTATTATATTTGCCCCATTATTCTACTTAACAATAATTTCTTGCATCTTGACACTGTCATTCAAAATTTGCTCCTCTCCCAACTTTATCTCATCTGCAAATTCGATAATAAGGGTTTCATTTGAAACGTCAATAGAAACATTGGACAGCACAGGGTCAAAGGCAGATCCTGGGTCACCCCATAAGAGAACTCCCTTCCACTGACATCCCATTGATGACTGTTTTTCAGGTCAGGACATTCCATCAGTTTCAAATCTATCCAACTATATTGTTATCTAGACTAGTAGTGTCCAAACATTAATGATTTTGAGATATAGTTCTCCTTCTTTGCTTTATCCTTCCCTGGTTTAGATTTTGTGACTATATTTGCCTCATAAGAGGTGTCTGGTAGAGTGCATTATCAATTTGTGTAATATTTGTATTATTGTTTAAATGGTTGAATTTTCTCTTATACATTTATCAAGACCAGGAGTTTTTTTTTTCTTTGAAAGTTTATTTATAGCTAGTTCTATTTCCTCTTCTGAGATTATATTATTTAAGATCTGTTTTACATTCTGTGAATTTAGGCATTTCATATTTTTGAAGATATTCCTTTATTTCCTTTGTGTTCCAGTTATGTTGGCATAAAACTATGCATAGTGGGTTCTGATCATTCTTTTTCTTCTGGTTTTGTTGTGATTTCACCTTGTTCATTTTTTATTTTGTTGATTTGATTTTTTGCCCTCCTCTTTATAATCAGATTGGCTAAAGGTCTATCAGTTTTATTGGTCTTTTCAAAGAACCAACTTTTAATTTTGTTTATCGGATTGATTGCCCTTTGGGTTTCCAATTTATTTCTCCTCTTTGTGCTTGATTGGAAAGTGGCAAATATTGTCTCAATTTTAAAAAAAAGGAAGAGAACAGGGTTGTCAACTATAGGACAGTGAGCTTGGCTTTGATTTCAGGCAAAATTCTAGAATGTCTTATTGAAAGGATGGTTAGTGAACATTTAGAAAAGGAAACAGTAATCATCATGAACCAGCTTCAAAGCTTCAAGAACAACTAATACCAGATTAACATTGTGTCCTTTTTGGACAGTTATTCAACCAGGAGACCATGGAGTGTTATAAATATGTTTAATATAGCTTTTAGTAAAATATATAACCAAGTCTCTCATCTTATTCTTTGGAAAATATGCCTAGATGTGAGCTACACAATAGTATAGTTTGATGATTTTGGAAATAGTTAAATGGCCAGGTCCAAGGAAAATTTCATTGTCAGCTTCAAAGAAAGCTTCCAGTAGAGTATTCCTAGAGATCTGTCCTTGGCCCTGTGCTGGTTGACATTTTTTCTCAATAACTTGGACAAAGTAAAGCTTATAAAATTTGCAAATGACACAAAACTGGAAGGGATAGCTAATGCATTTGGATGACAAAGATAGGATTTTAAAAGGTCTTGACAAGGCAGAATGTTGGGCTGAATCTAATAAGGATTCTAAGGCTCATTCCAGCTCTAAATCTATGATCCTAAAATGAAATTTAATAGAGATAAATTCTTACACTGAAGTTAAAAGCAGGCAGTGATACATGATGGAAAGACCACTGGCCCTGGATTCGGAGAACCTTGGTTCAAATCCTCTTTTCTGACATTTACTAACTGCATGACCTTTCAAGTCACTTAATCTTCCTGGGCTTTAGTTTCCTCAACTGTAAAATAAGGGCATTAGACTAAACGGTCTCTAGGGATCCTTTCAACTTTGGATCTATGATACTATGAACTTAAAAAAAAACCCTTCACAATTACAAAGTGGGGGAATTGTGTTTCGTTAGACAAAAGCTCAACTGAAAAAAGTCTCAATTTTTTCTCACACACATTATAGTCTCAATGAGTCAATGGTATAATATGGTAGCAAAAAAAACTATTATGATCTTGGGGTACATTAAAAGAGGCATTGTTTATGATACTAAGAAGACGTTAGTCCTCCTGCTATACTCCATTCCAGTTAGACATCTGGAGTGATAGCTCAGGAGGTCAGGTCTGCGTACCACATTTTTAAAAGGACATTGGAAATCTGGATATCATTTATGTAGGTCAAAGAACAAATCACAGAAACAATAATTATATGAAAGACAATGACAATGATCAAACAACATACCAAAAAGTTTAATATGCCACTAAAAAAGTCCCCAGGAGAAAAATCACATCCCTAAAAACATATATTAATAAAATAAAAAAGGAATAATGAATGTGCATTTTAAAAATTAGAAGCCTAAAATTAACAGAGGAAGGGACCTTCCAACACAGTGAACTACCTTGGGATCCTGCCATATGAGGACTAATTAAAGCAACAGGGGATGTATAGCCTAGGAAAAAAAGAAACATGACCACCTGATCTGTCATAAAGGAATTGAAGTCTGTCAAGTGGGTGAGGGATTAGACCAGGGGCTCTTAACCTGTTTTTCTCTTTATATTTTGATAACCGTATTTCAATGTAATTGGATTCCTTCATAATCCCGCATATTTTATTTTATGCATTTAAAAACATTATTCTGAGAAGGCAGCTGTAGGATTCATTGGACTGCCAAAGGAATCCATAGCACAAACCAAGACTGAGAAGCCCTGGGTTCTGCTTTTTCTGCTTGGTGCCAAAGAATAGAGTGAAGAACGATAGGCAGATGTTTCAAAGATACATTTATCCTTGTTAAGGAAAACAATCCCAAAGTGGATCAAGCTGATTTCAGAGGGTAGTGAGTCCTCATACCTGGAGACCTTTAGGGAAAGAGTGGATGACCACTTGTCAGGTATGTTGTCCCAAGGATTCTTATCCAGGTACAGGTTGGACTACCTGTCCTCTGAAGTGCCTTCTAAATCTGATTTCCTTTGACCCTATAACCTCTGACCTCAGCTTTCTATATCCTGGGAGGGAGGGCCTGGGTTCAAGACTTCCTGCTTTATCTCTCTCACCACAGCCTCCTGGACATTCCCAGCATAAATTGGGACAAACAGCAACACTCAGACAGGACCCTATTTTCCTTTGTCTGAAACCAGAGAGAGAGAAAAAACTCCTTCTGGGGCTACCTCCCAGCCCTGGCCCTGGAAGAGAATGCCTACAGGGGTAGGGAACCCACGGCCTCAAGGCCATATGTGGCCCTCTAGGTCTTCGAGTGTCGCCCTTTGACTGAATCCAAACTGCACAGAACAAATCCCCTTAATAAAAGGATCTGTTCTGTAAAACTTGGACTCAGTCAAAAGGTCGCACCCAAGGACCTAGAGGGCCATATGTGGCCTCAAGGCCATGGGTTCCCCACCCCAGGAAGAGCTCAGGTCCCAGATGCTTGTGCCACCAAAGGGTTCACAAGCAGATGCTCCCTGGAATTGCAGGAAGCTCTCTCCTCTCTGTCATGGCCCCTCTTCCCTGTACTGACCTGTGTTCTCCACTGTTGCCACAATTTAGGGATAGAAGATGCATAAAAATGAGAATGCACAATTGTGGGTGAGAGACTGTGCCGGGCCAGAAAATAGACTCTGGAATCCTGGGAGCCAGCATCCCCAGAGCTTCAGGCGGACAGGATGCCAACCTACAAGTTGCCTGTTCCCACCCCACACCCCCAGTACTCCCTGCACTGCTGGAACACACATGGATGAACCATTCCTAGTCACACCCTGTCTCTTACCCCGTGTTGTGGGCACCAGATCTCTGACATAGAATTTAGAGTAAAATCAACCTTAGAGATTGGGCCTCTCCAGATGAGGAAATTGAGGGCCAGAGAGCGAAGGAGTGATTTGCCCAAGGACCCACAACTTGTAAGTGACAGAATGGGGGTTCAAACCCAGATCTTGTGAATGAAAATCTGTATCTTCCTGCTGATACCCCTGCTGAAGATCAGTGACTTTAGAAGTGGGGGATGGGTTGAGATTTCAGTAATGTTTCCATGATCCTGGGAGAAAGGAGGCGGGCAACACAGAGACAAAGTAATTAGAGAGGTGATTAGCACCTCCCTCCTTTCATTGAAGAAGTGGGGGACTTTAAGTGTGGGATTTAGATCTGTGTCAGACATAGCTGATGTTTTCGTCAGTTTTGCTAAACTGCTTTTTTTTCTTTCTAAATGTTTATTACAAGGGGTGGCTCGCTGGGTAGGAATAGGGGAAAGATGAGATAGAAAAGCAGAAGACAACAAGAGAAATAAGATTATCAAGGCATTCACTTTGGGTAAGGAGGAGGTGAGAATATAACTGAGAGCAGACCCCTGTATTCTTCAAAATAGACCACTTCCCTCTTCACTTAACTGATGTCTGCCTCAGTCTCCTCTATTGTAAAATGGGGGTGATAATCTCATCTGCTTCCCAGGGTTGTTGTGAAGATCAAAGAAGATAATTGTAAAATGCTTATCACAGTGCCTAGCACATAGTAGGCACTTAATAAATGCATGTTTCTTTCCTTCCAAATTGAATTCTTTCTCCACTCTACCACACCTCCACACTGAACAGCTGCTTTGACTCTCCCCCCGCCCACTGGGCTTTCACTATTCCAGTCCTGCCAAAATGGTCAGTAAACAGCCACTAAGCCTGGTGCCCCACCCTTCTCTGTAAACATACATGAAGGAGAGTCCTAGATTTCCCAAGACAGTCTGATCTCTTCCTTGTTTGTCACAGCATCAATCCCATCTCCATTTCTTTTTCTCATACTCAAAGCCACTGAAACCACCCCCTGCTTCTCCAGAATGACAGCAGCTAGTTCAGTCACAAGCAACCCACTGTAGCAGAATCCTCTGCTCTCTTCTGCCTTGAGATGAGTTACCTACACGTGCTTTCTGAGTAATAAGTCCCATGAGCTGCCACACTCCTCCTGAGCCCCACTGATTCCACTAGTTATATGAACCAGCTATGAGGCTATGGATGTTAGGGGGGAGGAAATCAGGACCCGGGACCATGTATTCCCTTTGGAATTAAACTATACTTCTGTGTCCTGGGAAGATCATGGAATATGGCCAGGTATTAGAGTGGGTTTTTGTGTTTGGTTTGAGGTGTTTTTTTCTTACAACCTAAAGGGAAGATCCACCTTTAGCTCTTTAAACAGTGGTGTCAGAAAAGATCTGCATTTGGTGGAACTGCCAACTTACAGAATCTTTTTTGAGAGCATCTGATAGAACATAGTAAAAGTTTAAAAAATAATCATCCTGGACTGGAGGGAGGGAGAGAATTTGGAACTCAAAATTTAAAAAAAAAATGAATGTTTAAAAAAAATCATATCCTTTGACTCAATAATTCCACTGTTAGAAACACACCCTGAAAAGAAAGCTCTTTAAAAAAAAAAAGTCTGTTTAGGAATTATCATAGAAACATTGTATGTAATTGAAAAAATGGAAACTGCCTAAATGTCCAACAACAAGATAGTTAAAAAATTGTAATACATGAATATAATGAAATGCTAGAATATAATTAAGACCAACAAACCTAAGGAATACCAAAAACAAAAACCATTCTGTGAAGACTTTTATGAAATAAAGCAAAGTGAATAACAGCAGAACAAATGACATACACACAAATTATAACCATGTAAGAGGAAGAGTAAATGAGAGAGAGTGAGAGACAGGGAGGAAAGGAGAGAGAGAGAGAGAGAACACAGTAGTAACTGCAAGGAATCCTTTATTGACCTTTTCCACCCCCCAAAGCCAGCCTGACATTTGTGCTTATCAGCCAGGCCCAAAGAATCAATAACATTTAATAACTACAGCGCCAAGGAGAGAAATCTGGTCGCTTGGGAAACGTTATTCTAAAGCATCTTCCCTGAATTGTCATTACATTCAGTGTGGGGCACTGAAACTGGGGTAATGTGTCCTCTCAGGGGCCATTTAGTTGGATGATACAATGGGCAGCACAGCTCTGGGCAAAACCTCAAGCTGTCTTCTCTATCTGAAAACTCAGTGGATTTTTTTGTCCATCCAGACTCCAGACAACCTCAGCATTTTCCCTCATCAGATCAGAAGCTCCAACAAGAGACCAGGGGTTCCCAAGGCAATAGAGGGGAAACTTTGTTTCTTCCGTTAGATAAGAGGCTCCCTAGGATAAGAGCCATTTCTTCTCCATCTCCCTTCATCTCCACTCAGGATCTAGCCCTAGACTTTGTCCAGAAAAACTCAACGTTCATTCCTCCTCTTCAGAAAGAATATGTGTAACTGGAAGGATGCCAGGTAATGGTGAATTAGACCCCCTGAGCCTCAAGTCACTTTGGGGACCTTTCGCTGTCATTTACAATGTTTAAAAAAAAACAACTATGACACATATAGAAATTAATATCACAACATTTTTAAAACACAAAAGATGTTTTACTCTATGTTGTGTTAATATTTAGTCTGGTTTTTTTTTTAATTTTGGAGGCAATGGGGGTTAAGTGACCTGCCCAGGGTCACACAGCTAGCTAGTAAGTATCTGGGGCCGGATTTGAACTCAGGTCATCCTGACTCCAGGGCCAGTGTTCTATCCACTGCACCACCTAACTGCCATTAACATTTTGATTTATATTTTAAGTTGGAATCTAAACCAATACATTAATACTACTATATATTTAATTTTAGAATGTAACAAGGGCTCATAAAATTGTAAAAGCCTACATTCAGGAAATCCAAAAATTAGGTAGATTATAAATTGAATAAAGCTATAATAAATATCAAATCAAAAGAAACAACTCCGGGAATACCAACTCTCATTATGAAAATCTTGATAAGATAGCATAGTTTTTTTCCTGCAAAACAACATGAGGATAATGGCCTTGAACAACAGCAAGAACACTAGGTTCCCCAATGGAGATTATAACATGAGGAATGGAGCCGACAGAACAGCGAAAACCATATATACAGTTCCAGGAGAAGAACCAGCCAGGGGTTATACCTGAGAGCCCTCCATGACCCACTTTAAGTCTCTTCTGCTCAGGATGGGACAATCTGCAAAGAAAAACACCTCTACTCATGAGTGTCCAGAAGCAAGAGGTAGACTGCACAAATTGTCAGTTGCCAGAGCCACTAATGCAAGATGCCACACAAGTAGGAAACCTGCTTAGATAGGAAAAAATAGGTCAACAGTTCAATAGTGACAGGATCCAAGGGGGGGAAAAGGAAAACTCAGCCCAAAAGTGAGCCTACTGTTCAAAGAAACTGTATGTCTAAACAGGCTTGAGCTAAGTATTGAGTAAATGAATGAATGAAAAGGTATTTTTAAAGTATCAGGCACTATGCTAAATACTGAAATACAAAAACAAAATACTGAAATCACAAATACAAAAAAAAAAAGACTGTTCTAATAGGGAGAGACGATATCATCATATCAAATTAACTACAGTAAAGATGAGTTATTTGTTTTTATGTGAACATAAGGCAGTGCCAAGTGGTTTGAAGTCAAAGGGTTTTTACCTCCTGGTATTTCATATACTGTAAGGAAATGGTGGTCAGGGGGCATTCTAGGGATGGTGAGTTGATCTATAGAGCAATCAATCAATTGAGCATCGTTTCCAAAAGCGATGATACTATTGATTCTGTTACTGTGCCCTCAGCAAGATTTGTCGAAAGGGGATAGGAGGAGGAAGAGGGGGAGAATGTCCCAGGTAGATGGCTAGATGGGATGTGAAACAAGGCATCGTCTAGGAGCTAGCTAGATATGGAGGGCTAAATAAGTTTGCACTTAGTCCATCTTCAATCAAGAAGGCTTGGCAAGACCAAAGGAAGCAGTGTTGGATAATATTGAAGTATAATAGACAGAAGAGAACTTCCCTAGGTTCTGAGCCCCAAGCTGGGTGGGGTTAGTCTCCACCTCTAATCTTAAATCAAAGTCTCAATGCAAAATAAAGAGAATGCTTGGAGATCCTAGAGATTTGCCTGGGGTATATATAATAGAACAAATGAAGGGAGTATACATATACATACAGCATATGCAAATATATTTTCTATGTCAGACACCTGTAGGTACTTTCATACACTCTCCTAGTGATGTTTGTTACATGAAAGAGGCAGGGAGTGTAGTAGCAGGCGGAGTTCTAAGAGGGTGTTAGGATAATAGGTTCTCCTCCTGCTCACAGGTGTACCCCAGAAAAGGTGTTGAAGTAAGAGAACAGATGGGGGGCAGCTCCATTACCACCCTCCCAATCTCACTGTCTTTGTCACTCTCCCAAAGAGACGTTCTGTGTCTCCCTGGAGACGGACCCAATGTGTGAGGCAGTTACCATGGAAACTGCTGCTCCCAGAAGGGGTGGCTGTAAGGCTGTCAGAGCATCATATTAGCTTAAAACTAGAAGGCACCTGAGAGATCATCCACTCCAACCCTCCTATTTTACAGCTCAGGAAACTGAGTTTCACAGACCAGAGGTAATTTTCCCAAGATCTTTTCAGAAATTATTTACTCCTTTTGCATCCCGAGGATGCCACAAATCAATTTTCACCTTCATAGATCTCCACTCATGTAACAAGTTGCATTCCTAATTCCTTATAATAGGTTATCACCTGTATTTAAAAAAAAAAACAAACATTAACTAGGCATTCTTTCTATGATCTATTTCAAAGTCCCTCAAGTATTTTCAAATGAGAGCCTTTGCATTCCATTTGGCTAATTTATGAAGAGCACCCAATTTGTGTTCAGGTGCTATATTAAAATCACAAAATCAGAACCACAGAATCTCAGTGTTAGGAGGGACCCAAGCAGCTGTCTAGTCATGAAATTGCGGTTAGAGTGATGAATTTGAAGTCAAGAATATACAAGGTCAAACCCTTCTTTAACATTTTCAACCTGTGTGACAATGAGTCAATCCTTTAACTTTTCTGAGCCTCACTTTCCTAATCTGTAAAATGGAGATAATACCTGCAGTACCTATTTCACAGAGCTGTTCCCAGTTCAAATGAGATAATGTATATAAAGCACTTTGCAAACCTTGAAGTGCTATACAAATGTCAGTTATTATTATTACTTTAACAAGAAGCCCTTCTACAATATTCTCTACAAGTGGTCATCCTACATATGACTAAAGACTGCTAGTGATAGGAATTCGCTAGCTCCTGAGGCTGCCCATTCCACTTTTGACTAACTCTCATTGTTAAGGAATTTTCCCTTAAAAGAATCAGTTCATGCCCTCAAAACAATATGACACTCATTCTTCCCCTGTTCTAAAGGCTCACATATTGAAAATTGGTTGTTTTAGAAAATGGCTCCAATTAACTAGAGCAAGATAAGTTATCCATTTTTATGAGAACAGAAGGCACTGCCAAGTGGGTTGGAGTCAGAAGGTTTCTCCCTCCTGGTATTTCAATTCTTATCTTCACTTGAACAAATAACTCAATTTCATCTGTTCCAGAACAGAAAGGCTTTTTTAAGTTTGCATTTAAATTTAATTTCAAGAAGACAACAACATTTAGCAACTGGTAATCAATTTATTGAAATAAATGAATACAGCTCTACAGTGGTGACTGTCCCTCCAGTCACCAGAAGGAAACTTTCAGTGACTATTTTTAAATTCATAGGCTTCATCATTGTTGACCAGTCTCTCCCTTTATCACTTTATCCCTTTATTACTGGCTACCCTTTTGCTCCCACCTGAGGGTTCCTTCTCCCCTCTCTCCTATACCTGAGCCATCCATGCTATCACTGTCCATTCGCCCCTCTTGCTAATGTCCTTCCCCAAATCCAGACAGAATCTGAGTGTCCTAAGGCCACTGCTGGGGATGCCTTTCCCCTCCCTTCTCTTCTCTCTATCGTATCTTTATCTCTTTTGTCCATTTCTATCTGTGTCCATCTGTTCTCTCTCTCTCTCTCTCTCTCTCTCTCTCTCTCTCTCTCTCT
>NW_020940527.1:18305388-18329627 GCF_900497805.2 Vombatus ursinus
CTCTCTCTCTCTCTCTCTCTCTCTCTCTCTCTCTCTCTCTCTCTCTCCCCTTTTCTCTCTCTCCTTCTTACCCTCAATTTAGTTCCTCTTATCTCCAAAATCTGCCTTTCTCTCCCTTTATCTCTCTAATTATAAAAAAAGTAAGATCAAAGGATTTCAAGCTGTAAGGGACTTTAGACGTCTGTTCCAACCCACTGATTTTACAAATGAGGAAACTGAGGCCTGGAGAGGTGAGGTGACTTACTATACTTGCTAATAAGTACCAGAACTGGCATTCAAATCTAGATCCTCTGATTCCAAAGCCAGAGAGCATGCTTTTTTTTCAGTACACTGAGTTCTCATTCCCACATCCTTACCCCATTCCCTAATCAAACAATTAATTAGAAAGTATGCATGGCGGGAATTTTGTGGTTCCCCTTCCCTTTCTATACCTTTCTTTGAGAGGGGCAGGTTTGAGGTAAATGGGAGGGCAGCAAAGGGATTTATTCTAGACACTCAGCAAAACCCTGAGAAAAAGGTGAGGCTGTGACCTAAGGCTACCACTTCAGCTTGTTCAGGGATGATAAGAAGAGAAGAGTGATCCCTGCCCCCTCATCTCCTCATAATTCAGCTGTAGAGCTCCCCCACTCCCATCCCCAGGGAACCAAATACCAGAGACTAAGAATGAGCTGGTTAGCACAGATTCAAGATGCATCCATGATAGGTTGTAGATGAAGACAATCTCTGTGGGACTGGGGGTAGGGAGTGAGGTTGGAAATAAAGTGCATCCTTGCTGGTTTTGATGGTATTGTCAGAAATTGGGTGTATACATGTAGGCAACAGGTCAGAGATAATTCATGACCATGTGAGATGATGGGTCAGGCATAAGGAGGTAAGAGATGATAGCAGTCAAGTGTTCATATGGCATGGGGAGTTGGAGGACAGATTAGCCCTCAGCAGGTGTGTGTATTGAGAAGGATGTTGGGAGGGGTGCAGAGAATGAAGATATCTCTGTCACTATTAATCAGGTATGCCAATGTAGCTTCATGTAAGCCAGCTGTTTATATCTATGAATTGCATGCATGTATTTGTACATACATGCATCATAAGTGCATGAATATGTGGTTGCCTTTGGGGGCTGCGGTCAGATCTCTCTCTCTCTCTTTTTTTTTTTGTTTTGTTTGGATCAAAATCATTTTTCCCTGCCACCCCACTTATTTGGCTCCAAAGTAAATTGCTCATCTGTGACTGCCGGGGCATTGCCATGGTTACCCCATAGCACATGGCCTGTCACTATGGTAATAGGGAAGCTGCTTGTTGTCCTGGCAACCAGCATAATTGTAGAGCTAGAGGAGGAGGGGGTGGGCAGGGATTGGTGCAGAAACGGTGCATTTGGTGAGGGAGGAGGGGATGGTGAACACCTGCAGAAAAACATACCCCTCTTCCCACCTCCTCCCATATAATTGGGTGTGGCTGCAGCCCAGCAAAGATTAGATAGGGTGATCTCTCAGCATTAAATAACACTAGAAATTACACACACTCACACACACACACACACACACACACACACACACTACCACCCCTTTGAAAGCTCTTGGTCTTTTCTTCAAACTCAACATTGTTCTTTCCCTGTTGGGTGAGGTGAGTTGGCCCCACTTTGCTGGCCTATAAAGAGGGAGATGCTGCCTTCTCAGGGAAAGCCACCTGTTAGTCTGTTAACTCTTCCCTTTCCCTCCACCCTCAGCTTTCTGTCTAAGGCAAATGATACCAAATACAATGGAATAAAACACCGAACTTGGGACACGCAAATAGAAAACTTCAAGACATAAAATGCAAGCTATTTGAGAACAGTTATCTATTTTTGAGAAAAGTTATCTAAACTTTTCTCCAGCTCCTGGCCCTGGCCCTGGCCCTGGCCCTGGCTCTGCATAGAGTAGTACTCCATATATAGTTGTTGAATGAATGAATAAATGGATTCATGGATAAACGGCTTCCTTAATATCCCACCATACCACAGCCTGTGCCCCTAATCCATAGGACCACCCTCTCTTCAGCCTTGAGATCTGATTCTAGCTTCTGCAGCCAAGGTGCAGGAGACACACTAATTTAATAATTCTAAGCCCTGGTGTATGATGCAGTCCAAATTGCTGCTCCTGCAGTCCTAGTCCAGTGTTCTCCTCCCCCACACGCTAGTCCCGAGGCAGCCTGAAGCTGGAGCTAGTCCCGAGGCAGCCTGAAGCTGGAACAAGAGACAGGGCTTGGAGTCCACAGATGCCATAATGGGAAGGGATCTCAGAAATTATTTATTCTAACCTGTAACCAAAACATGAATCCCATCTATATCACACCTGCTTGAAGACCACCATTGATAGGGAACTGAGGCAGCCCATTCTATTCTGAAGAGCGCTAACTATTTTTTGTAAAGCTTTCATTATATTGGAGTTGAAATCTGCCTCCTTATAATTGGCACTCAACTCTACCCTCTGGAGCCCAGCAAAGCAGGTCTATTCTTTCTTCCACATGACAGCCCCTCAGATATTTGAAGACAACTCTCAGGTCCCCACATAAATCTTTTTCCTGTAGGCTAAACAGATGCAGAGCCTTCAACTAATTATATTGTGGCCTGGTTTCCAGACACCTCACCATATTGGAAACCCTCCTCTGGACACACTCCAGATTGACAATGTCACTCTTAATGTACAGACCCCAGAACTAGACATAGTACTCTAGGTATGGTCTGCCCAGAGCAGAGTACAGCGGATCTATCACCTCATTTTCTCTTTTATTCCTGTAGCCGAAGAAAACATTAGCTCTTTTCACTGCCACATGATAATGCTGACTCATGCTGAGCTTTTGAGAGGCCAAGTGATGGAGTAGGTAGAGAGCGCTGGCCTTGAAGCCAAGAAGACCTGGGTTTAAATTCTGAATCTGACAGGTCACACACTAGCCATGTGACTTCAGATGAGTCACTTAACCTGAGTGCCCTGGGCAATTCTCTAAGACAATAAATTACCGAAGAGTTGTTGCTCACCATTGGTGGGGGGAATTTCTACACCAAGGTATCCTCTATGCAATTCCAGATCTCCCTTTGAAATGGGGGCTTTCAGTGCACTGAAATTCCCAGATCCTTTTCATATGCATGCCTTTCTAGCCATATTTCCCCTGCACTGTAATCTTTTGAACCCTGGTATAGGACTTTACATAAATTGCATGTTACTAGATTCCATCTACTCTATCTAATCCCTATATCTAAACTACCATCTGTCTACAATTGTCCTTCCCAGATTTGTGTTATCTGGAATTTTACTAGGAATTTGATCAGCATACCATCTGTACCAACACCCAAGTCACTGATATCAGTGTTGACTAAAATAGAGGCCAGGACGGAGCCTTGAGGCACTCCACTGGAAACTTCCCTCCACATTGATCAATTTGTAAATCAACACTTTCAGATTTCAGTTCCAAATCTTCTATCTGTCCTATTTTACAATCCACATCCCTCCTCCTTAGCCATAAATGTAACAAAAGATTTTGTGAAATGCTTTGCTGAAGTCCGGGTATATTATGTCTATAGCTCCACTACTGTAATAACTTTGTTGAAAACTCTATGAAGTTCATCTGAAATGCTTTGTTCTTGATGGAGCTATCTGAATCAGTGACTTAAAAATTTTAAGGGCTCACACACCAATGCTTTTATAACCCATTCTAGGTTTTTACCAGGAATTTATACATCAGGCTCCCTTGCCTATAGTTATGAAATATTTACCCTCTTCCCCTTTATGAAAGTTGGAACAAGGTTCAGCAATCTCCAGCCCTGCAGTGCCTCTCTCATTCTCCACAGTCCTGGAAAATCTCAGCAATCACATCCCCCAGTTCTTTCAGAGCCCTGAAATGAAATGAGCAGTCTTGCAGGCACCTAGGCAGTGTGGTGGATAGATCTCTGTCTTGGAGTCAGAAAGAGCTGAATTCAAATCCAGCTTCAAGTCCTGAATAGCTGTGTAACCATAAGCAAGTCACCTAACCTCTGTTTGCCTCTATTTGCCATTCTAAGCTAAGACTCATAATAGCATCTATGTCGCAGGGTTATTGTGAAGATCAAAGGAGTTACTGTTTGTAAGGCACTTTGCAAATGTAAAGTGCTATGTAAGTGCTAATTATGGTCCCATTGACTTGCTTTCATTTAAGGAAGCCATCTCCTCATCTATGAGGTTTCGATTCTCAGGCTGAGACTAGCACTGGGAGGCCTGAAGAGGCAGGTTTCTTTGCCCTTCTCCTGGCCTGTTCAAATAGAAGGAGATTTTTCTATATACTTTGGTCCCTCCTGACACCCAGAGCCATGACTTCATGACTGCACTGGTGACAGACTCAGTAGGAGCTCAGCCTCATTCTTGAGTCCCCTGAAAAGTTCTTTCTGGTTCTCCCAGCTTGGTCCTTGCTGATTTCACCCTTGGCTCGGGCCCCTCGGGTTTCCCTGGCTCCAGTGATCTTCTTCCCCTTAGTCTCCATCCCTGACTGTATTCCCAGCTCCATTACTTGACTTCATCTCCAGCTCTGAGCTATAAACAAAAACCTGAATAGACCAGATATGTACCTGATGGAAGGAACTTTATGGATCTCCATAGACTAGACTGGGGCATTTAGGTTTTTGTTTACAGCTCAGACATTTGGTATGGACAGCTGGAACTACCTAGACATACTGGCTTGTCCCTGGTATTAATCAGCTAGATGGTATAGTGGATAGAGTACTAGACTCTATACCCTCTATACCCTCCAGTCAAGAAGACTTGAGTTCAAATTCTACCTCAGAAATTTACTAGCTGTGTGACCCACTAGATTGCAAGCTCCCTGAAAGTAGGAACTGTCTTCCCATGCCTGTAACACAGTAGGTGCTTACTAAAATGGATAATGATTGATTGAGTAGCCCTGGGCAAGGTTAACCAGACTTAGCTTCAGTTTCCTCATCCATAAATGGGGATAACTATGACTCCTACCTCATAGTTCATAAATGAAATAATATATGTGAAGTGCTCTATAAACTTCAAAGTGATATGTAAATGGGATTATCATTCCCACAACCTTCCCCACTTTCTAGGATCAGATCCACAAGTTCCACTTTGTACCCCTGGAATTAGCTCTATGTCCCCTCCGTCCTTCATCCCTTGATGCTGAGGGAGGTCTTGGGAAATGACTAATTGATCAGAGACATCTCCCCCCCACCAAAAAAAGTGTGAAAACTCTCTTCCATGATTCATCATACATTAGCTCAAAAAACAAGCTCTTCCTGATCTTATTTGCTTTCCAAACCTAGGCAGCCCCTTAAGGAATTAGGGCAACAGTTACCCCATCCTGGGGGAAGTCAGTAAATCTTGTTATCTAAAAATGCTCTCCTTCCAATGTCAATTCAGGAAGATTCAATCTAGAATTCTTCTGTTTGGGAACTAACATTCCCTTCCTTTTCATCTCTCTTGGTCCTCATGCCTCCTTATCTCCTACAACAGATTGCCATCTTCCACTCTTACTTCCCCACCCCAATTTGCTCTAGCCCTGAAACTCCTATAGTGAGTGATTTCTGAACCTGCTCCTCTCTAACGTCACAGTGACTAGAGCTTACTGGAGATCTAGCATGGAGAGAAGAGGAAAAGGATAGAATAAGGTTGTTAGATCACAGATCTGGAACTGGAAGAGGCCATCTAATCCAGTTTTGCAAATGAGGGAGCTTTGAAGACCAGGATGATTAGGTGCTTGCACCAGGTCACAAAGGTACTAAGCATCAGAAGCAGAGCTTGAGCCTGGGTCAGTTAGTGAAAAAGCATTTATTTAGCACATACTCTAATGCCAGGCAGTGTGCTAAGCAGAGGAGATACCAGAAAAAGGCAAAAATATTGTCCTTGCCCTCAAGGAGCTCACGGTCTAATGAGGGAAATCGCGTGTAAATAACTATGAAATCTATAGAGTAGATTAAAGATAATCTCAGAAAGTCCCTAGTTAGCAGAGAGGACCAAAAATAGGCAAGAAAGAGAGGAGAGGAGAGGAGAGGAGAGGAGAGGAGAGGAGAAGATTTCAGGGAGCCATCCACAGGAACTTTCCTGGTCCATCACTCCAGGCACTTGGACAGGAGTAGTTTGGGGTAGAGTTTTCTACAACTCCAACAACCCAAGGATACATATGAGAATTAGCATTAGGATAAGAGTTAGAGTTCTACTTAATGATATTGTTAGGCTTAGACCTAACATAATGGTAGTTGTTCCTCCTTCTTTCTGTAAGAGGACCAATGATATCATGAGGGTGACTTCTTGACTTGCTAGTGGATTGGTTTTAAGTGAGGCAGAGCTGACTTACTGTGGGAAAACTACTTCCTCCCATGGACAAAAAAGAAACTTCAAGGTAAACACTGGCTAACACATGAATGACCCAAACAACCTAATGTCCCAGACAGTTCTGCATGTTACCAAAATACCTGACATGGACTGGAAGAAGGAACTTCCCAGAGCACTAAAATGGGAATTTCATAGTAAGGACTTACAGACAAAATAATCCAGAGGAAGAAGCAGCACCTCTGGAATGGATTCCAAAAATCTTTGGAGATTTAAGGAGCTGAGCTTGCCACAAATGCTGGAGGCTTGATCAGGTTAGCCAGGCACAGGGATAGAATGCAGGCAACCCCGAACCTTGCATCCTGTGGCATTTTCCTTTTTATTTGTCTTTCCTGTGTTTTTGCTTTCCCTTAACATTCACAAGTTGGAATGTTAAGCTCAAAAGGGCCTTAGAAATCAACTGGTCCACCCCCCATACACACACACCTTTGTAAATTAATAAACTAAGGTGGAAAAAGCTGCCCAATCAAGCAGTCTATCAACAAGCATTTATAAAGTGTCTACTATGTGCCAAGAACAGGTCAGAATACAAAAGCAAAAATGAAACAGTTCTTTGCCTGAAGGAGCTTACATTCTGCTGGTGGATGCAACACCTTCATAGATAAGTAACTACATGCAAAAAAAAAAAAAAATACAAGATAATTAGAGGGCCCTAATAACTAAGGGCATTTTTTAAGGTTTTCTGAAGGAAGTATCACTTGAGCTGAGCCTTGAAAGGAATGTCAAAGTTCCAAGAGGCCGATGGGAAGAGGGAGATGTGAAGATGGGTCTAGAATGTAGAGTTATGAGGGAAAGGAATATGGAGTCAACCTGGAAAAATGGACAAGAGCCAAATTGTGAAGGATCTTACACCTCAAAGTTGGGAGTTTGTGTTTTATCCCATAGACAATGAGTGACCAGAAAACATTAAAAGGGGTAGACAAGGATATTTTGAAATGCCTATGGAACGTCCAGTTTGAAACATCCAACAGACAGATAAAAGATGAGGAGCTAGAGTTCAGGAGGGAGATATGGGCTGAATATATAAATATGAGAGTCAAAGAAATGATGGCTGAACCTACTGGCACTGATGAGTTCACCAAGAGATAGAGTATAAGAGAGAAGAGGGCCTAGAACACAACCTCAGAGTACGTTGTTCTTGTGTTGTTCATCCTTCGTTTACTGACAAATGGGGTGAGAGGAAGGGAGAATGACATGGATGGTTGCAAATAGAGATGTGGACTTGGAGTCAGGAAAACACAAGTTAGAATCCTGACCCAAGTGCTTCTTAGCTATGGGACCCTCAATAAGCCCCTTAACCTCTCTCAGCCTCAATGTCTTCATCTATAAAATGGGGATATAGTAACACTTACCAGAAAGAGTTGCTGTGAGACTGAAAGGAGACAGTATAGAACAATTCTTTCCACCACTTCCTCAAATGCCATTGAAATTCAGCCTTCCCCCCTACTAAAAAAAAAAATCTAGATAAGAAAAAATAAAATATATCTGTGGGACAATGAGTAAATTGAAGGGGGAAATGGCATAGTGAAAAAAAATCTGCAATATAGGAAAAAGAAGGGGTAATATTACGGGAGAAAAACAGACTATAATAGAACCCACATCATCTCAAGATATACCACAGAATAAGCTTCAATAGATGAAAGATACCCAAAAGGAAATGAAAGAAAGTATGAATTTCAGCTCCCAAGAACTTAGAAGGGGATAATGAAAAAAAACAAACCCTAATGAAAATAGAAAGTAATACAGAGGGAGTAAAATCATTGGAGGCAGCAAAAAAAAGGGGAGGGGGGAGGGGAGGGAATCAAAGAACTGGAACTTTGATGGTAGATATTGAAAACTAAGTGAAAATAAGACCAGGACATAACAAAATTGAAAAGGCAGCTGATAACAATGCCTGGGGGTTTAAAAATTGTTCTTGAGGATAGAACCAGCAAATCAAACTTCAGAATAATTGGTAATTTAGAAGATATCAAAAAAGGGAAAGAATGTAGAAGCTATATTCAAAGAAATTAGGAGAAGGGGAATTCCAAAATTAACCAAGACAAATGGTACCACATGGTTACATAGTCATTTAAAATGGTTGTTAAATTGAATTCAATCGATCCCTAAGAGCCCACAACTGAAAGATCCCTGCAGTCAGAGGTAGAACAGTTGGAGTCAGAAGGTTTCTACCTCCTAGTTTTTCCATTCTTCTATTCTCACTTGAACAAATAACTATGCACCAGAATAGAACAAATTGCAAAAGCTTTTTACATTACATTTTACATTAAAAGCAGCATTTTAGTATAATTTTAAAGAACCAAGAAGGTTTGGCAACTGATAATCAATTGATTAAAATAAATGATCAGCCTCTGTAATGGTGACTGTCACATCAGGCATCAAAAAGAAACCTGACTGACAGTTTTTAAACTGGAGACTTCATAGTTACTGACTCGTCCTGGTCTCACTTCATCTCACTGCTACACCTTTGCTCCCACCTTCAAGCATGGGTTGGATTAGAAGGCCACTGAGATCTCTTCCAATTCTTAAGTCCAGTGAGTGGGTAAAAGTAAGACTGTGAATGCACAATTCCACAAGTATTTATTAAGCAAGCACCTACTGGGTTCGAGGCAACTGCCAAATTAAAGTCAAACCAGAAAACATTAAAAGGGGTAGACAAGGATATTACATCATGCTAAGAGGAAGAGTAAATAGTAAAAACCCCATCTAAATATTAAACTTATAGGTCTCAAGGAGGATGACAGTTATATTCATAGAAGTTTATAGCAATACAAGGAACAATAAGAAAAACCTCAGAATGCTAATTACCAGCCGTTATCAAAATAAGGTCAGTTATGCAAAGAGATAAACAATAAAGAAATCAAGGAATAGTAGAATTTGCTAAACAAGGTCAGAGGATATACTTTTTTCCCCTAAGTACAAAAGGACTTGAAATAAAAATCAGTAATATGCTTGAGCAAAAAGTAGCACTTGGTAATCAAAAAAGAAAGAAATTCTGCCCATTGCATTTTCAGACCATAATGGAAATTATTAAATTAAAATTATACATAAATTATAAAAGTGTGATGAAGATGTGTACAAATAAAGGCATAATTTATTTAATAGGATTAAAAAGCAAATATGAAAAGATAACAGTATTTTGAATTCTGAATTCAAATTCTAAATATTTTTTATTCTGAATAATGATTATCAGTGCAAAAAATATTAAGTCCTTTTTAAAATCTGTACTTTTGATTTCATTGGTGTAGGGAGCCCCTGATATGAAAACTTCACTGATAGAAATCTGCAACTCATCTATGAGTTATACTCTTAAGAGTTGCTTTGAGGCAGTGAGAAATTATTATCTATAGATAATATTGTATTATTAATTTTAACATATTCTTAATTTTGTTTTATTAATAGCTAATATTTATGTAGTGATTTATGGCTTGGAAAGTATGTTACATATATTATTTCACTGATCCTCACAAACCTGTGAGGTAAATGCTACTATTATGTTCATTTTACAGGTAAGACAATAAGTTGAAAGAGGTAGAGCAACAGAGTCATGTAGCTAGTATGTGGGGGAAGAGGACTTGATGATTCCAAGGCTGACCCTTGGTGGGGGTGGGGAAACTGCGGCCTTGAGGCTACACGTGGCCCTCTAGGCCCTCAGATGTGGCCCTTTGGCTAAATCCAAACTTCACAGAACAAAGATTTGTGTGATCCACTATGCTGTGGCTATACTGCCTCATATTAATTAGCAAAAACATCAGATCTTTGAGTATTGACTTCCCAAGGTACACATGTGCCCCTTATTAAGATAATGTTAGAAACATTTATTGACATAAAATAAAGCCTGAACTGCAGACATAGTCCATGTGAAAGAACAGGACAGTTGAACACAGTAAAAATGTCAATACCCCTAAAATTAGTTTATTGATTTAATGCAATGCCAGTCAAAATCCCAATGGCTTACTTTATAAAACTTGATAAAATGGTAATGAAATCCATATCAAAAGCAAACAAGCAAACATATCAAGGGGTGCTTTGACCTCACCAATGCAAATTTGCCTTATCACACTTTAAAACATAATAAAAATGATAATTATCAAAGTCATCTGGTATTGAACAACAAATAGAAAAACTAGTCAATGGGGATCCCAGAAAGGGCTTTAGTTAAACAAAAGTTAAGCATTTGGTAGAAGAGAAATCATTATAATACATATTAGAAAAACTGGATAGAAATATGGTGAAAATTGATTAGTTATATACAACAATATACAATAAAAATCATCTGTATCCATTAATTAAGCATTTTTAAAGGTTAAAAGGATATGAAATAACACTTGTCTTACCTGTAGAGGGAAGATAATGATAAATTATCTGTTGAACAAATGAAAGAAATAACTGAGGAGAAGCACAAGGAATTTGATTTTATTTTTAAATGAACACAATCAATCAACTAGTTATACAACGAAAAACAATACAACCAAGATAAAAAAAAAAACAAAAATTGATTAAGGCAAAACCTGTGAGGCAAACATATCCACTATTTACTTGTATGTATTCAGATTCATAAGGAAATTATATCAATTTACAAGGAAATTATATAAATCCATGAAGGCAATCCCCATCTCCAAAGGATATGAATGGGCAATTTACAAATGAAGAAATACACATGAGAAATAACCAATGGAAATATGTTCAAACTCACTAATCATCAAAGAAATGCAGATTATTTGAGCTATGGTACTACTCTGGACTCAGTCCTGTGTCCCTCAGTAAGAGGACCCTGATTATTCCTTCCCTATACTTGTAATTAAAAAGAATTATTTGTATGAAAAAAAAGTATAGCTTCAGTCTTTTTAACGGAGGGAAACTAGAAACAACCTACTGCAACAGTTAGGGTTTAGCTGAGCAATATCTAAGCAATGGAACACTAGAGCAATAAACATCATATATAGTTTCCCGAAAGCTATTAAAGCTTAAAATGGCACTAAGACTTTTGGGACATCCTGAATATGGTGAATACTTTTAAAAAATGCAAAGACTTTGAAGAAATCATACAAATAAAAGACAAAATAACTAGACAATTAATGTGTACATTAACTTTATATAAAGTAATAGAACTTTATATAACTTTATATAATATAATTATGTAATATTATATATTAATTATACTATATTTTATATATAATTTATATATTAAGAATTATATAATATCGAATATTAACTTTATAGAAAATAATATAAAGTAATTTATATGTGTGTATATAAATATATGTGTGTGTGTGTGTGTGTATACTATTTAAGCAAAGAAATAAGAAAAGCCAGTCAGTCAACTAGCATTTATTAAACATCTGCTATCTGTCAGGCACTAGACACAATGCAAAAGAAGGCAAAAAGCAATCCCTACTTTCAAGGTGCTCACAGTCTAAGGGAGGTGACAATATGCAAACAACTATATAAAAATAAGATATATACAGGATAAACTGGGAATAAGTCTTTTAAGTGAAAGCCTAATGATTAAGGGTCATAGGAAAAAGCTTTTTGCAGAAGGTAGGACTTGCAGGGAAGGTAGGAGGAAGAGATGAAGAAGAGGGAGATATTTCCAGGCACAGGAGACAAGTCAGCGAAAGGACCCAGAGTAAGAAGACAGAAGACATGTGAGGAACAGCAAAGAGGCCAATGTCATTGGATCACAGAATACATGGTGATGGCAAGTCGAGGATAACACCTAGATTACCAGCTTGAGTGACTTGGAGGATGGTTGTTCTACCCTTCACAATAATAGGAAAGTTTGGAAGGGAAGAGGGTTTTGGGAAAAAGATAATGAGTTCCATTGTAGATATGTTGAGTTTAAGATATCTACAGAGAGTCTGGTTTGAGATGTCCAGGAGGCAGCTGGGGATGTCAGTCTGGAGGAAGGGAAAGAGATGAAATTGGACAAACAAATCTGAGAATCATCTGCATAGAGATGATAGTTGAATCAATGGAATTTGAAGAGCTCACCACAGCAATAAAAATAATAGAGGAAAAAGAGAAAAGGGCTTAGAATAGAGCCTTGGGGACAGCCACAGTTAATAATAGAGAACTAGATGAAAATCTAGCAAAAGAAATGGAGTGGTCATATAGGTAAAAGGAGAACCAAGAGAGAGTAGAGTCATAAAGACCTATGGAGAATCATAAAAGAGACTCATAAAGAGAGTCATAAAAACCTAAAGAGTACCTAGGAGAAGAGAATGACAACAGTTTTAAAGGCCGCTGAGAGGTCAAGAAGGATGAGGACTGAGAAAAGGCCATTAGATTTAGACACAGCAGTTTCAGTTGAATGAACAGGTTGAGGCCAGAACGCAGAGCATTAAGAAGAGAGTGAGAGGAAAGGAAGTAGAAATATCAATTGTAGATTGTCCTCTAGAATATAATAACCGGGAAAGAGAGAAAAGATATAGGACAATAGCTAACAGGGATGGATGGATCAAGTAAGGATTTTTTTTTTGTGAGGATGGGGAAGAAATAGTCATGTTTGTAGGTTGTTGGGAAGCAGCCAGTAGACCAATATTGAAGATAAGTGAGCAAAATAGAGGGGAAGCTAGAGAAGACAGGATGGAATTGTATCGCTTACGGAGGACAGCTAGGTGATGCAGTGGATAGAGCATCAGCCCTGGATTCAGGAGGACCTGAGTTCAAATCTGGCCTCAGACACATAACACTTACTAGTTGTATGACCCTGGGCAAGTCACTTAACCCTCATTACCCAACCAAAAAAGAAAAAAGAAAAGAGGAATTGTATCACTTATGCATGTAGAGTGTTTGCCTTGACAAGGAAAAAGGCCATCTCTTCATGTAAGATGGGGTAAAAAAAAAGGAGATAGTAACAAAAGATGGATTGAATGAACCTCTAAGGAAAAGAAGTTGTCAAGTGGTGGTGGTAGAGAAAAATTCTAGAAGTGGCAATGGGGAGTAAGAAGTATTCCAATGAGAGGTTGGGGAGTGGGGTATGAGTGAAAATGCAACCAGTGCTGGAAAGGATGTCTATGGAAGCTGTGTCATCAGCAGGGAACCAGGACTTAGTGAGTGCAAGAGGTTAGGAGTGGGAAAGGGAAAGGTTTCAGATGAAAGCTTATTTGTTACCTAAGAAGCAGGTGTTCCAGAATAGAATATTAAGGAAGAAATAGCTACATCATTATTGTTTTGTCAAAGTATATTTTAGTATAGTTTTATTCAATGTTTGATTAGGTTCATACTAAAAATTATATAAAGAAAAAAGTGGCTCTTCTTTAAGAGTCATGTGGGTGCCCTGCTTCCTTCAGATTTTCATTCTATTTCTTAGGCTGTGGACATTTAATAACTGACCTTTAGTAGAAGCATAACATCCAAAATAAGAATGTATAGGAAGAAGTGCCATGTCCAAAAAGAAGTGTCACTGCACTCTGACCACATATGAATGCTAGGTTCAATTCTAAGAGGAATGTGGACAAGTTGTGTTTTCTGGAGGTAGTTGACCAGGATGGTGAAGGAGCTCAGAATCACACTACAGAAGAATCAACTGCTATAACTGGTGATACACAACCTGGAGAAGAGAATACATGTTCATTGTCTTCAAATATCAGAAAGGTGGAGATTGAATTAGACATCTTCTGCTTGTCTGAGAAGAACAGAATGGGGTGAAAATTTAAGGAAAGCAGATGTTGGTTCACTGCAAGGAAGAACTTCCTAATGAATAAAGTTTTCCAATAGTTTAGTGGATCACCTTGGAAGATAATGAGCTCTCCATTGCTGGAAGTATTCAAGCCAAGTGGACCTCCGAGGTCCCTTCCAACTCTCCCACTCTGTGGTTCCTCTGCAATGTGAAAGTTGTCCAGCTGCAGCTGTCATGCGATGTCCTCAAATCCTCATCATTTTGTCTCTCTCAGTTCTCCCAGTTCATCCATCTTCTCAGAAAGTACACAGCCTGGCTCTTCTCTCCGAGGGCCAAGAGCTCCTTGTACTACATGCAAACATATTAAGTCTGTCTCAGGGGCAGACAGCTCCTGCTGTCTGTCTGTGGGTTAAAGGAATGATCACAATGAGATTGTCACAGTTCAGAAACTCAATTTCATTAGTTCACTCAAAAGCCACGAGACGCTAAGGAATTGATTTGTGCTAGACAAGTTCACCATAAACAGATTTGTAAGCCAGAAAGCCAATTTATTAATTTATAATGAGGAGAGTACCTTTCCAGTGGCCAAAATTCTCCTATTTATGGTCCAGGGCCTGGATCAAAGTACCAGGGAAGCAGACACATTGATCAGAACCTGGATTCAAGTCCTGGTTCTCACCTCCAGTTAAGCCTGAGGAGAGTCACTTCATTCAGTCATTTATTCAATGAGCATTAAATGCCTGCTTTGTGCCAGGCAATGGAAATACAATGACAAAACACAGTCCTTGCCCTCAACAAGTTATGGGAGGGTAACATCATATACACAAATAAGTCAGCCGAGGCAATACAAAATATATATGAAGTGATTTCAGAGATGGGTGGAGGGCTCTAAAAATGGAGGGGGGAGGGGCAATGAGGTGGCGCAGTGGATAGAGCACCAGGCCCTGGATTTAGGAGGACCTGAGTTCAAATCCGACCTCAGACACATAACACTTACTAACTGTGTGACCCTGGGCGAGTCATTTAACCCCATTGCCTAGCCCCCAAAAAAAAATAAAAAATGGAGGGGGGATGCAGACAAAGGGGAGAAATTGAGAAATGCCTCCAGTGGGAGGTGGACCTCCAAATGAGCCTTGAAGAAAGCTACAGATTCCAAGAAGCAGGTGTGATAAGGAAGAATATTTTAGGCATGTGGGCAGCCTGTGCAAAGACATAGAGATGGGAGATGGGATGCTATATGTGAGTAGACCAATTTAGCTGAACTACAGGGTGTGGTATTTCATGAAGAGTAATACTGTGCAGTAAGCCTAGAAAGATAGGCTGTCACCAGATTATGAAGGGTTTGAAATGCCAAGAGAGTTTGTCTTTTTCCTAGACACAATAGGAGCTATTGTAACTTCTGGAGCAGAGGAGTGACATGGTATAATATCTCAAAGCCTCAGTCTCCTTATCCATAAGATGGGGACAGCAGTATCTGTATTACCTACCCAGCAAGGTTGTATAGAAAGCATTCTGTAGACCATAAATCTCTATATGACTGTGAGCCATATTATCAGGCTGGCTACAAGAGCCTGGAGTCAGATCAAAAGAAATTTAGATCCATCATATTCTTAAAGAATGTTTTATCCAGGATATGGGTGAGGGACTAAATCAAGTCTTCTGTCCTCTAGGTAGCCTCCACACTGATCTGTCCCTTCTCTGGACTCTGGCCCTTGCTATACATCCCACTCACTGGACATTTAGCAGAGCCTATCTTGTATCATTTTATCTCAACTCTGTGGGTCTTGTGCCTCTAACTACACAGGAGGCTTGTGGAGGTGAGAGCCTGTGGTTTCTCCTCCTGTCTCCCCAGTAGCACCCAGCAATAGGGCCATCCAGACAATACCTGGGTGCTCAGTTTAATGATGGCAGTGACTTGTGTCTGCCAAATTCAGTGTCTTTCCCTAGACAGGGCTAGGAAAAAAAACACCAGGGACATAGGAGGTTGAACATTTCTCCACCCCACACCCAACTTAGGCAGATGGCCCTGTTCCCCCAAGATTGGTTCTTCCTAAACTAGGGGTAGAGGCCAAGAGATTCCAACACTTCTTTTGTCTGAGATTCTGAAAGCTTATAGCCAGCTTACTCCAGGTGAGACTGCATGACTCCATCCAACTCATAACCCTGCTCCAGCCACAGCGACCTTGGTAGGGAAACCCTTGAAGTGACCACTTGGTGGGCAAGGGGACATCCCAAACTTTCTCCTGGGAGTAGGACAGGACACTCAGGCTAAGAAAGAAGCTTTGGGTCATTGTGTGAGGCTGAGGCTAAGTCCTACAGTATACAGGGTAGGAGATTGAGGCAGTTGGAGGGAATCAGAGTTCAAGTCACTAACACTGGTCCCTAACACCCCACCTCTGAAGCTGAGATCAAGAGAATAAATGTTTGGTGGGAAGGACTAGGGTGCTAACTGTGCAAAGACTTGGAAATGGGAGATGGAATATTGTTTATGAAGAAGCACAAGCTGAACTGTAGAGTGTATGAAGAATATTGTGCCAGAAACCTGGGAAAGTAGACTATAACCAGATGGTGAAGGGCTTTAAATGCCAAAGGAATCAGAATTTTATCCTAATGACAATAGGAATCCACCGGAATTACTCAGGCCAGAGCTTTGGCCAATCCTGAAGGATCCAAGCTGGACAGGGTCCAGGGATGCTAGGGACTGTGGGGATCAGGAGCACTGGAATCCCTCATGGGTCAGTGGCTAGAGCCACTGGGCTCAGCTAAGGATTCTCAGGGGATAAGCCTTCTTCCCTAACTGTATGGACTCCAGGCCTCTTTCCCTAACTATATGTGCTCATCTTTTGTTTTTCAGATGAACCGCCCTATCCAGGTGAAGCCTGCTGACAGTGAAGGCCGAGGAGGTAGCGCGTTGCCCTTTCCCATACCCTGGGATTGGGGGGTGGGGGTGGGAAATAGGGAAAAGAAGAACCTTCTCTCCACCCCCCAGTCCAGGATCCGTGTGCCCAGTGAAAGGTAGAATTTCTAGGATTGGGATTTGTTGACTTCCACTAGGACGTTGCTGAGGTCAGGAATGGGGTGAAGACAGGCACCTCAGAAAAGTGTAGGCATCACCTCACAACGTGGAAGTGCCTTCTGGGGAAGGCTGAGCCTCAGCTCCCCTGCTAGAGAGGCCCCTGATCCTCCATGGACCTGGCTGCCTCAGCCATCTAAGTTTCCCAGGTGTCTGTCCTCTACACTAATTGTATGCAGCCTCTGGGAAGAGAGAGAGAAGAAGGGTGAAGGATGGATTCTGCTATGCAGAGCAAGGCTCAATAGGGGCTATTCAAAATGGCAGGGAATTATAACAGTCCTCTCATAATTCTAACACTCAACCAGGGAGGGATTTCCTATAGCATTTCATCAATTTTGACTCAGTTTGCCCTCCCAGGGTTGCTTGATGTACTATTTTCAGGTCCTTCTTTTGTAACTTGTGGGGAGAGGGAAGAAAAGCAGGGAGAGAATATGTATTCTCTTAGTATCCTTCAAGCTCTACATCTAGGATTCTAGGCTCCATCTTGAAAAGCAGTGTGGGATAGTAGAGGGCAGGTAGGTGGCTCAGTGGATAGAACACTGGCCCTGGAGTTAAAAGCACCTGAGTTCAAATCCTGCCTCAGATACTGACTACCTGTGTGACCCTAGGCAAGTCACTTAACCCCGACTGCTTCAAAAAAAAAGTCAGTGTGGGATAGCAGAGGGCAGCCTTAGAGGCAGTAAAACATGGATTCTAGTCCTGCCCCTAACATGTATTAGTAGTACGACCCTAAACAAGTTATTTAACTTCTCAATATCTTGGGAAACTCTTTAAGATAGGGGTTCTTAATTTTTTTGTACTATGGACTTCTTAGGCAATCTGGTGAAACCTTTTCAGAGTAATGTTTCTAAATAATTAAAGGAAATACTAGTTTTCAGTATAAGGTTGGTAAAAATAAAGATCTGATCTGTTTCCTATTCTGTCCACGGAAGCCCTGGAATCTATCAGGGGTCCATGAACCCCAGTTTAAGAACCCCAGCTTTAAGACAGTAAGACCTCTTGCAGGTCTGCTTTGGAAGGATTTTCCTCTTTGGATGTTCTCCTTATGAATCAAATCACAAGTCAGTATGCCCCACTTTAAAAAAAAATAGAATTCCTCTAGATGAGAAGAACAAATGTTTGGAGGGAGATACAAGCCTTAAAGAAGCTTGCCTTCACTGAGGTTGATTTCCTAGACAATGAAAGGGAGGATGGTTAGCTACAAACCTCCCTCTTCCCCTGCCTAGTCTAAGTCAAAGTGTATTGCTTGTCAACACTGCTTTGATGAACAATATGATGTTTGTACCCTCCCCTGCCAACTCATCCTGTCCTTCCTCACCCTATGCTGCAGTACCTCTGAAATGGGGGTAAGCTCACCCCACCCTGAGAACTTTGAACTTTAGCACTGGCCACTGAGAAAATCCACCAAGCACTGAACCCAACAACCCCTGGTTACATACTACACTTTCTCCAGGTCCCAGGTCTGGGAGGGAACTTGAAGAATAAAGTTGAGTGGCAGAGGATGATGGTTTAGGTGAGACCAAAAATGGAATGTGATCAGACCCATATGATGTCAGAGGGAAGGCCTCCAGTCATGAGAAAACCCATCCCCAGAGCTCTGCACTCTCAAAAGTTCCTCCCAAAAGGGGCAGCTAGGTGGCACAGTGGATAGAGCACCAGCCCTGAAATCAGGAGGACCTGAGTTCAAATCTGGCCTCAGACCAAACACTTGACACACTTACTAGCTGTGTGACCCTGGGCAAGTCACTTAACCCCAATTGCCAAAAAAAAAAAAAAAAAGTTCCTCCCAATAGTCTGCTGGCAGAGAGAGAATAGGGAAACAGGATAGAAAATGTGTTACCTGTTCCTAGACCCCATGTAGGTGGTAAGGCTCTCAAGCCCTACAAGAACCTTGGCCTTTACAGTCTGGATCAAGGACCTGAGGTGCTGGGGTACCCTCTTTTCTCCCCCAGACCCCAGGACCCAGGCTGCCTGCCTTCTATTTCCACAGGCTGACACCTTTATCAGCCAACCAGCACTCCCTCTTAGTCTTAGAATCTTTAGCCCCTTGAGGCATCCTGAGGGTTTCATTGCAAACAATGACTGGTAGATAGGTTTCAGGGCAACCAAGCAGTGGGGAGAAAGAAAGGGCCATCACAGCATCCAGTCTCAAGAAAATCCTGGTAGGAGATTCAGAGGGAATCCCAGATGAGCTGATTCCTAACCTCATCTAAACCATAGGAGCTTCAGGTTCTAACTCCACATCCTCCTGAGACTTGGAATAGCCAATGTTGTCCATCCTGCCTCACCATCTTACATTGCCCTTTCTCTCCTCAATGGCCTTCCTCCTTTACAAATGAAGGTTACTCATGGGACTTCTTTCCTTCACCCCGTCCACACTCCCCCTTGTCTGGAAACTAGCCTGTGCTGGGGGGTGGCTGAGGGGGTTGTGGCACTTAATGAAAGGTAGGGGTCACCCCAGGGTTTGGGCAGCTTTAAGGATGTTATAAGGATGGATTCAAAGCCCTCAACACACTAACAGAGGAAGTTACTTCCATCCCAGGCATAAAGAAGGATGGATGGGAGCTCAGAGTCAAGGAAAGAAAGGTCTCAGGGATTTAACTCAGCATCCACAAGCTGTGCAGTATGCCAGGCCCTGGGAAGGATGCAAAGTTTAGATAGGATGGTGTCTCTGCTCTCGTAGAGTTTGCTGGGCTAGTGTAAGATAGGATCAGTGTTGGGTACGGGGAACTTGGTGTTAAGGTCTCAGTGATGGAAATGGAGGTTCAGTGTCAGGGGTAAGGTTCAGCTGGCGGACATAGAACCTCAAGAAGAGTTTAGTCTCAGTCATGGGAAGAGGAGCTCAGTGGAAGGGGCTTAATGAGGGGAGTGAGATCTCTAGGGTAGCGATAGAAACTCAGGAAGGTAGAGAGTAAGGCTAAGAGTCAGAGATGAGAGTTCAGTGAAGGACACGGTAGGTTAGCAATTGGGAGAAGGGCTCAGTGTTAGACAAAGGGTTCGGTCATGCAGGCCCTGCTTCGTAGGCTGCATGGGAGGAGGCTGGTTTGCAGACTAGGAGGGGACCTTCACTGGCCCCAGGGTCCCTGGAGGAGCAAAAGAAGTGGGGAATTAAGACTTTCATAGCCAGGGCTAGGATTCATGAGAAGGGCTAGGCAGGTAGGTAGGACTCAGCCCTAGGGTCACCACATGGGGCTTGCCTTCAGAAGACAGGAAGCTCTTCGTGGGGATGCTGGGGAAGCAGCAGAGCGAGGAGGATGTCCGGCGGCTGTTTGAGCCTTTTGGCCAGATTGAGGAGTGTACCATCCTCCGGGGCCCTGATGGAACTAGCAAAGGTGTGGGCCCATTACTCTGCGCTGATCCCAACCTTGACCCTATGACCTCATCCTAACCCTGAAACCCCATCCTAATCCCACGGTCCCATGATCCCCACCTAACCCCATCCTCAACCTCATGACCTCTACCTGAGTGTACCACTACACAGCCCCTTGGCCCCAGACTGACCCGATAGACTGGGTCTGGATTCTGTGATCTAAGCTGACCGTGTAATCCCAACCCTGACCCAACAACACCCCAATCTTCATCCTGAAAAACTATGTGATGAGGATCTAACCCCAGAACATTATCTGTGTCCCACACTCTGACCTAACCTCAACTTTATCTTGCTCCAGGCTGTGCTTTTGTGAAATTCGGGAGCCACGCAGAGGCCCAGGCTGCCATCAACAGCCTGCATGGCAGCCAGACTATGCCGGTGAGGAGGAGCCCTAGGGGACCAAGGGAGGAAAGGGATTGCCCAGACAGCCCACCCCACATATTGGTGACAAAGAGCTCGGGTTGGGATGAGATCCATTCTTTACACCCTATTCATCTCTACCATGATCTTGCTTAGTGAACCTCCATCCGAATTATGTATCCCCTCTTACTTCTCTCTGCCTCAGTTTCTTCCCTACAAGAATAAACAAAGTTACAAACTTGGAAAGTAGTGGAATGGCAGGAAGAGAGGCAGGGATTTCAAAGCATGTATGTTCTCTGAAGGAGAAAGACAGCCAGGGATTATACAATCCCTCCTTCTATTCTCCCCTCTCCCCCTTCTTCAGGGAGCCTCCTCCAGCCTTGTCGTGAAGTTTGCTGACACAGACAAGGAGCGGACACTAAGGAGGATGCACCAGATGGCTGGGCAGCTGGGCATCTTCCACCCGATGACTGTGCAGTTTGGAGCCTGTGGAGTGTACACACAAGCGGTAGGAGATGCCTCCTCTTTGGGATCCCTCATCTACCCCTTCCGCCATACGCATCAATGCTAGCGTTTTCCCTGAGCGGTGCCTTTGACTGTTTTAACTCCAACAGAAATCAGGCACAAAACTCTAGAAAGAGCATTGGCCACCCATTTATCTGGGAGTTCATGGGGTACACTGGACATCCTTCATCTTTCATCCCATTCTCCCTTAATCAGTGTGACCCATCTTTCTCCTTTCCACCTTTTCTTCTCCCTGTCCTGCCTCTTTTCTGCCCTCTCTCTTCCCTACAACTCCTTCTTTCCGTCTTTAAGATAATGCAGCAGCAGGCAGCCCTGATGGCAGCTCAAGGAACGTGCCTCAACCCCATGGCAGCCATTGCCGCCGCCCAGATGCAGCAGATGGCTGCCTTCAATGTCAGTGGCCTCGTCGCCACGCCCGTGACACCCTCATCAGGTACTGGCCGCTTCTCCCCTACTGCTCCCCCTCTTAATCTGGGGCAGAAGGATGACTGGGGGGCAGGGGGATGGGTGGAAAAGGAATGGTGATTCTAAGTCAGCATTTCCCCCCACCCCTGCCCTTCTCTCGCCAGAATTAGCCAGGCCCCTCTTAAAAGAGTAGGTTGTGAGGCTAGGTGTCAAGGGTCTCAAGTCATGACTGCTTCCTTCTGCTCCCATCCTCTCATGCTGGGCAAAAGTCCCACAGGGAACCTCCTCCCTGATAGGCCCCACTCCCAAAGGGGAAGTGTAGCTAGCTCTGCTCTTTTCCCTTGAGGCTTTGGTCTTGACCTATACCTAGAGGGAAAAGGGTGCTGCTAGTGCTGATCACTGCCCACTCAGTCCAGGTTGAAAGGCCTGACATTGGCTTCCCTATGGCCCCTAGGTACCAGCACACCACCAGGCATCAGCACCGGCACTGTCCCCAGCATTGCTGCTCCCATTGGGGTGAATGGATTCAGTCCCCTCACCCCCCAGACCAATGGGCAGCCAACCTCGGACACCCTCTACACCAACGGTCTCCACCCCTACCCAGGTGGGCACCCTCCTCCCCTTACTCTCCCCACCAACCACCCCCAGGCATGGAAACACCAGGCCCCAAAAGACCTAAATTCCACAATGAGGGAGGAGCTTCCTCTGTCCCACGAGAGGGAGTTCTCCCATTTACTGTCATCCGCCATCCTGAGGAAATCTTGTTTCCTCCTTCACACTCATTGTTTCTCTCTGTCTGTTTCCTTCTGTGTGTGTCTTTCTCTCCCTCTCTCTGTCGCCCTGTGTTTCTATCTTCCTTGCCACCTCTGCCTGTCTCTGCTTCTGTCTCTCACCAGCTCAGAGCCCCAGTGTGGCAGAGCCCCTCCAGCAGGCCTACGCAGGAATGCAGCACTATGCAGGTCTTGCATCAGACCTCTCATGGTCTTTTCTCTTGTTCTCTCTTTCCCACCTACGTCCTCTAGGCTGGGTGGGGCAGGAGGAGAATGGTAGTAGAAGGGATTGGTCATTGTAGAGTTTGTGATCTCCTCTGGTCTGGTAGGAGAGACAGCCTAAGCTCCCAGTTGGAGGAAGGACATCCAGCTTCCCTCCTTGGGGAGTCTCCAGTCTTAGCATAGATATATTGTCCTCACCCTTTGGGAATTCTCATGGGAGAGACAATTCTACATACAGACATAGAATTTATAGATAGAAACACAGAAATGACCCATATGTGCCAAGAGAAGCCTTGAGCAAAAGAGTGGGAATGAGACCTGATTAGGATGTCACTGGGGAAAGAACTCCCCACCCCAAACCTTCTTTCCTCTGTTTCCAGCAGCATACCCAGCCGCCTATGCCCCTGTGAACACAGCCTTCCCCCCACAGCCCCCGATCCTGCCTCAGCAGCAGAGAGAAGGTAAGAAGGGATGGTGCCAGGGCTGGGGAAAATATCCTGAACAAGTAGTAGAGTGGGGCACTAGCTCCCCATTCTTCCTCCTCCCCCCCCATCAGGAACAGGGGAGCTGAAGTGTCAAGGGCCCCCAAGGGAGGTCCTTTCACTAATCTGCCTTTTCCCTCTGTAACTAGGCCCTGAAGGCTGTAACCTCTTCATCTATCACCTGCCCCAAGAGTTCGGAGATGCCGAGCTCATGCAGATGTTCCTGCCTTTTGGCACCGTCATCTCTGCCAAAGTCTTTGTAGACCGTGCCACGAACCAGAGCAAATGCTTTGGTGAGTTTCTCATTGGAAGCCCCCAGTTCCCTGGCCTTGGTCTTTGATCCTCTAACCATTGTAACCCCAATGATCCCCAGCTCTGAACCTGTGAGCATCCAGTCCCCTAACCCTATGACACCTGACACCCCTTCTGAACCAAAGCCCAAATCCTGGGACTGTGACACTCCAGACCCATGACAATATTTGACCCCTCATCCTGAGGCTGTAACCCTTCCAACGGATAAAAAAGGTGTAATCTAAGAAACTTTCTGACAATTTGAGCTGCCTAAAAATGAGATAGGCTGCCTCTAAACATGATAGTCTTCAAGTAGAAATTGGACAGTCACATGTCAGGGATGTTTTGTGGAGAAATCCTATTCAGGTATGGCTAGGATAAGATGAATCCTGAGCTGCTGGCCAACTTGGAGATTCTATGACACCATGTCAGG
The DNA here is from genome assembly GCF_900497805.2 of Vombatus ursinus. NCBI lineage: Eukaryota > Metazoa > Chordata > Mammalia > Diprotodontia > Vombatidae > Vombatus > Vombatus ursinus. Next base: position 18,329,297 of record NW_020940527.1, read on the forward strand.
ATTAAGAGTTCAGATTAATTAGGTGAAGGTAAAGGTGAAGGTAAAGGTGAAGGTGAAGGTAAAGGTGAAGATGAAGGTGAAGGTGAAGGTAAAGGCGAAGATGAAGGTGAAGGTGAAGGTGAAGGTAAAGGTGAAGATGAAGATGGTGAAGGTAAAGGTGAAGGTGAAGGTGAAGGTAAAGGTGAAGGTAAAGGTAAAGGTGAAGGTGAAGGTGAAGATGGTGAAGGTAAAGGTGAAGATGGTGAAGGTGAAGGTGAAGGTGAAGCTAAAGGTAAAGGTGAAGATGAAGCTAAAGGTAAAGGTGAAGGTGAAGGTAAAGGTGAAGGTGAAG